>NW_021703771.1:44369777-44969777 GCF_005190385.1 Monodon monoceros | reverse complement strand
GTTAGTTGCCTACCCAATATCCACTTGTCCTTTTCTTTATGCACTAAAAGAAATTTTATATCAATGGGTGACTATCTACCCAGCTGAAAACCATTTCTCAGCCTCCCTTTAGATATAGGTGTTAATGAGCTATAAGCAGGAATCTTTATGAAGGGTACTTACTCAGTGACAAGTGCCTTTTTTGTGCCTCTTTATCTTTACTTTTACCTGTGTGTAGACATGATAGATGGAGAACAGTGGCTATCTTGTGACCACAAGGTGACCTTCAGAATTGGGGCCATGGGACTGGCAGGCTGATAGAAGAGCCTAGGGTATCAGTTATACCTTGGAGCTTCCATACTAGCTTTAGTCTGCAGTACATCAGAAAAATTATCCCATTTATACCTATGTGTGTATGTATAGTTTGTGTATTTCATGTGTGTATATATATACACACATATATCATAATCAAACTGGTTGATTCCCTCAGTGTTTCTTCTCCAACTTTCAGCAGTCTCAGTCACATTACACTGTTCTACCTTTTCTTTTTTTCTGTGCGCTTACCACTTTTTCACTGCTCTACAGTTTCTTTTGTATTATGTGTATTGTCTGTCTCTCTTAGATAAAATATCAGCTCTACTAAGGCAGGGATCACTGTCTGTTTTGCTCGCTGAAGTACCCAGAGTGCTTAGAACAAGGTCTGGCACACGGTAGGTGCTTAGGAAATATTTACTGGATGAATGGATGTGCTGCTAAATACAAATAATGTCAATGAAATACTTGGCAACATCGAAGAATAAATTGTAAATAATAGATAACATAATCTTCCATGCATATGTGGGTTATTTGTCCCTGGATTTTGTGTGTAATGTTGGTTATTAAAACTTGAGAAAGCATAAGGGGTTGGTGAAGGACTACAAAAGGACAGCTAGAGAGGGCTGGATATGAAGGTGGAGTTTAAAAGATTAAGATCGCTTAGTTTGGTCAGCCAAGCTGAAAGGAAAGTTAACCAAAGTTCAAGAATTCTGTATGGAAGTGAAGTGCCTTGTCCATCCCATCCTATCCACCTCCACCAGGCAGAGTTAGAGGCCCCTCCTCTGTCCTTCCCTTCTCTACTTTCATGAGATCTGCCTTATAGAACTTCTGAATGCTTCACTTTCTAAGGCGCTCCCTGTGAAGCTGGTGTATTAATAGGTGTTATGCAAAGAAAAATCATGTAAATAACTTTACATAAAGTCTAAGTAAATAATTTTGGATTCTTAGTAAGTAATTTAAAAGAGCTAAGGCTACTTGGAGTATACAGATGACTTTTTGGAAGTTAATATCTATGGAATAATCCCACGTCCCATGAACCTATTTTGGGGTCATTCTCAGAAAAGTGTGCTAAAATGGAGAAGCCATGAATCTAATTGAGTTTATCAATTTATGTTTTAAATTAATGAGTTAAACTACAAAAGAGAAAATAAAACATTTCCCTATAGAACGTTGGTTTTTAGTATCGTAACCATCACTAACCCGCTTATTTGTAATCTTTCTCCTTTGGCTTACTTTTCATATTTGCATGAGGAGAGAATTTGAAAAATCACATTGCCCTTTTTTTTAATGCCAGTATGCCAAAACATTTATCTGTAAAATTATTTCACCACATGTCTTGAAGTTTGTTTCTATAAATGCCCTGATTTTGCATTTTTATAGGCAGTATTCTAAAGGAAGATATTGTGGCATTAATTAACCTTTTTTTGAGAAAGTATAACATGGCTGGGTTTGTATATATGTGCAAAGATTATGTATATAGAAATGGGCTTAGGGAATAATGAATTCATATCGGAGCGTTGTGGTATGTTTATCAAAACAAATATGCTATTATTAAAGTTGGGGACTTTTTGGATCCTCACTGGCTACAACCAAGGAATGATTCTGGTTTCTAGGGGTGATTCTGGTTTCGACAGGTGGTTCTTTGCCAGTATTCTTCATGATGGCCTTCACGCAAGGAAGTTGGGCCCTACCTATAAGGCAGTGCTCTGAAAAGTCATTATTAGAAAAAGGAATGGCCCTTTTGCCAGCTAAGGAAACTAATACTTTTTATCCTTTATTCCCCTCTAGTCACGATGGATAAACACACTAATTCACTGTGTACAAAGGGCATGCAGCTCAATTATTTACTAGAGGCATAAATTAAATGCTGAGCATAGTTCAGGAGGCAGAGCATCTTTCTTTCTTGAAAAAGTAAAAGGAGAGAGAAAAGCTTTAGATGCTTCTAATCTTGCCTGTTCGTATTATAGTGAACAAATCAGGTTTAATCCATTTCACTGTTGGGCTTTAAATTTTCATGTTTTCTCTCTGTTTTTCAGTAGAAGCTGGCATGCAGACCAGCCATAGTGCTTGTTTGTTTTTATCAGAACAAATGTCTCCATTCCCACCAAAGGGCTTGTGTATTCTTTACCCTTTTTCTTCCAAATGACCTGTCAAAACTCAGAAATGTCATGTTAATGTTTTATGGACAGACTATCCCAGCTGCTTCAGGAAATGGCAGCATCCCTTCAATAATTTACATGGCATTTCTGCTCTACTTCTTCTTGTGTCTGTGAAGTTTCAGCAGTGAAAAAGCAGACAGCAGTAGGGCTTCTAGGTAGCGTATCTATCTCTAGAGCTTTGTCCACTTCTAGTCCTACTTTTTCCTTCTTAAATAAAAAAGTCAAACAGTTTCCATTTTCCAGGCCAGTAGGAACCATCAGTCCATTCTCACACAGGGGCTGTGTTTCAAGTTCATTTTGTGGTTCAGGTTTCACACTTGTTTTTACCTGTTGGATTTATTAACTGTACTTTGTAATTAGCAACTTATTTTACCTTAACTTGTTCATAAAGGGTTCCATCCATAAATATCTTGGTTCCTTATCTTGAAGAAAATGTCCTGGCTAAGAAGGGAGTGCATATTTCTTCTGTGCCAATTTGATTTATTCATCTAAACTCTGGCACGTTATACTCAAGTATTTTTCAAGTGTAAAAAATATTATCATGAACAAAGTTTGCCTTTGGTTTAAATATGGTGTGGTGGAAAGAACAAAGGCTTTGCAGCCAGGAGGCCTCAAATCAAGTTCTAGTTTTGCCCCTAACCTAACCTTTTTGGAATCATAGTCAAGGATCTCTGTTTCTTCATCTGTGAGGTGGGAATTCTAATACTTGTCTGACATGTCACAGGACCTGTGTGAGGACAAAATGAGATGCTGTATTTACAATGTTTCATAAATAGAGGATCTTTAATCAGATCCTTTCACTCTGTGAGTCTGGAGCTCTCACACATATTGACCTTTGTATCAACCTTTCCAGGCCTTGGTGCTCTGAGTCAACACAAGCCCAAGTGGGCAGGGCTTATTAGAAGTAACATAACCTCGTGGCTTCTGGAAGTGTGAAAACGCCTCCCAAACAAGAAAGCTGTAGCAGGGCGAGTGCAGTTTGGTGCAATCTTGTGTCAGAGAGTGTGAAATATGTTAGATAAGAGAAAACCATTTCTGCTAATTTCCTTCCAATTAAAGGATGCCCTACACCAAGGCCTGGTCATCTTTTTCTAAACTCTCATTCTGAGGCATTAAAAGGCCTATACTTTTCTGAAGAACCTTAAACTTATAGGTCTTTGGTAGATATTTTTTAAATAAAAGGGCATGCACTTTTGTTTAGGGATTAATTTCCAGGGCAGGTTAGCTTCTATGCATAATTTAAAGTCTTGGTTTATAAAACAAAAATCTAGCATCCACCAAGAGGTACATATTTTCCATCTTGAAAATGTATATTTGGAATTTTACTTTACATGTAGATTCTTTTTATACATAGCACTAAGTATCTATTATGGCAACTGTATATAAATTTGAATGCATTATCTTATGTTCTGGTATGTTTAATTGCCCTGCATCTAAATGGTTTGTACATAGTTTCAGAGATTTCCCAACTTTATTTCTTATATTATAATATCTCCCTTACCAAAATGGGTTATTGCCTTGAGGTGGGGCTAGTAAGTAGAGAGGCTTAACTTACATACACAGCATTTATAGTCTGCCTTATAGTTACTTTTGAGCTTATCTTTTCGTTCTTTTTTTTTTTGGCCGTGTGTGCACCATGTGGGATCTTAGTTCCCCGAACAGGGATCAAACCCGCACCCCCTGCATTGTAAGTGCGGAGTCTTAGCCACTGGACCACTAGGGAAGTCCCTTCTGAGCTTATCTTATCTTTCCTTTGGTGCAGGGGATTCAATCATGTTTTCATAAGTCACATAATTACTTGAAAATATTAGTTGCTGAATAGATACTTGTAGAAGGAATAAATTACTGTACTTTGTACTGTCTTGACAGAATGATTTCCTAAATGATTTTCATAATCTTTTCCTTTCAGCACTTTACTATGGCAGACTTAAACCATCTAAACTCTTGGGCCTGTTCAGTGTGAATTCATGAGGCAAGTGATTTCATGTCTCCAGGTATCAGTTTCCTCACCTGTAGAGTGAAGATGCTGACATGGGCAATTCCCAAGTTACCAGAAGATGATTCCATTGTTTTTCTTATCACTCAACTCAATGCCAGCTCCCTGATATAGATGCTGTTACTCCTACCTGGAGTTTCTCATGTGCATTAGGGCACACATGTAACCGTATGGAATTAATGACTTTATCATTCTATCTGTGTCAGATTTCCCTAGAACTTCCTTGCACTTTTGAAGTAGAAATTAGGTGGAAGCAGGAGTGTGAGTGTATGTGTACAGAAATTGGAAAATGTTTGCAAAAATAGGTATTTGTTGTCTGTAGGTGGACTGATTTTTCTTAACTAACTGAAGAAAAGGAAATCAGTTTGTTGAACCAGCAAAGGATGATTTGCAGCTCTTGAGAATTCTCCAGCTGTCTGCAGGTTAGGACACAGACATGGGAGATCCCCCACATCTTGGAGAAGATAGTTGCAGAGAGTAGGGAACCTATGTACAATTTGGTGGGGGGGGTGGTGGTGGTGTGGACATCCTTCTTAAAAATATGTGATGCAGGGACTTCCCTGGTGGTCCAGTGGCTAAGACTCTGTGCTCGCAATGCAAGAGGCCCGGGTTTGATCCCTGGTCAGGGAACTAGATCCCACATGCTGCAACTAAAGATTCTGCATGCCACAACTAAAAGATCCCACGTGCTGCAACTAAGACCCTGCACAGCCAATAAATAAATATTATAAAAGAAAAGAAGAGGTCACAGGGGAGCATGTTGCTGTAGAGCTCTAGTACCTATAAGTCCCTCCAGAGCACTCCTGGACCTCTTCCTAAAAAAAAAAAAAAAAAAATGTGATGCAAATAACATTATTTATTCCAAGGAAATTACATTTACCAGTTAACCTAAATATATTGCTAAGTGATGCAAGCGCCATAACTTAAGTTTAACGTTTTTATAATGGAATATATACTTATAAATACAGTTTATTATTTCTCACTCATAGTTATTTTTCACTCAAATAGTCCATGGTGGTGTCTTACTGCAGCACCCTCCTGCTCACCATTACGATGGAGAGGAAAGCATCCCTGGGGGTCATCATAAGGATGTTTATCCTGCATTGTGTGGGTGCGAAGGCTCTTGTGTTGCAGAGTTCCAACTGTTAACTCTCAATTTTGATCTTGGCTTAAAGAAGGACCACCCCCCATCTGCTACTTGCAGAAAAAAATAAACCAGTTTCCATTGCTGCATGTCACCAGTCAGCAGATGTTACCACTGTCTTTAACTGGGCATGATCCATAAAAATTATTTAATGTACCAACTAACATTGTAAAATAACCTATTATTTGATTTTTTGTATTATGATTTATTAAAGAAACAAGCAAACAAGAGACTTTGCCTTTCCAGAGGGAAATAAAGTGGATACAGCTACCAATTTAGGTATCTGTTGAAATAATAAAATAATAATGAAAAAAGTTAAACCTAGGTGAAGAATATTATCGGTCACAGTTACAGAAAGTGAGGCATAAATATTAGGTATTAAGGACTTCTTGAATGCTAAAACACGTAGTTGTGACATCTCCCCCTTGAAGGAAGCTGGGCACTAAGAAATGTGCTACGCTTTTGGCAGAAAGTTGCTGGCTCAGTTACTGAGTGGTTTGGTCCCAGCTGTGGGTTGATTGATGGCACTGCATCGGAGAGCACTCTTAGGGGAGCTGTTTACCTCCATCTTCCATCTGGAGCTGCTGGGATATAGTTCACTGTGATGATGGCTACTGAATGAGCTGCACTGGCAGGACCTCGGCAACAAGGAAGGATGGTGGCTGGGGAGCGGGCCCAGAATCAAAGGATGTCAGGGTAATGAATGGAGCTAAGCACAGAACCGCCAACGCTTCTCAAACATGATGGGGTGGCAATTCAAAAAGAAGGATGGTGCACAGCTTTTAAAACTACAAATTGGGGAAATATCACGTTCCTTTGTTCTGTTACTTAGAGACGTTACTTTCTAGAGATTTATTTCAAATCAAGGAAACATTGTACTTATGACTGAAATACGGTGACTTTGTTGACAACTACCTATTTAAAATTCATTTGACCACATTAGATTATAAACTTCTTTTAAGGAAGGTATTTAATATTTATCTGGGCACATTGACAACCAGTAGAAGAGGTGCGTTCTTGACCCACAGGTTCTCTAGGAATCTGTAATTATTATGTATTAGGAAAATGACAAGAAGTAAATGTCATATATATATTTATTTAATGGGAGACAGTACAGAAAAGTCCATAAAAATAGTACAGAAATGATAGTACAGAAAAGCATTTGCAAGAGGTGGATGCACGCAAACACTCCACCAACCACAGGTGTAGGTGGAGTGAGTGCTAAGTATTACAGGGATTTGAGAGGCTATTGTAGAGGTGAGGGCATGTCTGGGAATGAAGCCAGCAGGAGAGTGTCTAGAAAACCTCTGTGGAAGGGAGTTGTAAGGAGAGATTGCAAGGAAGGAGAGATGTGAGTGTCTGGGGTTTTTTTTGCGGGGGGGGGTAGTTTACTCTTCTGCTTGTGGCTATGTATTATCACTCTGGCACTCTAGTTTTGCACAGTGTTACTAATATCCTTTCCTTTTCATAATAAAATCCATTTCCTAAACTATGCTGAGAGTTACTGAGCATGGCATGTAAAATATCCCAGAGATGAAAAATGTAAGACTTTTAAGAAGAGTGAATACTTAGGCTAGATCCTGAGTCGGGTTTGAATTGGGGCAGTTTGGTTGGTGGAATAAAATTTGTGAGCATTACTTGTAATTTGATAAGAGATTATTGCAGTGATGAGATCAAAATGGTAGTTGAGGGAGGTAGAGTTAGCTGCATTGAGTTCCCTAGGATTATTTTCTGGAAGGAAGTTTGAAGGAAGGAAAGATGGAGTAATGAGAACATAGCTGAAGTGTCTACACATCATGGTTCTCACGCAAACAAGGAAGGTCCAATCAGAGAGTTATATCTGTTTGTCAGCACTTTCTTTTATGAAAGTTTTGTTCATTTTGCTATCTGGAGTTCATGGATTGATTCTGTGATTCTCACTATCCTGGCTATGCCATGTATTATCACTTTGTTCCCCATTTTTGCACAAAGTTAATATAATACTTCTGTTTTTTTGCGATAAAATCCATTTCTTAAACTATGCTTATTAGGTAAAAGAATGTGCTTTTTGGAAGCAAAATTGCATTGTGTATTCTTTTGCTTTGTAGGCAATATTTTTTTAAGACCTGCGCTCATAGACACTAAGATTCTCATTAACTGAGGCAAGTACAAACAGGCGCAAAATAATTAACACTTGAAAATCAGTAAAATTACCAACTAGGCACCTAATTTGTGTCCACTGCTTTGTATTTGACTGCTTTTTAATCTCTCCACAACAGTACCATGATGTAGGCATTAAAATGGATTGAGTAATTTGCCTGGGGTTATGTGGTTAATGAAAGGATGAGCAGAGATTTGCACTCAGCTCTCTGAGTGGACGCCCACCTTTTACCCATTACTCAATTTTGCTTGGATTTTTCTTTTTTTTTTTTTTAATTTATTTATTTATGGCTGTGTTGGGTCTTCGTTTCTGTGCGAGGGCTTTCTCCTGTTGCGGCAAGCGGGGGCTCTTCATCGCGGTGCGCGGGCCTCTCACTATCGCGGCCTCTCCTGTTACGGAGCACAGGCTCCAGACGCGCAGGCTCAGCAGTTGTGGCTCACGGGCCCAGCCGCTCCGCGGCATGTGGAATCTTCCCAGACCAGGGCCCGAACCCGTGTCCCCTGCATTGGCAGGCAGACCCTCAACCACTGCGCCACCAGGGAAGCCCCTTGCTTGGATTTTTCTATGCTTGATTATCTAGATGTTGAGTTTCTCAAATTTTTGACATCCTACATGCTGCTTTGTAGCTAGCTGCCCCAGGGAAAATGAAAAAAGGTAGAATATAAAATTCATCAATCTTGTTACTTAGTATAGCTCATAAAAAGTTTTGCTGAAGAAGAAATGGAAACAAATGCCTCAAATTAGAAGTGTATAATTGTGTAACTATAATTTAAATTTTTAAATTCTGTCTCTGATGTAGAAAATAGTGACTCAAAAACAGGAGTTACGATGTAAAACCTTTGCATCTAAAGTCAACATTTTAAGGGAATGAAAGTTTCCCATTCTTCCTTATGTTCCCATAAAGTGTGATTGACACTTTTATTAGCTATAAGTATTGCTAGATATACTAAACATTATTCTAAAGCATATAGCTCAAGTTACAATGCTTTTTTTAAAAAGAGATTTTCCTTTTTAAATGTGCTTGCTGTTTCTGTTTACTGTTAACTTCTGAAAAATTTATGGAAAATTATTTTCTGAAAAGAATTATGAAAAAGTTTAAATTTGGATCTGTTTAGTGTATTTGAGTCAGACATTTGTTGTGGGCTGGATTGTATCATCCTAAAATATATGTTCAGTTCCTAACCTTTGAATGTGACTTTATTTGGAAATAGGGTTATTGCGGATGAAATGAAATTAAGATGAGGTCATACTGGATTACAATGGACCTTAATACAGTGACTGTGTGTTTATAAAGAAAAGAAAATTTGGACACAGACACAGAAAGACACATAGGGGAGAGTGCCATGTGAAGATAGAGGCAGAGATTAGAGTGATGTGTCTGTAAGGTAAGAGACACCAAGGATTGCCAGCAACTACTACAGTCTAGGAGAGAAACATGGAACAGATTCTCCCTTAGAGCCTCCAGCAGAAATCAACATTGCTGACACCTTGATTTTGAAATTCCAGCCTCAGAACTATAAAAGAATAAATTTCTGTTGTTTTATGCCACCCAGTTTGTGGTACTTTGTTCCAGAAGCCCTTGGAAACAGATACAAAAAAATCAACAACAAAGTGCATTTTTCTCCTCTAGCGGGTATTTTCTTTTTCCAGTTTTACACTTTTTCTGTAATGATATCAATAAACTCCTAATAGGGAACAACCAAGAAGTATACATATATTCCTTAAAAAATTTTTATTGAAGGCAAAACATTTCCTAGTATAAAGGCATTTCTAACTTCATAGCACTGAGTGCATCTGGACTACATTTTGTTTTTAATATAGCTACAGTGCTTTTTGGGAGGAAGACTTTTAAGACTGTCAGCAAATTTCAAATATGCAATACAGTATTATTAACTGTTTTCACCATGCTGTGCGTTACGGTTTTATTTAGGAATGGCAAAGGAAGACTTCCTGGTTCAAGATAAAAGGATTCAAACCATTTATGTGAATTCTTAGGCATCAAATAACATCTACACAATAAGATGTAGCAGATGTGCTACTGTTAGGAATCAATGTGTGATCCTATCTCTGAGAAAAGAGGAATGTGTTGGGCAAAAGGATGGTGGGCACACGCCAGCAAGGAGACACTCAGTTTGAAAAGTTTGAGTCCCTGCACTTGACCAACCTCGCTTATATTTTGTCATTTATAATTGGGAAAAATATCCTTCACTTTAACATCTGTTTGTTAAATAAAAAATGACTAAAAGTAAAACTCAAGATAACTATAACTATTATAAAGGATAAAGTCATAAAAATGATTTAGAAAACCCAATACTAATTGGGTACTGTATACTTTGTGCTTTTGCATATGTGGTCTTGTTAATCCTTTGGTAAACCCCATGATATACAAATATCATGGACAATTTCCCCTGTTTTTTCAGTCAAGGAAACAGCATCAGGGATGTTTAATGACTCAGCTGTGGCTGCAAAGGTTGTTATTTGCAGGGTCAGGGTCCTAACTTGTAATCCAAATCTTCTGACTCACATAGTCACCAGTTGCCTCTTTTATGCTAAACTGCATTGAGATGACCTTCTGTCTACTAATCTAGAATATAGAATGTTTATGAAACATCCTGGCTGAAAGAAGGCTCAGTGAAAGAGATGCAGAAATGATTTCTTACCTGGGGACCAGAGGCTTGATCTGAAGGATCAGATCAGGTCTATGTAATTCAAACATTTATATGAACTTGAGCATTTTACAAAAGGATCTTTTTTTGAGTGCCTTCATCTGCACTAACTAAGGAGAAGTAGAAATAATCAGCAGACATAAAATGAACAACATGCAGTGGGTTCCGATATCATTTTTCAGTTTTTACTCATGAAGGGGTTGCTGAAAATGCGTCACCCGCGGCTGAGATTTGTCTGCAGCTGGTCCTGTGGGATCCTCCACAGTGTACGTCAGGGAATTCCACTCCTGGCAGGGCAGTTTGCAAGGCTTCAGGCATTTTACTAAGCCTCAGTATTGACATTTGCAGTGGACCCAACTGCAGAGAATTGAGTACTGGGTCTTGACCAGTTGACACCCACGATGGTGGCATAATGGCAAAATGCACTTATTATCCACCATGTCCTAAATAGTGTAGGCGCATGTTCACAAATGCCCTTTTAACCCTCTACCCAAGATAGAATGATTTACAGACCCTTTTCTGTCCTCAGCTTGTCTGTATATTCTCTTATTTCCTAACCAAAGAAAGCTCACCTGAGATTTTTGCCCCAGCAAAGATGTATTGACATACAAAAATACCTTCCTTTTTTCTCTTCTTTCTCTTTCTCACATAGCCTCTTTTTGGCTTTGTTGTGCTTATAATAGACTTTTCCTTACTTTTGCTTTGGATATGTCTCTGCAGGAAGGATGTTTCTGGTCATTGCAGTCAGGCTGAATTAACAAAACCATCTTCTGGGGGTTCTTAGTAGGTCATTACAACTGAGTAAGAGGTTCCTTTTGCCATTCTGAAGTCAGTTTGCTTTTTTATATATTTTATATGATTCTAAGTCCATCTTAGACACGATATTTCTGTTTTTTAAATTCAGTATTCCATAAGAACATATTCACCATTAAAGAACTTCTTTTCTTACAAAACGTGCAAATTTTCAAAATGCCATATATTAAAATAGAAGATGAAGCAGAAACTAGGACATAACTTTTTTCCCTCTCCTCAAAATTGTAGCATGGAGAGTCCCCACTAGAGGGTGTCATTGAGCTGTTATGGTGTATATGACCTGCTCCCACACAGGGTTTATTGCCTGGCAGTCTTGCCTCTTGAATGGATAATGTGGATAGTCTGGCATGCAAGGGAGGAAGTACTGATGCTTCATGGTCCTAAGATTCTACGTGTCCAAATGGAAAAAAAGAGAGGTTTTGTATATATTTTTAAATTTGATGAGCAAACTCACGAGATAACCATTCTTCACAAACAGCACACATTTGTACACACATTCACACATAAAACAAAACTTCACAAAAGCCTAAAGATACATGGCTTCAGTAGAAATGTTTTCTCTAGAGTTCAATGAATCTAAGACCTGAGGTCATGCAGATTGATGCTCTTTTTTTTTTTTTTTTTTTTTGCGGTACGCGGGCCTCTCACCGTTGTGGCCTCTCCCGCTGCGGAGCACAGGCTCCGGACGCGCAGGCTCAACGGCCATGGCTCACGGGCCCAGCCGCTCTGCGGCATGTGGGATCCTCCCAGACCGGGGCACGAACCCGTGTCCCCTGCATCGGCAGGCGGACTCTCAACCACTGCGCCACCAGGGAAGCCTTGATGCATTTTTTACCAGGAAGATTAACAGAAACATTTCCTGAAGCTTTACTGTGTGTTACTTCCCGTTACCCCTAATTACTAGGTTTGACTGTAAAAATTCCCATCTAGATGCTTCTTTTTCATTTCCTATCTCAGATGCCTTCATTTTCCATGCCACTCACATCAGAAACCTAGGGGTCAGTCCCAATTTTTACTTACCTCTAACCTCTTTGGACTAATTAGTCGCTAAGTCCTATCTCTCAAGTATACTTCCTGTCCAACCTTAGCAAGATTGAGTTAGTTCAAGCCTTCAAGAACTCAGACAAGCCTATAACTAGTACCCTCTTTCCCTTAAGTCTCTCTTGTCTATTCACCCTCTACTTGCCTTCTAGAGTTAACTTTTAAAAAAACAAATCTAGATAGTGCAAAGTGACCTTGGTTTTTTGTGTTAGAGTGTTTTCATTATAAAGCATTGTAAATAATTTTTAAATAAAAATACTGCATTTGGCTGTAAAGAAAGATGGACCACATAGCCTGGCATATAGCAAGCTCTTGATAAATGTTTATTTATTTTTTATCAGTTCTCCCCCACAAAGCCTTTGCCATTTTATTGTAAGTGTTAGGTGATATGTTAACTTATTCTTCATTTTATTCCCAGGGCGTAGCATAATGTCTGAAACATGGCTGATGCTTAATAATTATTGATTGAATGAAGAAAAGTGTAATTTCAGTTATCTACAAATATAGACTTTCTCAGTTTTATTGCCTTTCATATTTTCAGTGTCTTAATTTTTGAAGATGCTATTAATTATCAGATAAAAATATACTATAATAGTTTAACAAACATTACCTAACTATATGAAAGAATTAACCCGTGAACATATTGCTCTCAAGTTGGCAAAATCCCTAGCACATTTTACAAACACATTTCTTTTGAAGTCCTAAAGGAGGAAAAGTCTTAATCTGCCTGTAGCTGGGCATGGTGAGGGGTGCGCAGAGCCCCTGAAACTCCTGAAATTCCTCCTGATACTTAGTGGCCTATGCATTGTTTTTGGTGGTAGGAGTAAGGAGGAGAGGTCCATTGCTTTTGTCAGATTCTCAAAAGAGATCTGTGACCCAGACACGTAATAACCACTGTCATAGAAGGTGGCAGGCAACAAAGTACCAGGGGTTGCGAGGTTCCATGACAGACTAGTGGGATGTATTCTTCAGCAGGGAACAATTTTGGAACATGTCAAATCACACAATGAAGGCAATTGTCACATACTTAGGACTGAACTTTGAAAATAAATTAAATGAAGTCCATGGCCTTGAACTCAAAGTCCCTGAACCCTAAGCACGAGCCAACAAATAAAACCGTTAACTCACAAGTCTTAATTTTGTTCATGCTTATTCAGAGTGCCTCTTGGGTTTATTGCCAACACTGCTGGGGTTCACACAGAGCCTGTCATGTTCATAACCTTGGGTTTTGTTTCTTTGGTGTAAGTCTCCAGACTTTTTCTTTCATTTACGTGTTTTCAGCGTGATGCCTATCATTTTTTTATTTTTAGAATAGAAATCAGAATAGATCTACAAAGAGAACAGTGTAGCTTCCCTGTTTTAAAAAGCCTGAGCAGAGAGAAAAATGAGCTGCTATTTGACCTTATAGTAGCTTTTGAAAAAACATATATTTGTTACATGTTTTATCATGCTCCTTTTGAACTTTGAACTTACTATGTAGATAGTGTAACTAAAACTCAGTAAAATATTGGAAGATTCAACTTGGATGAAATATAGATTCTAAATGTAAGATCATAAGCAATGGGACAGGAATGGGTAAGGAACCTAGAAACAGTGAAGAGAATGCCAAAACTACCCAGAGCAGAAGTTTTAACTAGCACCTTTGATCTGAAATTCCATACGCATAGTTTGTAAGTACCAGGCTAGATTAGAATCTAGGATCCAGTCCCCGCTCCATAGGGCATATGTTTCCATTAGCCCAAGGCAAGCCTAGTTTATACCCATTGCCCTAGAATCTTATTGATTCCTTTTTCACTCTCAAAAGTATCTCAGTTTGGACAGCAAATTCTATGGACTTGCTCTCTGCCACAGTGTTAAAAGTCTACTGTTGCCTCTATAATTATATACGTATGCAGTCCTGATTAAAACCGAAAGGGAAAGTGAGATACTGGGATGGCCAGGCATTATGCTCCTTTTGTAGAGGCATTAGCTCATAGCCTAGGGAATAGGCCGTAGATTGTGTTGCCTTAAAGGTTCAGCATTATGATGGAGACATGAAGCATGACTGTGTAGAATAACCTGACCTCATCATTCAGTGTGTTCTTGGTGGACAGCCCGTGGCTCAGTGGTCTGTGCAAAGGGATTATGATCAAGATCTTGTCCACAGAAAATGGAGAAATGCCTCAGTGGCTACCACGGTCAGCCTTTTTTCTTGTGATGTATTTCATTTCTGCATGTGTGCACGTTTGCTGAATTAACTTACAAGAATCGAATCTGTGATGAGGTTGTGGGACCATAGGTGACCTCTGGTGCTCCAGGTGGTCTGATTGATACGGAATGTGTTTTAATCCAAATTCCTGATTATCCTTTTTTTTCCCCATTTGTGGCTTTTGTAAATAAAAAGTAGAACCCTTTGTTAAAATGTATCAAAATGAATGTGTTGCTAAACACTTTAAAAATAACGCCCTCCTTGAAATAGTTTAATGAGCACAGCAGCTTTTGGATAGTTGGTGCCTTTCTTTCTGACTCTTTACTGTTCAGATTCCTGGTCCTCTCCTTTTTCATTACTGACTTCAAAAAGAGACATTTTGGGCTTTTGTATTTGTCAATTGCTCACTTATTAGACTGCCGGAGTATCTGTGGCCCAGGTTTGTGAACGTCCTTGGTTCCGCTTCTGGCTGTGATCATGCTTGTCTCTCAGCCAACCTGCAGACAGACGAGGCAGACACGTGGGTGAGTAGGATGTGATTCCTCCTTTGTTGGAAACTCTTTCTTAGACCCAGTTTATTTGTTTGTTCTTTCCTTTGAAACTAGAAACAAATTGTACGCTTCATATCATTGGAATCCTACTTACCTCAGAGTTTTCACTGCAAGTTTTCTTCCTTCCTTCTTTTTTTCTGTTTTGAAGAGAGAAATAGGTCTGGACGCTTAATGTTGTTTTTACTGTCACTGGAGTTCATGTAAACTAAAATTTAAATTCCTTGCAATAAATCTTAAGTCACAGTCTCTTTTCAGAAACAAACTGCATGTTGACACAGAGCTTCTAGTTGTAGGGACTGGATTTTAAAAATAAATAGCTTTTAAACTTGCTTGATTTAAATATGGGTTTTGAACAGGTTAGTGTTGTTTTGTTTAGTGCTCTTTTGTTTTCTTTAGGTGTTTCATCCATACTTCACATTCAACCAACAGCCAGGAATATATTCCTTTATTTTCTTTTGCTTTTGCCCCACTTGTTCATCCTAGTCAATATGTAATGGCTGTAAAACCTGTGAGTTAGCAATGGCCACATGGACAAGAGTGTTTCAGGAATAGAAGAATATACAGGAAAAGAACAACTAAATGTGGGAAATATTGAGTGATACTAATCTTATCAAGTGATAAGGGGTGTGCCCTTTTAATGGAAGGCTGGCTGATGTTCATTGAGAAACTCTGAGAGGTGGCGGATACTGCACAGTATTCCCTAGTATGTTTGCCCATGGGAATCTTGTTTATGGATACTTCTTTGGTTTTGAATATTTCACGGGAGCAGTGGCCCATGGTAGAGATTTTGGGAAACACTCTGCTTGTCCTACAGAGTGAAAACAGATGTGGTAGCTGCATATGTGTGGACACCTCTGCGTGTATCTGTGTCTGGCTGTGTGTGTCCACGCGTGCACCCATCTATCTATAATGACTTCCTGTCAGTGGGAGGCACTATTCTGTTGGCCCCTATCTGGATTGACGCCTGCATGGGGGATGTGTCACTCCATGAGTGAATGTACAGGTGAGTGTAGATGGATATACTTTATGCCAGTAGTTCCTGTGTAAGACAAGGGGAGAATCAATTTTCAGAATGACTGTTTCAGGCCAGTATAAGATGGTGACTGGCGTTAAGCCAAGATTACTATTTCCATACCTAATTACATATACAGATCTGCTAGCATGTAGGATTTATATTTTAAACATTGCGAGAAAGTTAACTGTGAGCTTAGAGTGGAAGTTGAAGCTGTGTTGAAGGGAACATATGTAATTGAGGTGCCGGGGGCTCCAGTACCATGGGTAATTGTAGCTTTGTTGCATAATGTATGTGAAATTTGTATGGACTAGGGCAGGATTCTTCCTATTTCTGGATTCTCTTTTGTTTATATGGGCAATGACACATCAATTATCACTGTTCAAATCACTTAGTGCTCCAATTACCATTCACTCCAAAGTGTGCTTTTGACTTCAGTGCCTAGGTCAGAGGGTAACTTGGAAAATTATGTTTGGCTAATGGCTAAGAGCTCCCTCCCACTCCCATCTTTTGATAACAGTGCTGCGCTTATTGTATGCTTCTGTACATGAATAAAAATACAGAATTGCTTCCAAGGTGAAGCAAGTAAGGTATCTGACACAAGGGCTTCCAGTGCCTCATCTCTAGTGAAATCTCAGTGTCCGCTTGTACTTAGAACTCCTTTGGGTCTGTGACAGATTATATAATCACAACTGAATCCCGAGAGGAATGCTTCCCAGATTATCACCGTTTTAAAAGCAGATCCGTGTCACAAAGGAGGCAGAGTTAAAGTGACCTGAGTGGAAGCTGACAGGTCATGAAGGTGAATTAGCCACTGGGAGGTCAGTGGGTGCAAATCGCTGTAGGGGTCGGTGACCACGGAGGGAAAGGTCTCTTCTGGGTTAGCTGCTGGGCCAATTAGGTGCTAATGGCGGCAGAGAACTATTCTTTTGGTGGCATAAGAGGCCCGCGGAGATCAGTGTCAGTAGGATTGCAAAGATGAGCATTTTGTCATGATATGGAAACAATAGATAGTTTTAACCTTCTTTTACAGCATGCTACAAAAGCACACAAGAGCTAGCCTGTCAATGAAAATTTTACTTTTCCTAAGGACCTTTGCCTCCATTAAAAGCAATATTTCACCTCTTCACTATTTTATCTTTGTGTGTTTTCCTTCTCTTACCGTTATCCTATTCAGCCACATGCAATTCAGTTTGCCCGTGCTTTATAGCAAGAGTCTGGCTTTGAATTATATTTTCTGACTGAGCCAGCCACCCTTGGAATATTGGATATGAATTCCTCTAGAAAATAGTTTGTGCTCTCATCATAAAGAAATAACATACATGTGATTAAAATTTGGCAAATCTATTTTAAAATCACACATTTTAAAAGGCAGGTGGATTATTTTATTAAAGTCTTATGGCATTATTTGAATAAAATAATAATTATGATGCTATAAACAAATTCCACGACAAAACACAATACTTAAAATTTGTGGTGTTTACTATCTGGTAAGATTCAGTAACATCAGTTTGAAGTCCTAGGAGGTTTGATTTTAGGTTCAGTCCTGGCCAAGAGAGTAAACTTTTTAATCTCCTTTACCTATTGAGTGTCTTTCGCTTTTATATCATCTTGGCACTAAGTGTCACAAAAAAGAATCTGACAAGGACATTAATCTGACAAGGAGTAATTGTAAGTATGAAACAGATTATTTCGAATGTCAAAAAGGACCCCCAAAATGACAGTGCTTAGGCAAGAGGAATGAATCACCACACACATACAGACATACACACATGCACACACATGCATGTATACACACATTATACATTGAAACAGACCTTTTTGGTGGAGGGAGAGTGGCCCTTTTCACTACCTTTTTAATCAATTCCATTAGTACACAGTCTACTCCATGTCCTCATTCTGTACAAATTTTTGTAGTATTTTAAAAATAATCCTTCTTTTATCTTGGAAACTTGTAAAATACTGGATAAATGTATTAAATCTTTTTAGTAAACTGGGGAGAGATTTTTTTTAATTCTAATTTTTTGAAACTACTAATCAATATATAGAAATAGTCTCTTCTACTACAACTCAATTGTAGTGTTTTCAGGAAAACACAAGTTATTAAAAATTGCATTATAAAAATAATTTCAACGAGGAGAAGAGGGAAAAGTTTAAGTGCTTTAGACCTACAATAATGAAGTTATTGTTTTCTTTCAAAAATTTCAATAGTGAGGGACTTTTAAATAGCTCTAAAGACCTCTGAGACCTAAGTATCAGGGAGCGAATCCAGCATTTGATCACATCCATTTCTGCTCAAAACTAATGGAGAACTTCCATTCACTTTTAATACCTGTATCACTCATTGTTGTGAAGAACAATACACAATTCACCTCAGTTTCAACAGCCCCACTGCAACAGAACTTTCTACCTAGCCCTGACCCTAGTAAAATTGATTTCTCATCTACTGTGGTTAGCGTAATGCAGAACATCCGTAATTAATCTCTTCTATTATATCCAGTACTTGTTATGAAAATAATAATCTGACAAGGAGACAACTTTTTTTTTGGAATGGAAGCAAGCGTTCATGATAGACAACATGTGGTATGTTGGGTCATTCCAGGAGGTATAGACGATCAAGGCTTTGCAAAGACCATTGAAAGTATTCCCAAACTGGACTCAAGAAACCACTAGTTTATGTGTCTTGGAAGAGGGGTGATGCCTTGTGTAACTTACAGTTCCTTTTCCCTTTGTTGTGTTTCACAAGCTTTGTTGTGTTTCTTCTTCACCCTTTGTCTCGTGAACTGTTCATCGTATTCACTTCTGCTCTGCTTTTTTTTTTAACTTCAACAATAAAACATTTTTTAAAACTGAACTTTGTATCTCCTTGATTTAAAAAATTTTTTTATTTTACATTAGAGGATAGTTGATTAACAATGTTGTGTTAGTTTCAGGTGTACAGCAAAGTGATTCAGTTATACTTATATATGTATCAATTCTTTTTCAAATTCTTTTCCCACTTGGGTTATTACAGAATATTGAGCAGAGCCTTTACCTTTGGGAGGTGAGTGTGTGGACTTGTTTGAATCTTGGTAAGGAGCATCTAGAGACCACAAAGAGGAAAACGAGCAAATATGGGGGAATGGAAACATTGGGAAGAGAAATAGGAATGAACAGAGGTCTGAGAAGAGGGAGAAATCCCCAAGCCAACTCATCATTTTCTTTATATATTGTGGTGAAGAATTTGAGGGACCTCCTGTGCTCAGTTCATCACTTGCTATCTTTTTTTTAAACATCTTTATTGGAGTATAACTGCTTTACAATGGTGTGTTAGTTTCTGCTTTATAACAAAGTGAATCAGCTATACATATACATATATCCCCATATCTCTTCCCTCTTGTGTCTCCCTCCCTCCCACCCTCCCTATCCCACCACTCTAGGTGGTCACAAAGCACCGAGCTGATCTCCCTGTGCTATGCAGCTGCTTCCCACTCACTTGCTATCTTTGGATGCCCATTTGTTTTCTGTGCTTTTGACACACATTTCATCTTGATTTTTCTGTCTTCTTTGTTGCTGGAGGCTGCCTGGGCCCCTCTGTGCTGGTCAGCACATAGTCTGTTGCTTTGGCACTTGCTTGTCATCTTTATGTGCAGTGCCATAGGCATTCACATCTTGTCAGCCATGTCACTACGCTGTACCTGTCAGCATTACAGTTGTCACCTTCTAGATAGATGCCTTTGGAAACTGGTTAACATTTCACTTTTGCTTTAAACCATGTAAGAATGTCATCTTATGGACCAGATAGAAAAAAAATAAATTAAGAGATTAGAAAACAGAGAAAATGAAGATCACTAGAAATAAAATTTTCCTATTAAAATGCTGAGCTTGAGGATTATTGAAGCCAAAATGGATTGATGTAAAGTAACCCTAACATACTGGATCCAACTTAACTCTGTTAAATATCTTTCCATAAAATTACCATCTTGTGTATCTGTATTCCACTTCACACAATCAAGTCATATCTTTCAATCAAAAGTTTTTGTACTGTCCATTTATCTAGAAGAAAAAAAGTTAAGTATTAATAGTGATTGCCTCCGGACGGTAAAATTATGGGTAATTTTGTTGTTGCTTTTAGAAATGTTTCTTTAATGTTTCTTTAATGTCCAAATTTTCCACTCTGGGCATTAAAAGAATGCTACTCTATGATTATAAAAGAAATGCTTTTATAGTCATAAAAAATTTAAGACACAAAGTCGATAAAGAGGCATATACACAGTCTATTGTTTTTGTCACATGCTTGTCATCTTCGTGTCTTGTCGACTGTATCACTACTCAGCGCTTTTGAGTGGGGGATAAGAACAGCAATAAACTGTTGTGAATCCCCTGAATCCATCTTTTTGCCAAAGATGGTGTAATCATTCATCTCCATAATATTTATGGAAGACTATCAATTTTCTCACTAACGCAATTTGCTATTAATTGGACTGCTGTTTCCCTCAGGCCAATAATTATTTTATTTATCTTTACTTTCAAGACCCTCAGTTAGTGTCTAAGATACATAGAAAAAATAGTTGTTATATAATATGAATTACTTTTGGGGATTTTCTCAGTCTAGAGTACTTTTACAAAAAGAATCTGTATACTTGAACTAGTATGATCCACAGATTTTATAATATCTCCAAAGAATTTATTAACACCTGGATATTATATATTTATCTTATGTATTTATTGTTTGCTTTTTCTTCTCCCACCCAAGTCAAGTAGAAATAAAGTAAAAAGTCAAGTCTCAAGATGGCAGGGCCATCATTTGTTTATGTGCCAATTCTGTAGCCCCTGTGCCTCAAATAGCACCTAGTAGGTACTCAATAAAAATTTGTTGGATGGATGAATATAGTATCTTTCTTCAAAATTATAAATTAAGAAATGTTTACAGCCAAAAATTAGCATATATGGAATTGTATAATAAAGACAATAAAAATCACTCACAATTCAATTACTCAGAGATAATCACTGTTAAATATTTGGTGTATTTCCTTCCAAGATTTTTCCATGCCTGTAATATAAATATGACATTATAATTATAAAAATGAAATTATACACATATATACATATATAGTTATGTAATCTGACTTTTCCCAGTTTATTTTTACTTTTTTTTGGCTGCACCCAGCGCATGTGAGATCTTAGTGCCCCAACCAGGGATCGAACCCACGCCCCCTGCTTTGCAAGCACAGAGTCTTAATCACTGGACCGCCAAGGCATTCCCTGACTTTTCCCATTTTTGATATGAGATACACATCGTCATTTGTAACGACTGCGTAATATTTCACTACAACTTTTTCAAAGTTTGCAACATAGGCTTGTATTTTGGGGAAAGGGCAGAGAGGTTTTGGAATCAGCCCAGGTTTGAATTCTGGCTCTTCTGTTTAGTACCTGTGCAAACTTGGGTATGTGACCTACATTTCCATGCTTTGGAGGCAGGTTAGGAGAAGAGAGCAGGAGAAAGAGGTGCTAGAGAAACAAGGAAGAGGGTAAAGGAGACAGAGTCCTGAAGAGGAGGGAGAAGGGAGGCAGACAGGCTGGAGACTGGACCCCGCTGGATTTCAGTGTCACACCCTGCTATTTCAAAGCAGTGTCTTCCTCCTCTGCTTTTTGCAATCATCTTTTTTGATGGAGCTGTGTGTTCAGAAGATTCCGGCATTGATATCTTACTACACTAGCCTAGTGCTGAGATTATGAGGTGTCAGTATCAGCAAAGAGTGATTTACAGTCCCCCCAAATGAATGCCATTTAAGTTTTGTACTAGTTGCTTTTCTGCCTTAGTTATTCATATTCTTAAAGGAGCTCATTACAGGTCATTTCATTTGTCAGGGCTTAATCACCACTTGTCTTCTTTTTCTCCTTAAAACTTTTGTCATTTAGAACCACATACAATTTTAGAATCTATTTTTCTAGAGCATTAACTAGTAGATCACTTCTTTGGAGATGTATGAACTTCCTAGTAGGTGACCTTCATGGTGTACTTTTATTTTTAAGAAGCCCAGCCTTCCCCTTTCTTCCACCTCAGTCCAATCCCCAAAAGACCCCTCTCCCACCTTGGTCACTATAATTTAGGGTCCTTTCTGAATCTTCAGTCCTCGGGATAAATGTTATCTTAAATCAAATAGCTATCTACCATTACTTACTTGGTGCCAGGATACATTTTAGAGCCATTACTGTGTGAATGATTCATCAAGAAGTAGGCAATTAAAGTAGACCCTTTATTTTAGGTTTTACTTTAGGTTCAGTGGCCTCACTGAGGTTCTTTTCTGATTGAGTTGTTGGCTGGTAGAAACTTCTCAAAATAGTTTGTAGAGGGAAGGATCTTAGAGTGAAATCCTACTTGTGCAAATGCTTCAGAGACATTGAAGTTTTTTTCCCAAGAAAACTTTGGCTCTTCCAGTAGAGGCAAGTGCCTAGGCTCTAAAAGTTGATGTTTTATTTGGGAGAAAACATAGATCCAACTCTTGGACTTTTACAACAGAAACTTTGTCTCTCTTGGCTTCTTTGTTTTGTTTTTATTCTCAGGAAGGGAATGTTCTTCCCAAGCGGTGACAAAGTGGCAAAATGGCCACCAGCGGCTCCAGGTTTATATCCTATCGGCTTAGTGATGCCAGTGGAAAGGAACCACTTTTCTGCAAGATCCTGTGACAGTTTTGGACTTACAGCTCATTGGTCCAGCCTGAGTCATGCATCTATGGCATAGGTGGTGTGATAAACATAGACACACACACATATCCATGCACACCCACATAACACACACACACAACCTAAACCACCAGATTGCTCCCTGGTTAAAGAAAGGGCTCATAATTCAAGCTGAGCAGACCAGATTTTTCCTAAGAATCTAAATCGTTTTCTAGAGACACACAGCACAGAGGTAAAAAATGATTAGGGAGGATTCATCCTTGTTAATGGCACCCTAAAAATGGCCCATTGGTTCTTGTTTCCTCTAGTAGCCAAAGGGCTGCTGGGTGGCAACCTTCTGGTGGTTCCTAGAAAATTATATTAGGCAAAACCAGAGCATTTTCAAACTCAGACAGCCAGTAGCCTTCCTCCACAACAACAACAACAAAAAATCAAACTATAGTGTTTAAGAGAGAGAAAGAGCCAACTAAATTTTATTAGATGTGCTGACAGGAGCTTTTCAAGCCTAAAATTGTTTTTAGGACTTGGGACCCGGCTAGAACGGCCAGTATTATTTTTCAGGGTTAGATTCAGAACATTTGTATCAAATGCAAGCCAATATTGATTTGATTAAAAAATTAAATAATTATTAGAACTTGTGAGAAAAAGCCTTAGATTAATAAATTTCAAACTTTTTCTCCGATGCATAATTAAACTGACTATGTTAAAATAGCATGATAATAGGAGGAAATATAATTTATTGCAATGTATTTGTAACTCTAGATCTCTGGTTTCAAAATGATTAAGGTGAAAGCTAAATGTCTACTCAGTTTGCTAGCACTAACATACAAACCCATTTGAAAAGTCATTACCAAAAAAGGTGCTACATGACACAAAAATATCCCTGAATGGAGGTTATGTCCTCTTTCAGAACAATAGTATGACACAAAATGCAAAGTGGAGGTTAAGATAACCTGTTCTCTTCCAAAGGAAATACAAAATTGTTCTGTGCCCATTTCTAAGTTCTTTAGTCTGATTACTTCTTTCTGGGTTGTTCATGCCCCATCAAACACAGAACATAGAACTGCTATACTAAGTCAGATATATTATGTTCCGTTGTCAGCTGAGCGAGAGGGTTTCATATGCTCCCCCCAGTGGCGCTGGTAAAGGTGAGGCCAATACCATCATCTTTTTATAGTCTCTTATGGCTTATATTCATAGGTCTATTCAGATCCTTTCAGCAGTAACTTCAATCACTTCCTGTAAAAAGTCATGTATATTTATTATCCTCAGTGTAAAGTAGGACTCTGCTTTATTTTTAGTTTAGTTTAATATTGTTTGAACATCTCTCATGTGGAGGCGGGGTAGGCATTATGCTAGAAGCTAGAGATGGCAAGATGTAGAAGATTCCTTTGCATCTTTTTTATTGGGGTATAGTTGTTTACCATGTTTGATTCATGGTCTGACAAGGAAGATAGACAAGTCAAGAGATAAATCTGGTATAGTGAGGTGAGGACAGAGATAATAGTGACTAAGTTGGTAAGTGCCCAATGTCACAAAGCTGGTAGGTGACAGAACCAGGAGTCAAACCCAGTGTGCCTGATGCTGAAGTCCACTTTCTTAGCTACTGTGATAGTCAAGCAGAGTAGGTGTTAAGACATACACATGGCAGTATATGGGAGCACAGAGGTACTGAACCAGCCTATAAATTCAGGGAAGGCTTTCCTGTGTGGTCTCCTAAACTAGCCTCTCAGGAGTTAGCCAAGTGAAGGTGGGAGAAGGGCTTTCTATGCAGATGAAAGATCCCAAGGAAAGGTATTGAAGTGAAAAGTATGATGTGTTTGGAGTAGAGTACCAGGAATGATTTAGTAAATTAGGAACTTAACTTGGCAATGGCCCTGATTTCTACCCAGAAAAGATTAGAAACACTGTTATAGGTTAAGGGAACTCACTGATGGTTTTAAAGCAGGGAAGTAATGCTTTTAGATGCCTGTTTTAGAAAATGCAGTAAGGAAGATGAGTTTGAGGTAAAATTTGAGGCAAGGGAACCATTTAGGAGATTCCTGCCATAGCCTAGATGTCACATGCCTAAATAAGATGTAATAGTGGTGATGAGGCCATGGAAGAAGGAATCAAGAGATATTTAAGAGGTAGAATGGATGAACTTTATAAAGGGGCAATATAATATGGTAGTGTCACACAGGGTAGGCTGAGAATCTGATTCTCTTACATATTGGTAATGTGACCTTGGGCAAGTTGCTTAACTTCTTTGAGATTCAGTTTTCTCATCTGTCAAATGAGGGTAATAGCAGAACCTATCTCATTGGATTTTTATGAAGGTTAAATGTTATTCTGCGTGTGTGTGTATATATATGGAATATTATTAAATATTATTAAAAAAGAAGGAAACCTTGCCATTTGTGGCAACATGGATGGACCTTGAAAGCGTTATGCTTATTGCAATAAGTCAGACAGAAAAACAAATAATGTATGATCTCACTTATATGTGGAATGTAAACAACAACAACAAAACAAAAACAAACAAACAATGAGCTCATGGTTACAGGGAACAGATTGGTGGTTGCCAGAGGTGGGGCCATGATGAAGGAAAGGGGGGTGTTGAGGATGGGGGCGGTGGGCAAAATGGGTGAAGGGAGTTAAAAGGTACAGACTCCCAGCTATAAAACAAATACGTCATGGGTATGTAATGTACACCATGGGAGCTATAGTTAATAATACTGTGTTGTACATTTGAAAGTTGCTTAAGAGGGTAGGTCCTAAAGATTTTTAAAATTCGTAACCACGTATGGTGATGAATGTTAAGTAGACTTAATCAGGTGATCATTTCACAATATATACAAGTGTCGAATCATTATGTTGTACACCTACAACTAATGTAATGTTATATGTTAGTTATATCAAAATTAAAAAAAATGTTAATGTGTGGAAAATATTTAGAACAGTGTCATGTATTGTTGTTTCTGACTGGATGGGAGTGACAGGGTGGCACTTATTGGTGATTTGGTGGATGGTGGTGCCACCATTTGAGGTAGAAAACTCTGAAGAAGGGGTTGGCTTACAAGGAGGATTTTTGATTTTGGTCATATATTTATTGGGCTTGATGTGTTTGAGTTGCATTCTCAGGTAAAATTGTTTAGTAGACAGTTGCACATACGAATCTGGATCTCAGAAGATATTTCTGAGAAGCAGATACAGATCTGGGAGTTGCCAGTATTTCTATTTGGGTGCCATTGGAGACTATAGGTATTAATAAGATTGTTCATAGACAGTATTCAAGTAAGGGAGGATGATGAAGAGCAGGACCTAGGCAAGTCAGCCATGAGGCTGGAGGAAAAGAGCTGATGGAGGCACTGAAGTAGGACCAGGAGAGATTGGTGTCTTTCCTGTGTACAACCAGAGACATCTGATGACTGTTAGATTGCTTAGATAATACTTCCCCTCTGGAGGGGATGAAAATAAGGTGAACAACAGGCATTCTTGTGAATCTCCGAGCATAAGTGGCTGAGAAGACAGGAAGTTTACATTTCTAGGAAGGTTCTACTGACAGAAGGTGAGCAAAATTCCCACTTTTTTCACCTACTCCATGAGTCAGCTGCACTTTCCATTTTCCATGCTCTTCGTCACTGCTTTTCTTTCTGCTAGGCAGTCTCTAGTTTCACCAAGCCCGTTTTTTGAGTGGCAGTCAGAATGAACACAGCTGTTTAGCTATGGATGAACCACAGCTTTATGTAAAGAAATATATTTTCTGATTATTTCCAGAACTAAAGACGGTTGACTTCATCTACTGCATCTACGTTGTTCTGATTTTGTAAGAATCTAGCTTTCTGTGATGACTCTTGGTTCCTTTACTGGGCTGTAAAAAAGCTCTCAACTCTTTATTTTATATGCCCTTTGCAGCCATGGATAGAAAACATAAACAACAAACTTTTCCTCCACTTCCTCTGAGGACAAATTCTTTCATAGCCTAAATTTCTCCTCTCTCGCAGAGCTTCCCTCCATGGTTTAGGATTGTAAACGTTCCTACTTATTCACACAGTCTGAGCAGTGTTTAGTGCATCTCATCTGTTTTTTATATGACACATGGATAGAACAATAAGTAATTTGTATACATAAATGGACAAGTGTAAGTGGTTTGATCATGCACTCAATGGAGCACATTTTACATACAAGATATTATGGCACAGCATGGGACGTGTTCCTATAGCACACAGTTTCTCTTTGTGTAGAATCAGAGTTCATCATTTTCTTTGTATCCCTAAACTGAATCTTTTTTACTTCAACTTCAAAAATGTTTGAATTAGTTTCCATATTGACTAATACTATGGAAGATGTCTGCCATCTTAGTGAAATGAGCATTTTAATATAAGGTAAATGTCGTCTATGAGCATAAACTTCTTTTATTCTTCTTTGGGTTTTATTTTTGAGGCAAGAATAAACCACAAAACAAAACACCTGGGAAAAAATGTAGCACCAGTTTCAGAACAGAATTCCTTTCACAATATAAAAACATTTTTCCTTTGTGAGAACTATTGAATTTGTGTAGTTTTCTACAGATTATGTGTGCTTTCAACCTGTGATATAAACCTTGAGACATGAGATTGGCAGGTGCTCCTTCCTCTTTATAATCACTGAGCAAACTAACCCAAATACTGCTTGGCATCTTTGAGAGACCTGCGTGCATATTTACACTATAATTATTAAGGATTTGGCTCCTGTGGTTTTCTATAATTATGGGTTCATGTTTCTCCACAAGGTAGAGAAATTAGCCTGTAACAGAAGAACAAGGACTGAACTATATATATAAAAAGTAGCTTTAATTTGTAAAATGTTGAAGCTGTCTGTAATTCTGATTCCTGGACATTATGAAAAATCTAGTGTCTCAGGTATCTGTTTTTTTATTTCACTTCTTTTATTCCTTTTTTAAAACCTTATTTCTACTTAAATATGCTGCTTATTGTTTAGCAACTATGTTGGCACTGCCACGTTTCTCCTATAACTGAATAATAGCCATGCAGTAAATAAATTTCTCATAGGATCGTTCAGCCAGGAGCTGATCAAGATGCTAAAATGCTGTGAAAGGTGGACAAGCATAAGATTTGGCTGCAGTAACAGCATTCGAAGGCACCATCAATTTCAAATATGAGTTCAAACCTACCATGCAAGTCTCATTAACAACTGTGGTCTGGTACCTCATCTCGGTTTCATCCCCAAGTGCACTACTATTAAATGTGAAGTATTTCATTTTAATGTTACCATTGCCTACTCTAACTGTAGACAAAAGGCTGTTCTTACTTCAGCAGTTCTTCTAGTATTATGATTCACCAGTCACTTTTACTATCCTAAGTCAATTTTTGAAAGACTATTTTCACAAATATTTCTGTTGATTAAGACTTTACCCATGTGTACACACCATCCTTCATAAATGGATAGGATCTGTGTTAGAAGTTTCTTCCACTTGCCCTTGTAAGTAATCGTAAGTTTTAGGGCTAGATAATCATAAATGGAATCACAAGTTTTAGGGCTAGATAGTAATTTCCAATCCAATGTTCCCCTGTCTTTGTGCATGACTTCTATGGCTAGGTATCATAAAGAGCTGATCAGGAAAAAGCAAAAGTTCAGAAGATGTAAAAAGAATATGTTTATTTGTAACTCTATTTCTGTTTTGTAGGTAAGTTCATTTGTACCCCCTTTTATTAGATGCCACATATAAACAACATCATATGATATTTGTCTTTCTCTGTCTGACTTACTTTACTCAGTATAACAATCTCTAGAGTTACAGATGTAGAAAACAAACTTATGGCTACCAGGGGGTGAGTAGCGGGGGAGGGATAAATTGGGAGAATGGGATTGACATATATACACTACTATATAAAATAGATAACTAATAAGGACATACTGTATAGCACAGGGAACTCTACTCAATACTCTCTAATGGCCTATATGGGAAAAGAATCTAAAAAAGAGTGGATATATGTGTATGTATAATTGATTCACTTTGCTGTACATAGGAAACTAACACAACATTGTAAATCAACTATACTCCAATAAAAATTTTTAAAAAGGAATATGTTTATTAGATTCCTTCATCTGAAGATTTTAGCATTAAGAAGACTTTTCAGAGGCTCATTCACTGGTAACTGCTCAATAAGCATCACTGATGAATTGGGTAATAATTCTGCCCCAGGGTCCAGTCCCAACAGCTGTCACAGGTTAAAGAGAATGGAACTGGCCACTCAATAAGGTCAGCAAAGACCCTCAAGGTCCTAACTAAAATGCTCTTATTGATTCAGTAGGTGGCTCGTCTTTCTACAGTTCAATATCTTTAACTAGCATTCTAGTCCAATATTTTTAGGTAACATCTCTTTTCTTTGCTTTTTTCTCTCAGGGTAAGAAGACAACCTGACTCCGTTATAGTTTAATATAGCTGCATTGGTACAATCCTGAAACAATTAGATGTAAAAGGAAATATTCTAACAGTTTAGGTATGTGCTGGCATTTTTGCTTGTTTGATTCCTTTCTCTTTTTATTCCCCAATGGTATGACTATAACTGGTATGATCCTTTTTATTCCCCATATGATTGTTTGGTATGATTGTTTTCTTTTTGTTGAATTGACCATTTGATGTAATTCTCTTTCTCTTTTGAACTTTGGCTGTGCTTGTGATCTGTGACATAAACAGATCCTAGAGAAGGATGGAAATTTGGAGTTCAGTCAGTCTGAAGCCTCACGCCTAAGCAAGAGTTTCCTCTACAACATTTAAAATATTCTTTGGGTTCTGTTGAACGCTTCTAGCATGGTGGTTCCCATTTCTTCAGGGGGCAGCCAATTTCATATATATATATGGGGTTTTTTTGGCCGCGTGTCGTGTGGGATCTTAGTTCTCCAAACAGGGATTGAACCCGTGCCCCCTGCAGTGGAAGCACGGAGTCTTAACCACTGAACTGCCAGGGAAGTCCTATATTCTTTTTTTTATGAGCCAAAGTCTCTCTCCTATACCTTTCCCCTACCTCCACTCCATCATTCTTAGTTTGGTGCTCTAACACTTACAGAATGTGTTTATTTCATCTCATGTGAGTGCTATTACAGATATTTGAAATTAACTCTATTTAACCTCCTTTTCAGTAAGGATATCAGTAATTCTTTCAACCATTCTTCAGTAGGAGAGCAAAATTTGCACCCCGAAACTTCTCTTTGGCATATGGATTATTTCGAGCTGAAAACAATCAAGGCCAAAAGACTCAGGAAGAAACTTTGACCTTTCTCCTAACTGCCTAAAAGAATTTAGGTAGAGGGCCTGTTCCTGGAATCACTAGAGATACCTGCAAAGAATATGGGCTAGGTGTGATTGGGGAAACTCTGCAGGGCCTAGAGATCAGGGTCCACTCTGTGTCCCATTGTCTCTGCAAGACCCAGCAAACATTTGTTTATCAAACATTTGCTTTTTCATCTTCATATTAATCGCCTTCCTCCCCTTTGAAGTCTCAAACCATTACCCCCAACATCCTTTTTTGTCCTTAGCCGAAGATGGTATTTAAGGTAAGAGTTTCACCCACTTTGGCAAGTTACTCAGTTTTCCTGAGTCTCTCCCATGTATACCTGTTATTTAACTTTTTTTGATTTTCTGCTGTTTATTTGTCTCATGTCAATTTAATTCTCAGACCAGCCAGAAGAATCTAGAAGGGTAGAGGAAAATTTCTTCCTCACTGACACTTCTCACCTTATAGTTGTCAATATTTAAGAATCCAGGTTATTTTCTAAATGTTCGTGAGGTAGTTCTAATACTCACTAATCTCTTTCATATATGGTTTTAGGACACTTACTCTAACTTTAGTAAAGTTCTCACGGACAGTCTCCATGTCTTGTCTTTCTTGGAATTCATTCGAGGGTCTAGCACAGATTGTATCTTTTACACATAAGTGTTTAAAAGAAACACTTTTTTTTTTTTAAAAAGAAAGCATTAAAAGAGTATTACTAAAATAGAATTGTCAGCTTTCTAAATCAATGAATTGTCTGGAGCAACTAGTTGTTTTTACATCTACTCAGATATATCCTCACAATATTTCATAGGCTTATAGGGATGGAAGGGAACTTGGAAATTTAACTAGTCCAGGCCTGTTGTCACTGGGGCATGGCATTAGCTAGAAGCCTTGTTTTCATGGAGGGTAATTGAATTCCTGTGGGTTTAATGGGATCTTTCTTTTTATCCTGACTTCACTGGGTATATAATTTCAGAGTACTGTAATAAAGATCGAATTATATTGAAGTTGTTAGGATTCTGTGTCTCCTTACTAGCTTACTATTGTTTTTATAACTTGACATGATTTATTTACATGATCATGCTTAACCCTCCTGTTCTCTTTTCTGATGCAGAAATTGAAGCATATACATGGTTAGATTAAGAACCCAAGGTCAAATAGCTATTAAGGGGCAAAGATGGATGACCTAGGATATGTCATCTTTGCATTTCCAGCACAACATAGTGCTTTTCTCTTATGTTTGTTGTTTCATATATTAGTGTCTCAATAAATATTTGTTGAAGGAATAAATATATTTGTTTGTATTTAAAATTAAATTAAAATTGTATTTGTATCCTAGTTATTTATGTATTGAACCTAAAAGGTAAAATAATTTTGCAGGGCTTAAAATAAAAACGTACTTGGTCCTCTCATCCACCTTTCTCTGTCCCTAATTATGAGTTTTAGGGACAATTTTCAATATTTTGTCCTGCTGATTCTGGAATTTACCCCCAACTGACTAAAAGGCATATTTATTTTGTATGTTTAGACTTTGGTTTGACTTTTTACTGTGGAAGGTAAGGACTTTGTTTCTTACCTCTCTCCTCCCACACACGTGTATTCATTACCCATCTCTCATCCTTCTGATATAGGTATACCATAACTTTTATTAATTAGTATTTAGTGCTTACTTTGTTGTGACAGTGTAAATATTTTTTTCCTTCTAGTTTTATTGAGATATAATTGACATACAGCATTGTATAAGTTTGAGGTGTACAGCATAATGATTTAACTTACATACATCATAAAATGATTACCCCAATAAGTTTAGTGAAATCCATCATCTCATATAGATACAACGTTAAAGAAATAGAAAAATATTTTTCCTTGTGATGAGAACTCTTAGGGTTTACTCTCTTAACAACTTTCATGTATAACATACAGAAGTGTTCATTAGATTTATCATGTTGTCCACTACATCACTAGTACTTATTTATCTTATAACTGGACGTTTGTACCTCTGACCACCTTCATCCACTTTCCTCTCCCCTCACCCACTGTCTCTGGTAACCACAATCTGATCCCTTTTTCTATCAATTTTTTTGTTTGTATGTTTTTGAAGTATAGTTGACCTACAATACTATATTACTTCCTGGAACACAACATAGTGATTTATAGTGATTTGCTATTTCTATACATTTAAAATGATCACCATGGTAAGTCTCGCTGTCATCTGTCATAATATAAATATATTACATAATTATTGACTATATTCCTCACATTGTACATTTCCTACCTGTGACTCATTTATTTTTGTGACTGAAACTTTGTACCTCTAAATATTCCTCACCTATTTCTCTTCTCCCCCACACCTTTCCTCTCTGGCAGCTACCTGTTTGTTCTCTGTGTCTATGACTGTGTTTCTGTTTTGTTATGTTTGTTCATTTGTTTTGTTTTTTAGATTCCATATATAAGTGAAATCATACAGTATTTGCCTTTCTTTGTCTTATTTATTTCACTTAGCATAATACTCTCTAGGTCCATTCGTGTTGTTGCAAATGGCAAGATTTCAATTTTTTATGGCTGAGTACTTTTCCATTATATGTATATGTACACCACATTTTCTTTATCTGTTCATCTACTGATGGACACATAGGTGGCTTCCATACCTTGGTTGTTGTAAATAATGCTGCAGTGAACATGGGGGTGCAAATATCTTTTTGAATTAGTGTTTTTGTATTCTTCAGATAAATACCCAGGTGTAGAATTGCTGGATCATAATTTCTTTAATTTCTTGAAGAACCTCCATACAGTTCTCCATAGTAGCTGCACCAATTTACATTCCCATCAGCAGTGCATGAGGTTTCGCTTTTCTCCACATCCTTGCCAACACTTGTTATTTTTTTGCTGGCTTTTTGATAATACCCATTCTGGCAGGTGTGAGGTGATAGCTCACTGTGGTTTTGATTTACATATCCCTGATGATTAGTAATGCTGAGCCTCTTTTTCTGTACCTGTTGGCCATCTGTATGTCATCTTTGGAAAAATATCTGTTCAGGTCCTCTGCCCGTTTTTTAACTGGGTTTTTTTTTTTTTTTGATGTCTAGTTGTATGAGTTCTTTGTATATTTTTAATATTAACCCCATGTCAGTGATATTGTTTACAGATATCTTTTCCCATTCAGTAGGTTACCTTGTTATTTTGTTGGTAGTTTCCTTCACTGTGCAAGGGATTTTTAGTTTGATACAGTCCTATTTATTTTTGCTTTTGTTTCTTTTACCTGAGGAGACATATTCAAAAAAATATTGCTAAGACTGATGTCAAAGAGCATACTACCTATGTTTTCTTCTAGAAGTTCTGTTTCCAGGTCTTACATTTAAGTCTTTAATCCATTTTGAGTTTATTTTTGCATATGGTATGAGAAAGTAGTACAGTTTGATTTTATTGTAGCTGTAGTTTTCCCAACACCATTTATTAAAGAGGCTGTCTTTTCCTCATTGTATATTCTTGTCACCTTTGTCACAGATTAATTGCCCATATGAGTATGGGTTCATGTCTGAGCTCTCTATTCTGTTTCATTGATCTATATGTCTATTTTTGTGCTAGTACTGTGCTGTTTTGATTACTGCAACTTGTATAGTTTTGAAATCAGGTAGCATGATACCTCCAGTTTTGGTCTTCTTTCTCAAGATTGTTTTGACTATTTTGTGTTTCCATACAAATTTTAAAATTATTTTTTCTAGTTTTGTGAAAAAAATGCCATTGGTATTTTGATAGGTATTGTATTGAATTTGTAGATTGCTGTGGACAGTATGGTCATTTTAACATTAATTCTTCTAACCCATGAGCACATTATATCTTTCCATTTGTTTCTGTCATCTTCAGTTTCTTTCATCAGTGTCTTATAGTTCTCCCAATAAAGGTATTTAACCTCCTTAGTTAGATTGATTCCTAGATATTTTATTTTTTTAATGCAATGGTAAATGGGATTGTTTTCTTAATTTCTCTTTCTGATAGATTATTGTTAGTGTACAGAAATATAACAGATTTCTTTCTATTAATTTTGTAACCTTCAACTTTACCAGATTCACTGATGAGTTCTAGTAGTTTTTTGGTGGTGTTTTTAGGATTATCTATATATAGTATCGTGTCATCTGCAAACAGTGACAGTTTTACTTCTTCCTTTCCAATTTGGATTCCTTTTATTTCTCTTTCTCATCTGATTTTTGAGACCAAGACTTCCAATACTATGTTGAATAAAAGTGGCAAGAGTGGCATCCTTGTCTTGTTCCAGATTTTAGAGGAAGTGCTTTCAGCTTTTTGCCATTGAGTTTAATGTTAGCTGTGAGCTTGTCATATATGGTCTTTATTATGTTGAGGTATTTTCCCTCTATATCTACTTTGTTGAGAGTTTTTATCATAAATGGATGTTGAATTTTGTCAAAAGCGTTTTCTGCATCTGATGAGATACACCTTAAACTGAAGAATTTTATTCTTCAGTTTGTTAAGGTGTATCTCATTGATTGATTTGTGGATGTTGAACAATTTTTGCATCCTTGGGATAGTTCCCATTTGATTATGGTGTATGAGTCCCTTAATGTATTGTTGAATTCAGTTTGGTAATATTTTCTTGAGGATTTTTCCGTCTATGTTCATTGGTGATATTGGCCTTTAAATTTCATTTTTTTAGTGTCTTTAGAATTGGGGTGATGTTAGCCTTGTAGAATGAGTTCTGAAGCATGCCTTTCTCTTCAATTTTTTGGAATATTTTGAGAAGAATAGATGCCAACTCTTCTTTAAATGTTTGGTAGAATTCACCTCTGAAGCTATCTGGTCCTGGACTCTTGTTTGTTTGGAGTTTATTTTTTATTACTGATTTAATTTTGTTACTGGTAATTGGCCAGTTCATAGTTCCTATTCCTTCCTGATTCAGTCTTAGAAGATTGTATGTTCCTGGAACTTTATCCATTTTTTTCTAGACTGTACATTTTATTGGCTGTGCCTACTAGTGCACCCACAGTAGTAACCGTACCACAACAGAAGGACCCATTCAGCCCACATAGAGGATGACCCTAGAGCATATAGCTCTGGTGACCAGAAAGGAGTGCTCTGCTGGATCCCATAAGATGTTTCTTATATAAGGCCACTTCTCTGAGATCAGGAAATGTAACCAACCCACCAGATACATAGAAATAAAAACAGAAAATTAGGCAAAATGAGGTGACAGAAAAATATTAAGGAACAAAAATAAAACCCCAGAAGAAGAATTATGAAATAAAGATAAACAAACTACCTGATAAAGAGTTTAAGGTCATGATCATAAAGATGCTTAAAGAACTCAGGAGAAGAATGAATGAACAGAGTGAGAAGGTAGAAGTTTTTAACAAAGAGTTGGAAAATACAAAGAAGAATCAAACAGATTTGAAGAACACAACTGAAGTAAAAAATACTCTAGAAAGAATAAACAGTAGATTAGATGACACAGAGGAATGGATTAGCAAACTGGAAGACAGAGTGGTGGAAATCACTCAAGCTGAACAGAAAAAAGAAAAAATGAATTATAAAAAATGAGGACAGTTTAAGAGACCTCTGAGATAACATCAGGCATACTAACATTCACATTACAAGGGTCCCAGAGGGAGAAGAGAGAGAGAAAGCGGCAGAGAACATATTTGGAGACATAGTAGCTGAAAACTTCCCTAACCTGGGAAAGGAAACAGACATCCAGGTCCAGGAATCACAGAGAGTCCCAAACAGGATCAACTCAAAGAGGACCACACCAAGACACATTGTAATTAAGATGACAAAAATTAAAGATAAAGAGAGGACATTAAAAACTATAAAACACTGATGAAAGAAATCAAAGATGACGTAAACAGATGGAGAAATATACCATGTTCTTGGATTGGAAGAATCAATATTGTGAAAATGACTGTACTACCCAAAGCAATCTAGAGATTCATTGCAATCCACAGATTCATTGCAATCCACAGATTCATTGCAGTCCCTATCAAACTACCAATGGCATTTTTCACAGAACTAGAACAAAAAATTTCACAATTTGTATGGAAACACAAAAGACCCCGAATAGCCAAAGCAATCTTGAGAACGAAAAACGGAGCTGGAGGAATCAGGCTCCCTGACTTCAGACTATACTACAGAGCTATAGTCATCAAGACAGTATGGTACTGGCACAAAAACAGAAATATAGATCAATGGTATAGGATAGAAAGCCCAGAAATAGACCGATGCACATATGGTCACCTAATTTACAACAAAAGAGGCAAGAATATACAATGGAGAAAAGACAACCTCTTCAATACATGGTGCTGGGAAAACTGGACAGCTACATGTAAAAGAATGAAATTAGAACACTACCTAACACCATACACAAAAATAAACTCAAAATGGATTAAAGACCTAAATGTAAGACCAGACACTATAAAACTCTTAGAGGAAAACATAGGAAAAACACTCTTTGACATAAACCATAGCAAGATCTTTTTTGACCTACCTCCTAGAGTAATGAATATAAAAACAAAAATAAACAAATGGGACCTAATGAAACTTAAAAGCTTTTGCACAGCAAAGGAAACCATAAACAAGACAAAAAGACAACCCTCAGAATGGGAGAAAATATTTGCAAATGAAACAATGGGCAAAGGATTAATCTCCAAAATATACAAACAGCTCATGGAGCTCAATATCAAAAAAACAAACAATCCAATTAAAAAATGGGCAGAAGACCTAAATAGACATTTCACCAAAGAAGACATACAGATGGCCAAGAGGCACACGAAAAGATGCTCAACATCACTAATTATTAGAGAAATGCAAATCAAAACTACAATGAGGTATCACCTCATACTGGTCAGAATGGTCATTATCAAAAAATCTAGAAACAATAAATGCTGGAAAGGATGTGGTGAAAAGGAAACCCTCTTGCACTGTTGGTGGGAATGTAAATTGATACAGCCACTATGGAGAACAGTATGGAGGTTCCTTAAAAAACTGAAAATAGAACTACCATATGACCCAGCAATCCCACTACTGGGCATATACCCTGAGAAAACCATAATTCAAAAATAGACACGTACCACAATTTTCATTGCAGCACTATTTACAATAGCCAGGACATGGAAGAAATCTAAATGTCCATCGACAGATAAATGGATAAAGAAGATGTGACACATATATACAATGGAATATTGCCCAGCCAGAAAAAGAAACGAAATTGAGTTATTTGTGGTGAGGTGGATGGACCTATAGTCTGTCATACAGAGTGAAGTCAGTCAGAAAGAGAAAAACAAATACCGTATGCTAATGCATATATATGGAATCTAAAAAAAAAAAAGGTACTGATGAACCTAGTTTCAGGTCAGGAATAAAGAAGTAGACATAGGAAATGGACTTGAGGACACGGGGGGGTGAGGGGGAAGCTGGGGTGAAGTGAGAGTAGCAGCAACATGTATACACTACCGAATGTAAAATAGCTAGCTAGTGGGAAGCAGCAGCATAGCACAGGGAGATCAGCTCAGTGCTTTGCAACGACCTAGAAGGGTGGGATGGGGAGGGTGGGTGGGAGGCTCAAGAAGGAGGGGATATATGGGGATATATGTATGCTAATGGCTGATTCACTTTGTTGTACAATAGAAACTAAGGCAGTATTGTGAAGCAATTATACTCCAATAAAGATCTATTAAAAAGAAGAACAAATAGAAAAAAACAGAAAGGAAAAGCAGCAAGTTACATACAAGGAAACTTCTATAAGGATATTAGATGACTTTTTAGCAGAAACTCTTTAGGCCGGAAGGAAGTGGCGCAATATATTTAAACTGATGAAAGAGGAAAACCTATAACCAAAAGTATTCTACCATGCAAGGCTTTCGTTCAGATTTGATGGAGAGGTCAAAAGTTTTACCAACAAGCAAAAGCTAAAAGAGTTCAGCACCACAAAAACAAGGCTTTGAACCAAGAAATGTTCAAAGGACAACTCAAGTGAAAATGAAAAGGCCACAACTAGTAACGTGAAAATTATGAGACAAAAAAAAAAAAACTCAGCCTACCTGAAGCTTCTTTTCAGATTCAGAAATCACTTATTGTTGTGAAGGAGTATTTTGAAAACTCTACAGGATGAAAGGGTTTAATTTAAACTTGTGGTTAAAAAAAGAAAAGGAAAAAAAGGGTGGTAGCTGGGTCAGTAGAGATGGAGGTGTTCCATGTGCATGCAAATATTATAATTGACTTCCTTGGTAGGGTGGAATTATGAGACCTCTGGAAATTTACACCAAAGAAGAAAATATGGGATAGAAAAAATACAGTTAAATAAAACAATAAATGTGGTGTTAGTGTGTGCTGTATCTTATCAAGAAGTAATGCTGCAGCTAAAGTAAAGCAATTATAATGACGTTACTTGCTTAAGATGACCCTGTTTAAAAGTTCATGTAGGGGGCTTCCCTGGTGGCGCAGTGGTTGAGAATCTGCCTGCCAGTGCAGGGGGCACGGGTTCGAACCCTGGTCTGGGAAGATCCCACATGCAGCGGAGTAACTAGGCCCGTGAGTCACAACTACTGAGCCTGCGCGTCTGGAGCCTGTGCTCCGCAACGAGAGGCCGCGACAGTGAGAGGCCCACGCACCGCGATGAAGAGTGGCCCCCGCTTGCTGCAACTAGAGAAAGCCCTCGCACAGAAACAAAGGCCCAACACAGCCAAAAAAAAAAAAAAAGTTCATGTAAAGAATATGCTGGCATTCATCCTATGTAAATAGAATGTTCCCTACAACATCATAATACTCACATGTAGGAAAATTTTTTTTTTTTCACATGGGCTTCACTATTGTAGAATTTTCTGTATTTTTTCCCCATTTCATTTTCAGTTGGGTTTGACATTCAGGCTCTCAGGGTTAACTCTGGGTAGCTGTCAAGCAGACAAACACCTTTAATGGTAACCAAATCTAAATGGAGATAAAAACAAACCCTTCAGTATCCTGATGGATTAATGCTTCTTGGAGATAGTTTCCTTCAATAATTGATTACTTGCTGTGGTTTGACTATGTGTGTCGGGGACAGTATGTCTGTTGTCATAACAAACTAATTGAGCAATTCAGTTCTGGTTTCTGCAGTGTGGCAAACTTCAGACGTGACTGCTGAGCACGACTGTGCTCTGAAAATAGTACATCTGGGAGACTTGAGCCTTTTCCAGTTCCCTTTACCTGTGACCCACTTTATGGATTTCAGACTTATGTGAATCTGATCCCAGATGGGACAGCTCACCTTCAGTACCCTGTCCTGTAGGTAAAGGGAGTAGACCATCCGTTACCATCTCCTTCTCGTTCTTAGGTTAATGACTACATTAAATATTAAATGAGTTTCTGTCTCCAGAGTGCCGATGTAAGTGATTTTACATTAGCTCATCCACTTTTGGCACTGTCCTTTCTTTGATTTCTGATAAAGCACGTTGCTCTGTGTAACGTAATTCAGAGGAAATCATGATTGATTTGACAACTCTTAATGTGATGCTTAATATTAACCTTCTTCTTTAGATATGGAGGAGGATAGTGAAGGAGGAGGCGAGGGAAAAGAAAGAGGAATCAGAGAAAGAAATGTGTCTTAGGCTTTTTGAAGGTGACAGGGATGAATGATCTCATTAACATACCACAAAAAAGTTAACGTGTTTTTCCCCCTCTTTCTTCTTTGAGACATCTCAGAATCTCTGATGGCTCAGAAACTGATTCTAACTCCTCCCTACCAGAGCTTTGAAGAGCTGCACCAAGAGGGTAAAGATCATTTGGGGATACAAATATCTTGGGAATAAAATCTGTGGTTTTTGCTGCAGCTTTTCAAAAAGGGTTAGGGTTTCATCTTCAGCTACCTTCCGATTTAACATTTAATGAGAAGAGGTGCTGTGGTGGAAACTGCAAGGAGAGCAGAATTAAGACATAATCTCTACCCACTGAGATTATTATCAGAGTAGACAGACAGGCAAGACCCCTAGAAATTAGAGAGTGGAGGCGGGAGCATCAAGGAAGGTGGTTTCCTGTGGGACTGTAGCTGGGAGACCGTGAGGCATCTGTCGGCAGCTGTTTTCAAAAGCTTCAACCAGTAAAGGAAAGGCATCCCTGAGGCTTTTCCTTCTAAGGCAAAGCTTGTTCTTTTTTTTTTTTTACATCTTTATTGGAGTATAATTGCTTTACAATGTTGTGTTAGTTTCTGCTTGTATAACAAAGTGAATCAGCTATACGTATACATAAATCCCCATATCCCCTCCCTCTTGTGTCTCCCTCCCACCCTCCCTATCCCACCCCTCTAGGTGGTCACAAAGCACTGAGCTGATCTTCCTGTGCTATGCGGCTGCTTCCCACTAGCTATCTGTTTTACACTCAGTAGTGTATATATGTCAATGCCACTCTTTCACTTTTGCCTTTGTCCCAGGCAAAGCTTGTTCTTAAAAAAAAAAAAACAACAACCTCTTTTTGACATTCAGGAGAGTATAGTTGCCCATGCCTCTTTTGGCTGTTCTTTTAGGAAGGGAACTAGGTTTATATACTTTTTCATTTCTTTGCAGTAGACAGAGAAGTGGAAATCCCTGGGTAATTGCAGAAGTCGGTGTTTTTGGAGCTCAGCCCTGCAACGTGGAGTCCATTCTCACTCCAAGTTGTCAGAAAGAGAGCAGCAGTGATTTGAGTCTGTTTATGACAGATATGTCCTTTGTCATCTCTCGGAGGCATTCTTACACACATTTTAACAGGATTAGGAGGAGGGAACATGGGTCTAGTAACATTCCATGCCTCACTTTTCTTTATTAAGGCTTGCATATTGAATGAACCTGGCCTGGATGAAAACTTTTATTGGATTTGTGTAACTTTTGCTCCCTTAAGAGCCAGTATATGAACATGTTACTTAAGTGCTGAAGATTTGTAATTGAGTAAAGTTTTACAGTGGGAAGGGAGCTTTTAACTAGATCAACCTCCTCATTTGGCCCATGAGGAAACTGAGGTCTTACCTGAGAAGGTGGTCATCTAAGTCTTCACGGTTGGTGGTATACAAAATAGGGAGACCCAGCCACAGGACCCCATCTATGCAAAACCACTCTGAGATAAAAACAGACACAACAGGGAAGAGAAATACGATCGAGAGCAGGCTAGCCAGCTCCCCACCTTGTAAAGGAAAATGTTACAAATATTCTAGTAGAACATATATGACCAGATTACTTTTTAAAAAAAGTATCTTATGAAAAATTTATCTTTTGCTGCACAGGCTGGCTGGTAAAATCAAGTAGTAAGATCTTTTAAAAAATTATTTAACACAAAGATCCCTAACTGAAAATTCACTGTCTTTTGATATATGCTGCTCTTTTGTCTTCTCAGTATGCATATCAACAAAACAAAAAAATCTGTAGTGAAATTCAAGTTTATGCAAATCATTTAATATGAACTGTACACAGCAACTGACAGCAATGGGCAAGACTGCTGCTATGTGGTCACTGGCAACAGTTTTACATCCCAAGTGGTCCCTGTGACCTGCAGTAGCTCAGAGGCTACTGCAAGCATCTAGCAGCGGGAAAGTGTGGAGTTTTGTATCATTAATCAGAGTTTCTCAATTAATTGCTGACACTTTGGGCCTGGGAATTCTTTTCTAGTACATTGTAGGATGTTTAGCAGCATGCATCCCTGGCCTCTAAACCCTAGATGACGGTAGCACCTCCCCCCCACCCTGTCCCGGCCCACTGTAACAACCAACTATGTCTCTAGACATTGTTCCCTGTAGATGGAGGAGGGCCAAAATATCCCCCAGTTGAGAGCCAAGAGCTGTTGCATTAGATGATAAAGTCACTTCAGAATCAACCCGTGTGACCAGTTTCTTCCAGACCACAGAAGCCTGCCTTTATTTCTTAAGTAGGAGAAAGCAGCGCAGAGGATGGGTATGCATGTATGTATGCGTGAAAAAGGCGAAACAGGACACACTTTCTATTTCTTCAGAGACTTTATTTTTCACCCCGCCCCCAAAGCTAATGAGGTACAAATATAAGTGCCAGGTAGGTGAGGGTGTCTACCTTGGGGCAATACCCAAGGAATTTTACACTGATACTGATTAAGCAGGCACTTTCTAAACCAATCAAATTAAAGGCAGAAAAGGAAGAGACAGATTCCTGGATCAATCAGGGTCTAGCTAGGAAAATAGAAACCACAGGGGAATAAATGCAGGGAATTGTTAACACCGGTGATGTGTTGAGCTGAGAGTTATATATGGAACTGTAGGGAAATCCAGAAATGAGCAACAACAACCATTACCCTAGGCTGGAGAGACAAAGAGAGGTCCTCCGGGACCTGGGTCACGCCAAAAGAAGCTGGGACCAGAACGGGCCTCTCTGGTGGGAAATGGAACCATAATGGAGAAGTGAAGCTGCCCTAGGCAGAGTAAGGAGGAGAAATACCCTGTTTCTCTCACCCTCCAATCTGTTGCCACTTCCTCTCCATTTCAAGAGCTAGTTTTCCCACTCGCCATATATGGTATATAGAGTACAGGGGGAAGGTTGGAAATGGACCTAAGGGCAAGCAGGCCCAAGGCTGGCACAAATAACTGTGTCCTAACCTATTCAAAAGCAGCAAATGGCATATCCTGTTTCCTGGAGAAGTAGAACTGGGGACATGAACTTATCTTGCTTAATGTCTACAACACGACACACTTCCTGTTTCTTCAGGGCCTTTATTTTGCACCTCCCCCCGCAAAGCTAATGAGGTACAAATACAAGTGCCAGGTAGGTGAGGGTGTCTATCTTGGGGCAATACCCAAGGAATTTTATACTGATACAGATTTACAATGAAAAATCACAGTAGTGAATAGCTTACTTTTATGGAGTATTTGCCATGTACCAGACTCTATGTTAATGACATGCATAATTTAATTGTAACTTTCTGAAAAATTTTATGCTGCAGGCACTATTATTATCCCTTTTCTAGAGATTAGAAAACCAAAGTAGGAAGAACTGTAAGCAAATTTCCCAAGGCCCCATAACTCGTAAGTGGAGGAGTGTGATTTGAATTCAGGCCTAGGGTATTGTGTACCTCACAATCTTGGCCATTGTGTTACGCTGCTGTGTTGTAGGAATATGATGATGACAGCTAACATTTGTCAAGAAGCTACCGGGTGCCTTGCTATGTTTTAAGTGTTTTTCTATTTATTATTATTAGCTCATTGAAGTCACACAATAGCCTGTTTTACAGATGAGGAAGCTCAGGCACAGAGAGGTGAAATAACTAGTTGAAGATCATAGAGCTGCTAAGTGGTAGAGCTAGGTTCTGAACCTAAGTAATTTTGGTTTCAGACCTGTGCTTTTAACCACTAAAGTGATAAAAAGATTGTGTGTGTGTGATTTATTTATTCATTTTTTCATTTCAACTAGTTCTATTCAACGCAGGGTACTTTCCTAGGCCTTGGAGCTACAAAGATGAATATGACATCAGTGAGGAACTTATCATTTAGTGGTACTTACTGTTTAGTGGAATGCTCACAAACATGTAAACAAGTGGTGATGATTTCATGTGACAGATACTATAAGAGAAGTTCTTCCCAGGAGATATGGAGGAGTACAGAGAGATCGGGAATTTTCTGTACGTGGGATAGAAGATTGAAAATGGAAAATAAATGAGGGTTTCATAAGAGAGCTAACGCATAAGATGTATTTGCGCTGCAGAAGTTATGCAAGTTGTGCAAAGGAAATGTCAGGAAAGAAAGTGGAAACTAAAGGAATATTCATTTGGGTAAAGCATGGAGTCCAGGAGGGTTGGACAAGGAGGTCAGAAAAGAAGATAAGATCCAGAATAACAGAGGTCCCATATGATCCAATAAGGAGCTGGGAAGGTTTCCTTTTGCCATGCCTTTAAAATTCCGTAGAGCATGTGCTGCATTTATTTTATTTTTCCATCTTCTACCAGTTATAAAATTGTGTTTTCTGGTGCCTTTGAGTACACTGCATATTGTTGGCGAGACCTAATGAAATCTTTCTCTGACTGTACTACACTCTAGCTGCTTTGTGAGTGACACATGTGAAAACTCAGAGCTCAATCCAGCTGGCACTTAGGAGGCTCTGGTGACCTGGATTTGGAACAGGCCTTGACCTAAGGCTATATAAGTCCTTATGGAGAGATTGCTGTGAGGTAGCTGCTGAGATGTCACTCCAGCCTCACTGTCTGCTTCATTGCTGTCCAGCTATTCCCCAAATGGCTTTCTTTGGTGATTAGCTTCACACTGAGTGTTCAGACCCAGCAGACAAAGTGGAAACCTGCAATTTGCGATCGAAATGTGTTGTCGGAACTTTAGCCTGAAGATGTCACAGCTTCTATTTTTAGAATATGCATACTATAGAAAGGTAATTAAATTCCCCCATCATGGATACCACGCTTGGCTCAGTATTTAAGGAGGAGCTGCCCTGGGCAGCTTGGCATCTACCTTGTCCACTGGACATTTGTGTGACTTCTCCAGTTTCCAAAGCCCTGTCGGGGTGTGGATCGATGGGAGAGTGGGGGAGGTGACATCTGCTTGAAGGTGATTTTGACATGATGCCATTGGCTTTTGACAAGTAAAGCAATCTAATGAGCACTATTAGTTCTTTCCCAAACCGTGGCTCTTTTGTTCCTTGGTTACTGATAATAATATGGTGAATTAGAGGGAAATGTTAGTTTTTGAAACTTAAGAGTGAAGACACCAACAGAATACAGAAGAACATGGACCTGAGTGTCAGCTCTCCTGCTATTCTGTTGTATAACCATTGGGAAATCACTTAATCTATAAGTTTTAGTTTTCTCCACTGTAAAATAATTCCTGTTTCATGTAGTTGGTGTGAGGAATAAAGGAATGAATGCATACGACAGTGATTTGTGCACTGTGAAATACTATACAATTTAACATATTCTTCTTAACAAATTGACAAGATAAACAGCCTGCTAGCCCCAAGTATTTTCATAACATTTGAGATCTAAGTATGAATATTGGGTAGTACTAAGTGCATCTCTTAGCAGAGGGTTCTTTTTCATAAGAAAACTTTTTCTAAGAGTCCCCCTTTGTTCCTCATTTTGTAACCATGGTCCAGAGTTGACAAATTTTAGAATAAAAGCTGTTGTTGAGCCACAGTAATCTCATTCTGGCTGACAAATGACACGGGAGCACCTGGACCCCTCTGGCTTGAGTCTGCTTCTGAAGAAGGGGGATAATAATACCTACGGCAGAGGTCAGTTTTTAAGACTAAATGAGTTAATTCTTGCAAAATACTTAGCATGACATGTGAAACAGTATTTTCAATGACTGTTAGCACCTGTTTTTATTATCATTATTATGATACGCACAATCTGCAGGCCCATGTGATGACTGTTGAATTTCCTTCTGGCCGTGGTGGAGAGCCACTGTGGGATTTTTAAGCCACTTTTGAAAAATTAGTTCATATCTTCAAAATCACTCTCATTTTGCACAACTCAAGGTAGTGTCTGAGTATTGTGTATCAAGTATCTACTATACCCTGTTTTCTGTAGAAAATAATGTGACCTTGTGAATCCAGTATGAAAAGCAAATTTTACCAAGATAATTCATATATTAAATAATGAATGGAAGTTGATAATTTAATGGAATCCTATAGGGAACTTTTAGAACATGTTCATAAATTTTTTTGATGAATAACCCTCTGCTAACTTATTTGAGCATGTTTAGCTTTTTATTGTACCATTGACCTATATTTAATACAGAAGAATTAGAAAGGAAAACTAGCAAAGAGAAAGAAATATAAAATTTCCTATTGCCTCACTAACCAAATATAATCATTATTAATACTTTGGCATATACTTTTTTTTGGTTAAAATTTTTAAAGTTACACTTACTTGAATTAGGCATATGTCTTTAGCATTGAATTCTGACAAGATAAAAGGCCTGTCATGAGAACTTTACTTAAAATTCAAAAGAAATAGAATGAAAATTAAAAAATCCTAACCCAACCCAGAATCCCTTTTGTAGTCCAGTTTAAATATGTAATTCAGATGAAAAGTACAGGAAACCTTTTGTGGATTGCTTTCCCTAACTGCAATAACGACCTTTTCTATATATGTTTACCTTCTTTGCACCATAAGCAATAAATCACAAATTGTCACCTCTGTGTGTAATGCTTTGTAGCTAAATTATCTTGAAATGTCCAAAGGGAGAACCATTCAAAGAATGGTTTAAAAGAGAAGAGTATATGAGTCAAATACATTACATAAAATGATTCACAGAACATGTCTTTGTGAATTCTTTGTTTTTGTTTTTTTTTTTTTTTTGTGGTACGCGGGCCTCTCACTGTTGTGGCCTCTCCCATTGCGGAGCACAGGCTCTGGACGCTCAGGCTCAGCGGCCATGGCTCACGGGCCCAGCCGCTCTGTGGCATGTGGGATCTTCCCGGACCGGGGCACGAACCCGTGTCCCCTGCATCGGCAGGCGGACTCTCAACCACTGCGCCACTAGGGAAGCCCGTCTTTGTGAATTCTTGAATGTCACTCTGAGTATATTTTGTCTCCATCTTTTTTGTTGGCTTTATCCCTGCACTCCGAAAAATCGCTGTCAATTTGTATTGACATACCTGTTCTCATAACTTACTATTTACTCTTTGTTTGATACAGTAGACGTTGGAAGAAAATGGGCTAGAATATTCTAATGGAATGGTTGGAAAAATACATTTTAGAAGTGCGGATACATTACTTGTTTAAAGGCAGCCACAGACGGTTTGTACTTACCTTAATTTGTGGATTCATGGACAAGCTAAAAAGTCACAAAGCTATGCTGTCTAAATAAATGAGTGGTGCCGTTCTCTTCCCTAAGCTGTAAAAGCTAGTCAAGAGTGAACAAAGCACCTGGACATGAACAGTTATTGCAGTATCATCATAAGAAATGATTGGTTATATTTACAGTGCTAAGGGGTTTAGCGGGAGAAGTGGAACACAACTGATTCTTTCAGAATAAATTTGCATTTGTTTATTTAAGACTGTTTCTTCAATTGAATTTAATCCCTAGAAGCAATAAGTAGGATTCCTTTTCTCCTATCTACCCTTTGCATACGACCACAGGATCATAGATGTGCGGACATCAACCACCTGTCATCCCAGTTTAACTCTTATCAAAGGATGATGGAGGATGACACGTTGAAACTCGCCTCACTTAAATGGTCAGCAGCAGTGCACTAGCTTGCTCAGCTTGTCAAGTCAAAGAAAAATTGCACCAGACAAGTTAAACAGGCAAGGAAGACTTTATTCAAGACTACTGCAATAGGGGTCAAGACTATTGAAATAAGGGAGACTGAACTCAACGCCACTGAAACAAAAGGCAGAGAGTTTTTAAGCACTAGGGTAAGTGCTAATGGAAAAGACCTGGAGGATGTTACAGGGACGTTGTCAATGTGACTAGGATATCTGTGTTTGCTGATTGACACTTATCTAAGTTAGGCTCCTGTTATCCCACAGAGTCTGGGAGATAGGGGTGCTGTCTTCCTAGATGATTACATTTCAAAGGGATGGCTCTCAGGTCCTCAAGGTCCTGGGTTTTAAAACTGGCAAGAGGCTGAAAAAGATTTCATCTCAAAGAGGAGAGAAAGAATTTACAATTGCAAGTTTTCCAAAGTAAATGATCTAAAGAAAGGGGGTTCGGGGAATGATAGTCAAGAAGGAACCTGCTGAAAGGTTAGTCAATCTGAAGGAAACGCTCAGATTGTCTTAGTCACCAGAGTCAGACATTCAGGAAAGCTGCCTTCTGGTCAAGAGCCTTTGCTTCCATCCTTCCAGCTCCTGATTGATTCCATAAATAGACATGAGATGAGGTGGGTGTGGATTTTCCAGAGGGGATGAATTATATGTCTGTGATCTGCATGAATATACATACATAAAATATACATGTCAGTGCGTAGTAGTATATGTGTGTACCTCTCTATTTCTATGTTTATCTATCTGTCTTTGAGGGGAAGTCTATCTTTGCCTGGAATTAAGAATCTTTCTTAGGAAGAGGGCTCTCTGCCCTGTTGGAACAGCAACTCCTATGTAAATTAAATGTCGGTTCTTCTCTGAAACACTTTAGTGTTGAAAGACTTCATTTAATCTCTTCTTTTTTATTCTAACTTTTACAGAATCTGATTTTTTTTAACTTTTAGAATGATCAACATTTTTGGTAATATTTACAGTAACCATTTTTTAAACACTAATTTTTATTGAACACGATACTTAATTGTCAAGAGGAAGGTGGTGTGGCATGTAGACCTATTTTACTTTATTTGTCAAGTAACATGATACAAGGCTTGGAAAGTACATTTGAGAAGAGGAAGTGATGAAGCTTTGTGAGCACACAGAAGAAGGAATGGTTAATTTTGACTGTGGATGAAGAGAAAGGCTTTGTGGGAGAAGGAGCATTGAGGTGGGTCTTGAAGAAAGACAAAATTTTGATAGCATGAAAGAGAGAAAAGGGCAGCCCAGATCAGGGTGCCTGTAAGCAAGAATAAAAGGTGTGAACTTGTGTAGGGTGGTCAGGGAGCAGTGAGTAGATGGATTAGATTGGATGTAGTGCCTGTGGCTTTCAGGACCAGATCATTAAACAGCCCTCTGTTCTCTGCTGAGGAATTTTGATTCAATTTTTTTGAGAGAATAATAACAAACTAAACATTTTAGAAAATCAAAATGATAGCAAATCTATTTTGAGAAAGTGATGACTGGACTTGTGGATTCCTGGAAAGTGAGTGGGGTGTTGAGAGGCAGGGAGGATAGAGAGGAAGCTATGAGCGTCTTCACTGTAAGAGGTGTGGTCTGACCCGGGGCAGAGGACAGCACATATCTCAGAACATCTAGGCACTGGAGTCAGTAAATATTGGCTGAATGCAGGACTGCATGAAAAATTAAATTGGGTGTAGGAGATAAATAAAAGGGGAAATGGGAAAAACAACTGAGGTATTTTTAGCTAGAATTATTGAGAGGATGGTGATGCAATCATTACACTATTTTTTTCCAAGGGTTTATAATCTATTATGCTATGGGAGCTTGGAGGAAGTAGCAACTCCCTCTGCCTGGGAGAATCAAGGAGGATTCAATAAGGAGGCAATTGATGTAGATTGTGCCGGAAGATGAAGGAGGGCACGTGTGGCCAAGACAAATGAAGGAGCAGGTACAGGGACCATACAGCAGGATGGGAGGTCAGGTGACAGGGGCACAGGCTTGTCGTCAGGAGAGTCAGAAATGGATGGGAGCCAGAGCTGTATTTCCATGCTAAGGAGTTTTGTTTTAATCCTTTAACAATTTGTTGCTATTATTATCGTCATTACTATTTACTATTTGCTTAGTTGAATTAAGCCTATTAATTTCTTAAATATCCTTCATAAAATGGCATAGTGGGTGAGAGAAATTCCCTAAACACCTGTGTTAGCACATAATAACACTGCTACCCACTCTGCTACCCTGTAACTCTAGTTGACAATAATGTAATTGCCTTTCTCTTTTTCTAAGCATCACTGTACATAGTTTTCATTGCAGAATTATAATAAATTATAATGTAAATTAAAATCATTTACAGACCTTAAGAAGCTGTCACATTTGACATATGAATAATAACCTTTTTACTACTTTAGTTTCCCTAAACTATTTTCTTCTACCCTCTTCCTAGAAATACACGTGATGACTCAGAAGACAGTTTTCAAAATTACAGTAATGATGTTATTGTCATATTTCTAGTATTATGTATGCAAAAATTAGCAAACTGATATGCCTGATCTCTGTAGATCGTCTTGGCATTGGAAAACATCTTACATTATGAACTTAGAAGGAAATAGGTGGGAATTTTTATCCCAAAAGGGCCATTATCGGTTAATTTTGGGGGGGGTGTTCAAATGAGTGAACACTTTTGTTGCTTCAGGTAAAATTCATTGAAGAGCAGAACAGTAGGTGATCCACTACTAAGCTGTTATATTTTTTCCGTGTTAACCTGATCAGATGGATTTAAATTCTATCAGCTCAGAACTTGAAATGTATCCTTTTTAGGGTGTTCTCGTATTCATTTCATTTTTAGGGAAAATAGAGAAACTATCTAAATTTGAGGTTATACCCAACATATTATTTTGGACTGAGGTATGTGTAAAGTACAAAGACAGAGCACACAAACCACAGGGACCCTCATGGATAGGGAACTTGCATGCATTCCAGGCTGTATCTTGGCTCCGTGGCAGGAGTCTTATGAGTATAGGGACCCCAGTGAGGAAAGTCTCCTATAGCTTTCACATGCTGATTGGGATCTACAAATTAATCTTAACATAAATTCTCTCAACTTGGGAGCATTTTCACTAATAAATATTCTTAAATAATCTGTTCCCAAATATTTAATCCAGGATTTACTCATTTGAGAACACTGAGACATTTCGTCCTCTTCAATTTCTTTGTAAATTTCTATGTATTATCCAGCTTGTCAGTGTGATTGCTTCCCCAACCTTCCTCCCATTACATAGGTCTCTTCTTTGATGTCCCAGATTTTCAAGATGATTTTGATGATCTTCACTTCCATGGACTCTTACTCTTTATAACCATTGTTTTTTTTATAATTTTTTTTCTCATGGAATGACTCCTTGTTGAATTTGTTCTTTCATCTGATGGCCTGGTATATAAAACCCATAAATTCTGTCCCTAAGAACTGGTCCAGATAAATTAGTTCTGTTCAACACAAGTGATATTAGAAAATCAGAAATTATGGAATGTTTTAACTCTAAATGTCCGAAGGCAAATGATTGGATTTAACTGGATGCTGAGAACATTCTGGAGTGTGCCTTCTAATGACTAAGGTTTTTCCTGGAATAGGAGATTTAAAATCATTGGTTTACTAAAGTCCTGACTTTTAGAGGATAAATTTTATTACACCCAAGGGTTCTGTTGCTTCCATCCCTTATGCAAATCCAGCCTTGCAGGAAACAAACATGGGTACACTCTTCTGATTTTAGATAATATCAGAGGGATAACTTCTGAACTCCATGCCACATATGATACAGTGTCTTTCTCCGGATGTTAATCTTGCTTTGTGATAAGGTGTGCACACTCACACACAGATGGAGAGACAAATGGCTCTATTCATGATGCACAGGAACAGTTTTAAAGTACCTTGGTTTAAGTTTCTTCCTTTAACTTTTGTAAGAAATGTTCTGTGTTCTTTCTGAACACTCAGACTTTACAAACCTCCATTGAAGTAAAAGATTGACTATTAATCCACCTTTTAATGGCTGTATTTTATTGATAACCTGTTTTCTTCTATTGTCTTTAGTCCAGTCATTTACATAGATTTGATTTCCAGGTATGTAAGATATGTGCTTATTCTCTGATACGTGTGCAGATGGTCTATACAAAGTACGCATAAGTGGCATTATTTTATACAGGTCAATACTATGGCTTTAAGAATTTTGTAAGAATTTTTAAAACATTGTCACTCTTCCATGCTTGTTCTTTTTCACTTGTTCCACCAGTTTCCTCATAACAGTTAGCAATAAAATTCTAGAAAAACAGAGCTGTGTTCTTGGTATTCAGCAAGGAAAGGCAGGCTTGGAAGACAGTGCCCCTCTTCCCAGGCAGTCTGTGAGTGGGACAAGGAACAACTCTAATGATATATTCGGTATAAGAAGCTTTGAAAGGTAAAAAAAAATGCACGTTACATTTATCAACCTGCTGAATGGGTAGAGAGGTGAGAGCTGGGAGCTAGTATGGGCATGAGTAACTGAGGTTCTGAGTTGTTCTTAACCTGGACACTCCAAGACAAAAGACATGACTTCAAATTTTTAATGTGCTTTAGGCACAGAGTATCATCATACATGAGTGGAACAAAGCAAAGCAAGAGTCTATGTACGAAAGGGAACTAAACGTCCGTCTAGGCAGGTAGAAATGTCCATTTGTAAGAGGCAGGGTTGAGCTTGCATGGGGCTGAACAGCAGACCCTAGGGCAGAATTTGGATGGAAAAGTGCTAGGGAAGGCACCATCATTACAAGCAAGTCAAAATTCTCTTAAGATATGAACAAAGTCACCATGACAAGTTCTGAGACACAAGTGATAAAATAATAGCCAAGCCTTAAACTTGGCTTATAAGGGTTCACTTCTTAGAGACAGGGTAAAGGTACAGTTGTTAGAACCAGTTTGTGAAGGTTATCAGAGAACTAAACTAGCTCCAGGTGGAATTGAATTCCAGATCTTTTCACATTCTCATACAAAGTGATATTTCTGTTTCAAAAAATTAAAAGTATGCCTGGGGTAATAATGAATGTAAACTAGGAATTATGAAAGCATAATTTACCTTGATGACTGTATGAATTATTTCTTCAGACTTAATGGGTGTTGATTTTTCTTGTCCTAGAATTCCATATGGAAGTTTTTCCCACTGTTTCCACTATTTCCTTGTTCATCCCTACCCTGCCCTCACCCTCCACCTCCACCAGGCAGAGTTAGAGGCCCTTCCTCTGTCCTTCCCTTCTCTACTTTCATAATATCTCCTGCCTTACAGAACTTCTGAATGCTTCACTTTCTGAAGTGTGCTCTGGTGTGTGTGTGTGTGTGTGTGTGTGTGTATATATATATATATATATATATATAAATTTTTTTTTTTTTTTTTTTGCGGTTCACGGTCCTCTCACTGCTGTGGCCTCTCCAGTTGCGGAGCACAGGCTCTGGACGTGCAGGCTCAGTAGCCATGGCTCACGCGCCCAGCCGCTCCGCGGCATGTGGGATCTTCACAGACCGGGGCATGAACCCGTGTCCCCTTCATCGGCAGGTGGACTCTCAACCACTGTGCCACCAGGGAAGCCCTGCTCTGGTATATTAATAGGTGTTATGCAAAGAAAAATTTTCATCAAATAAGCTTGGGAGCTTTGGAGTTAAATGTATTTTCTTGCTGCATGTTGTTTCAGAGCCTGTAATCAGCTATTGGCATCTTGAATCTCTAAGATAGAGTATTGATCAATTCCCACTCTCTTTCTAGGCCATGGGCCACTTTGTTTTGGGTAGCATCTCAGAGGCTAGTGTTTTCTAAAACACGTTAGAAAATGCTCTGTATCTCAGGCGTTGATCTTCTTTTCTTTCCCTTACTAGTTTGTGTTAGTTTTTTGAGGAATATGTCTTGCTCGTTTTTTTTTTCCCAAAGCTGAGTATAGGTACTTAAATGTAGAAGGACTCAGTACTTTTTTCCCAGTTTAAAAAAATTTCTTGTAAAATACACAAACATTAAATTTACCATCTTAACCATTTTTAAATATACAGTTTAGTGGTATTAAACACATTTATAATGTATTACCATCACCACCATCCATCTCCAGAACTCTTTCATTTTGTAAAACTGAAACTCTATACCCATTAAACAATAACTCCCCACACCTGGCTCTCCCCAGCTCCTGGCAATCACCATTCTATTTTCTGTCTCTGTGATTTTCACTACTTCTGGGTACCCCATAAGTAGAATCATACACGACTTGTTTTGTTATTGGCTTATTTCACTTAGCATAATGTGGACTTAATATTTGTTGAGTGAATTATTGAAAAATAAGATAAAGTAAAAAAAGCTACCTCAGAAGATCTTTGGGCACCCAAAATATTGACACCCTAATTTGAAAGATACATATTTATTTGTATGTAAAGTATAATTACTTTCACTTTTTTTTTCATTTATGGACTCAATTAACATTCATTAAGCCCCTCATATGTTCCATGTACCTTCAACAGCACTGACCTTTAATGATGACTAAGACAAAGCATCTGTCTGTGAGGGATGGCTTTGAAGGAGAGTTTATTACATTTTCAGAAAAGATAAACCTTTGACAAAATTGGTAACCCATTATTTGTTTAGACATCGAATTTTACCAGTTTACAAGACTTGATCTTTCAATCTCATATTTTTTATGAGGAACAAGAATATTTTAAGTATATCAGTTCTCCTGTTGAACATTGTTATGCCATTTTTATCTTTCTGAGAAGTCAGTTAAGAACAAGGTGACAATTTTTCTGCATTTATTGATCTGGTATGTACTGCTGATTCCACAGAAAAAAAGTGTCCATTCTCCAAAACCTATGATCTTGTTATAGAATGAATTATAACTTTATTTCAACTCAGATCCTCAATTATTGATAGAATTTGTATGAATGGGAATGGTATTCAATTTTAAACAGAGTAAAAGATGACTTTGTTCCAGTTTGTCATGTTTTAAATATGTGGCTAAATAACTCTGTTGAATTTTAGATGAATTGGATCCATGCCCTTCTGCCACAACAAACTGGAAAGAATTAGTTTACTTTATAATGATGATATTATTTAGGTGTTTATTCAATAAATATTTATTGAGGGAATAGTTTTATAAGATTCTGCATTAGGCAGAAAGATTCAAAGTTATAAAAGACGTAATCTTCAAGGACCTCACATTCTATTGGGAGAAGGCAATCAGTAAAATAAAATGGCAATACTTAGCATACCAAGCAATAAAAGAGGTATATGCAAAGTGAGGTAGAAGTACAAAGGAGGAATAATTAAGACTTTGCAAGGAAGAGGAGAATATTCATAGAGTAGTTAACATTTGCATAATTAAACTAAAAGTAGAAATTTTCCTGAAAAAGAAAGAAAAGAAAGGGCATTTCAAATAGAGAGAATAGAATGTAACCAGAGCCTGAGTTGCATGACAGGGAACGCTGCATCATGAGATTGAAGAGACATGTTAGAAGCTGATTGTGAAAATCCTTATGCAGCATGATACAGTGTTTTGGACCAGGTAGCAAGAAGTCAAAGAAGGAAGATATGCAGGGATACAAGATACTATTTATATTTAGAAAGATGTCTGATGGTTGAATATAAGTAGAATGCGATTACCATAGTTCTGGCAAGAGATGGTAAAGATCTGTGTCAAGGCTTTGCAAGTGAAAAGGAGGGAACAGGGAATTTTGAAAAAGGACTTGATGGCTGATTGTGTGTGATGGTTGTGGAAGAGATAATCATAACCAAAATAATAGTAATAAAACCCTTAAACACTTCTTCGTTACACAAATGTGATAACGTTAACTCACATTGTGAAGGCAGCTATGAGAAAGAAGAGCAGAGATTATTTTTCTTTGTGGTTTCGTTGTTAATTGATTTTGGATGTGGTGAAGTGGGTGAGGTTTGTGTTAGTTAAGTAAAGTGTATGAGATAAGGCAGAATGCTCAAGTACATGAAAAAGATCAAAATGACTAAGGGTGAAAAACTGATGGATAGCATTTAATATGTGTGAAGAGGAGTAGGAATTAATGAGAGACCAAACATGAATATTTAGAGAACTAGGAAAAAGAGGGTAGAATAGTTTTCACTTTGCAGTATGCAATTCAGATTCCTTCTTGTCTTTCTGTGCCTTCATAGTTCATTTCTTTTTATGGGTGAATAATAATCCATTGTATTGATGTACCATAGTTTGTCCATTCACTTATTGAAGGACATCTTGGTTCTTTCCAAGTCCTAGCAGTTACGAATAAAGATGCTAAATACATTCATGTACAGGTTTTTGTGTAGAAGTTCTCAGCCCATTTGGACAAATAAAGGAGTATGATTGCTGGCTTATATGGTAAGAGTATGTTTAGTTTTGTAAGAAACCGCCAAGCCGTCTTCCAAAGTGGCTGTACCATTTTGCATTCCTACCAGTAATGAGTAAGTGTTCTGTTGCTCCACATCCTTGTCAGCATTTGGTATTGTCAAAAGTTTTGGATTTTAGCCATCCCATAGATGTGTAGTGGTATTTCATTATTGTTTTAATTTGCAGTTTCTTAATGACATGTGTTATAGAGCATCTTGTCATATGCTTATTTTTTATCTGTATACCTTCTTTAGTAAGGTGTCCAGATCTTTTGCTCATTTTTTAATCAGGTTATTTGTTTTCTTACTATTGAGTTTTAAGAGCTCTTTGTATATTTTAAATACCAGTCCTTCATCAGATATATGTTTTGCAACTATTTTCTCCCAGTCTGGGGCTTGTCTTCTCATTCTCTTAACAGTGTCTTTGGCAGAACCAACACTTTTCATTTTAATGAACCCCAACATATTAATTTTTCTTTCATGAACCATCGCTTTTGGTATTGTATCTAAGAAATCATTGCCAAATCCAATGTTTTTAATACAATGGATTTTGTTGTCTTTTGCTGGGAGTCAATGTATGAAATTATAATTTGAAGCATATTCCTACAAATTCTAGAAACCAGTTGTTGAAAACATTGTTTTAATGTTTTATCCATTTTTTTAAAATAAGAGATCATCTTATAGAGCCCTCTTATAATTTAATTCTGGGTAATATTTGCTTCTAAGATGTACTTTTAGGCTTTCTTTCATTAACGTGATTTAGTTTATTCATTGCTGAGAAATTCTAAAGCTATGACTTTTTGTTTTGACTTCCTAAAAAGCTAAATTTATTCCTCAGTGGCAGTAATTATCTCAGTCTTATTGCCATATATGTCTCTGTCTCCCTTCCTCTATGTGGATTTCTGGCTTACCTTTTTCCTCTAAGTTTTAATGTAGCCATCCTACAAGAAATATCTTTAACTTATTTCAGTCAGTTTTAGAATGACATGACATCCTGAAAGAAGCACCACTAAAGTTTGCTAACTGTATGGTAACTTGGAAACTTAACTGCATAAATCAGTTTGGTTGATTTAACATGAATGCCCAATATTAAGTCAGAAGCAAATGGTCAAAAAATAGATTTTTAAAAAATTTAGCTCTATTTTAATCAATAGCCTATTGCAACTGCCTGACTGGGGGCCCAGGTCACGTTCACCCGTCAGAGTATATGATAGATGAGCACTGTTGATGGATCTGTGATGGAAGCTGTGCAAATCCCGCCCTGTGAAGTTATTTGAGATTCCTTCTGAGGGCTCACTAAAGGAAACTATTTACAGTATTTGTCTGCTGCATAGGCCATAAATAGAAAGATTTCTCTAAGATCTTCAAAAAATATATGGGTTTTGTTAATATTTGGGTGTATATTCCCATTCCTTTCTCTTGTTCTGACAGCTCCTAATGGGGAAGATAGTGTCAGATAGAAAACTAAAAAGGGAATTTTAACTAATATCCTAAGTTCCATAAAACAGCTAAGGAAGGGGGCTAACACATAGAAGGGCTACATATAGTAACTTTAGGATCTTTCTAGAAACTTACATCAATAAAAGATCCAATCCCTGAATTCCAGGGTTAGCAGTCTACTGAGGAGATAGATAATTATGATAAAATGTGTAAATTACTGCTGTGTAAGATGAAGAGAGAAGAAGGAATACTGAAAACCATAAAATAAAAGACTGTATGTAGTTTCATTACAATGTGCTGAAAAGGCAGCATAAGAGCTTTAGGTTAAAGGCAAGAAAATATTTCCTACCAGTGAGAGCTGTTAACATTTCATGGGCATTGAGGAAATTTGTTAAACCATCCTGGCTGAAAGGTCTTTTAAAACCAGGGAGATTTTCACATGTTTGAGAGGGTAAGTGTGGACCTGCCTGCAGGCTGAGGGTTGGATTGGATGACCTCTTAAGAGCCTTGATTCTATTAGTGAATTTAGAAGTGGAAAATTCATCTTGTGTATTAGATGTTAACTTAAAAATGTTAAATCTGTCACAAAGCGATAATCAGTGAAATATTTCACACTCTGTGAGGCCAGAGCAACCTTGAGGCTCTTTGTGAGCCTGAAACAGTGGGATGATGGCTTACTCAAGGGTCTGATGTGCAGCTCTGGGGTCCTTCAGACTAGTTAGAGAGAGAATAGTTTCTGCCTTGGAACCTGAGATTTTGACATTCAGATGGCAGTTCGCCATTTGTGCTGTGTTGGGTCATTCATCAACATCAGTGGCATTGATGTTCTGTACAGTATGCTTGCATGCGAGACCATCATTATGTCTCCACAATAATTTTTTGTCTGGATCACAGTTTATGTATTCCAGCTATATTTTTGATTATATGTGCTCTTCACTTGTTTAGGTGTTCCTGCCAATGGACAGCATGACTTTTTAAATAGCAAAAAATGTTAGACTACTTTCATGTTATATCACCTCATCGTAGGATCCAGGCAGTGATGGATAGGCAGGGCTCTTCAGCAGGGGACAGGGCAAGAACTTGGCCAATCAGGAAAGGTCTGCCAGGAACTCCAAAGAGCCAGAAGGTAAACTCTGATGAGCAAACAGGACTGGCATGTGGTGGCCTATTCAGGCCCACCTCGGGAGGTTTATTCTGAGGGAGTCAGTCATGGCAGGACAGGTACTAGGCAGGTAGGAAGGTAGTGGTCTGGGGGGAGCTCAGACACAGGAGGGCAGCTCCTGGATGCAAGCCACAGAGCAGCGAACCTTGAGTCAGGGGCAGGGGCTGCTTTCCCTCTGCTAGGCCTGGACAGCCTGGAGTCTAAACTGTTAGTATTAGAAAGATGGAGGCCAGAGCCTAAAGGTGACTGAGGAAGGGGAGTATGTGTTCTCAGGGATGGAGTGGAGCACAGTGTTACCCACTGTGATCACTGCAGTCAGCTGGCCTGGGTAAAAACTCAGTTCTGTTCTCTGCCATCTGGGTGACCTCAGCCAAACAAATTAATCTCTTAGCCCTTCAGTTTCCACATCTACAAAGTAGGGAGGATGCGAGTCCCTTCATTTGGTTGTACAAAGTACAGGGCATAGCACATTGTAAGCGCTTAATGAACCATTTAACTACATAAACACACACACACACACACACACACACACACACCCCCCTTTAGTAACACAGTAGTAAAAATTCAAGAAGTAACGTCAGAGAGTTTGGGGTGAGAACATTATCTGGCATATCCTATCTTGGCAAAATACTTTAGAATCTGAATTTCACCTTCTTTCTGTGTTAGAATGAAATAATATTTTTAGATTGCAGAGTTGTCATAAGGATTAGGGCAATATAAGTAAAGGGGCCTGGTGCAGTGCTTGACAAATAGTAGGTGCTCAATAAAAGACACCATTGCTTCTGCTGTTATTACTATTATTGCTATTACTGTTAAGCCACTTTGGGATGAACTAACTAGACTCTATCCACTGAAATAATGGCATCATCTGGGACAACTCTGGAGTCCTAGAGTTGTCATCTCTGATTAGGCAGTGTTGTGGAAAAGCAGGGAAACCCTAAACTACAGGCCTAATGAATCTGCTCAGAAAGAGTCTGGCCTGGGAGGCCAGTCTGGCCTGGGAGGCCACAGAACTTGCACTTAGGAAAAGCAGGGAAGGCTGATGCTGAAGCTCCACAGTGTGCAACTGGGGCAGGTTACCCTGGCCTTCCCAGACTTGTTCTAAGAGTTTTAATTTTTTTTTTAAAATATTTTTTCTAATGACAAAAATAATAAATTTAGCATGTTTGAGAAACATGAAAGTATAAGAAACTAATACATAATAATCTCCAGGTATCCTCCAAGAACTAAAAATGATTAGTCACTATTTCGATATATATATTCTCAGTTTTTCTAATCATATATATTATAAAGATTACAAATGTTCTGTATTCTACATGCCTTTTCATATTCTAATAAATCATAAATATTTTTCCATTTTGATAAATAATCTATTATACTTTTTAATAATTGAACAATACTCCACTGAATTCTTGTAATAGAATTAACCAATTCTTCACGGTTGGACTATCAGTATTTTCTGATTTTCATGATTTTCCCTTTTATATGTGTCTTTTAAAAACAAATATCAGAATTATATCTTAAGTGAAATTCTGTTGAATCACGTGCAGATAACCACTAGTAAAATAATTTTACTCTTTATTCACACACACGCACACGCACACACACACACAAGAATATCACACAGTGTTAAGAGAAACAAGTTTAGAAAAGTCCTGTAAGCAGAATGCCATTTGTTTGGTGGTCCTTGACCATGATGCGGGGTGAGGGTTGAGTGACTCTCACTTGCACTGCAGAGGCTAGAACACATCATAGTGTCTAATTTGATGAATCTGGCACATTAAGTCCTAAAAGTTCACTCCATTCATCCCACTACAGGCTTTGGCTATTATTTTCCAGTTGGAATAAATTGCATGTCAGACCTTGCCCCTTGAAACATGACAAACTCAGAAGTTGTGGTTAGAGGCAGGCTGTACCCTTGCTTGCTTCTGGTTGCCTTTGGCAAGGGGCAAAGGTTTGGATCCTTAGAACTCCAGTTTTGTAGAACCCTTATCTGTTTGTTTCCTATTGCTCCTTTCACAATAACCACAAACTTAGTACCTTTAAACAACCCAAATGTAGTATCTCAACAGTCATGTGAGTAGGAAGACCAAAGTCAGTCTCAGAGGGCTAATGTCAAGGTGTCAGCCGGGCTGTTTCTTTCTGGAGGCTCTAGGAGAGAATCTGTATGTCACCTTCCCCAGCTTCCAGACGCAGCCTGGATTCATGGTCATGGCTCTTTTCTCCTTCTTCAAAGCCAGCAACATAGCATCGTTACAACTCCTTCACCAACTCTGCTTCTATTGTCACCGCTCCTTTCTCACTCTGACACTCCTTTCTTACTGAGACTCCAGGGATTACACTGGACCCACCTGGATAATCCAGGAATCACAAAATCCTTAATTATATACGTGCAGTCCCTTTTGCCATGCTACGTAAGGTATTCATAGGTTCTGGGGATTTGGACGTGGCTGTCTTTGAGGGGCCAGTATTCTGCCTACCATGTCCTCCCTCCTTGATATCCATCTGTGAATCCATGCTCACATGGACATTGACATATCTGGAAAATGTTAAACTTGATATTATTTCTGGGAATACTGTTATTAAGTCTTCCCTGAATTTAATGAGTGAGTAGCTCTGGGAAACTGATGATAAGATGTAAAAGGACTGAACTGGACACTGAGCTCCAGACCTCTGTCATCTCTGTGAGACCGTCTGAGCCACAAATAGAGCCATCATTAGCAGGGTCCCTCCACTAAATCTTTACAACCTGCAAATTTACAGCTCTGTCAGTGAGGCCCAGGCTTATCTACATGCACTGATTGAATATAGAAGGAAAATTATTGGTGCTATTGTCAGTAGTTGGCAGAAAATTTGAACTTGGAGAACAACTCTTTCTTAGAATGAGTGGCAAAGGCATACAGGCTTGCTCATATGTACCAATTGATTGCCAAACTTAAAACTGTAGCATAAAAATCTCTTACATGGATATGAAATGGTCATTTCAGAGCGTGAGTCCGGTAGGCTTTAAAAGTTATCTGATTGTACATCAGATTTTATAGGTCTTTTTGCAATTCTGAGCTGAGTATTTGAGAAAGTTAGCAAAATAATACAAATGTGTGCTCTTTCCTTAATGATTTCTTACATGACTTACATTGTTGCTGTGCTTACACACATTGCGACATATGCCAATTTAACAGTTTTAGTAAAAATACATAAACAAACAAGTAAACAGACGTTCCTGGATTGTCAGCTTGTCAAAACACATGTAAAAGTCCTTTGGGTTCTGGTGATAAAGGAGTTAAGCCTTCACACTTTAATTTTGCGATCTTATCTTTGACTGTTTCTATTCTAGTATTAGGCAAATTCCCAAGGGCCTCAGAAAATATGTAACTGATAAAGAGAGATTTGTGAGTTTTTTTTCTTTCTGCAATTTTCAGTTTGCTGCAGTTTATTGATGATAGCAGGCTAGACTAGTTGGGCTGTATGAGATCCTTCCTTTCCTTCCTTCCTTCCTTCCTTCCTTCCTTCCTTCCTTCCTTCCTTCCAGGGACGTATCAGTTAGGGTTCAATATAAGAAATAGAACCTCTTTGAGTGATATAGGAAAAAGAATTTATCATAGGGTCTAGACATTATGAAATTGTGTGAGTTGGTGAAGAATTCTGTATAAAGCTGTTATCTCTGTGCCTGATGTGGCTTGAGGTAGCTGTAGGTCTTCAGGGCTGGTGGTCAGGTGGAAAAGCTGACTGTGAAGTGGAGGAGGGCAAAGAGGCAGAGGAGCTGTCGTATTTCTCACCAGCTCAGTGGACCTCCATGATGCAGGTGACCAGCAGGAAAATCTAGTACTCTTCACTGGATATGCAGGACCCTGAGAAGTTGCTGAGGAGATCCAGTGGGAGCTGAAAGAGCTGGCTCGTGGTATCAAGGTGGGCCATCAGGTCATGACAATGTGCGCCACCTGCACTGGTGCCTCCCACCCTCTACAGATTTCAGAGCATGATGGTTACTGTTTCACTTCTGCCTTCGAAATCTAACGTTTCTCCAGTGGTCAAGTCAAACTCAGAACCCCACAGGGAAAGGAATTCCAGGAATTATAGTTCCTGCTGATTTAAGCTGACAGTTAAAGCCACCACAGGAAATTCCCAAGACATTGTGGACTGACGATTAAGATCAACAAATAGTTAGAGCCAGGCACCATATTAAATCCTTCAGAAACAGCAGTGAGTGAAAACAGACAAGATTCTTGTCCTCATGGAGCTTGCAGTCTTGTGAAGACAGATAACAGAAGAACCATAAAAAAACACAAAACGGTTATAATTTTGAAATGCACAAAGGGATTTAAAAGGGTCCTATTATAGGGAATAATAGAAGAGTGATCATTCTGGAGAATGAATTGGGTAGGGCAAAAGACAGAATTTGGTAAACAGAAAGGATGATGACTTGGCTTAAATTAGTGGCAGTGAAAATGGGAGGAAGTGGAAAGCTCTTTGTTGTGTTTCAGAGGAAGAAACATCAGCATTTGCTATTAGATTAGATATTGAGGAGAAGAGGAAAGAAAATTCAAGGATGATCCTCAGGTCTTTAGCCTGAGGTCATTATGTGAGAAGGTCAGAAGAGGACTGTTTTGGGAAGGTGGAATCAAATGTAAAGTTTTGAACATGATAGTTTAGAGACATTCAATTGGAAATACCATGTGTGGTTGTTTACAAAGTCTGGACCTCAGAGGAGAAGTTGGAGAATTGTGCAGAGGAGGTGTAAATTTGGGAGTTACGCTTATAAAGACAGGATTTAAGGCCATGGTAATAAATGAGATATTGTAGAAAGGGAAATATAGAAAGAGAAGTTGGAGGATCGATCACATAAATCTCCAAATCACTCTATAATTCAGAGAACTGGTAAACAGGAGTATCGTATATATATATATATGCCAGTGAAATAGAAAATTAGTAGATCGTGGTGTTGTAAAAGCAAAGAGAAAAATGTATCAGCAAGGAGAGAATGCCAGTTATCGCTGAGGGTGAGTTAGACCAAGAGGTACGTTTTCCAGGATTTTGGTTTCAGCAAACCTTTGCAGTCCTAAAAATTATGGAGAACCCTAAGGGGCTTCTGTTTTTGTGAGTTATTTCTATCAAAGTTTACTTTATTAGAAATTAAAACAGAAAAATTTAAAGTGTATATTAATTACTTTAAAAATAGCAAAAATCAATGCATTTCACATTAACATAAATAACATACTTTTATGAAAAACTGTACTTCTCAAAACAAAAAAATATTGAGAATAGGAACATTGGTTTATGTTTTTACAAATCTCTTTGGCTTAATAGAAGGCATGTGGATTCTCATTTCTGCTTCTGCACCAGTCTGTTTTGTTCTGTTGTTTTGGTTGAAGCATATGAAGAAAATCTGGTCTAACACAAAATGTAGTTGGAAAAGGAAATAATATTTTAATAGCCTGTAAAAATAGCTGTAGATATTCTTTTATACTATGCCAAAACTTGGTAAGTGGCAATTTGTTAAAAATTAATTGCTGTGTAGAATCTAAAACCATATCAGTGAAAATTTAATACTGTTTAATACCTATCGGTCTGCTTTATACTTTGAATGGATATTTTCACCCATGCGTGATTTTGTAATACCATTTATCACCCAGAAAATATCGGTTTACTGAGTTATACATATTGGTCAAATATTGTCATATTCCATTTGACAATATTTTTAAAATCACATTAATATCACATCTGATGTTATCAGTATTATTATAGGAATAGATTTTATAACATAAACTCCTTGAAAATTTTTTTGGTATTCCAGGGATCCCTGGACCACATTTTGAGACTGATTAGTTGGACAAAACTAGAAAATTATTCATTGGATTTGACAACATGGTGACTTTGGTAAGAACAATATTGATGGAAAGAGGGAGACAAAATAGAAATTGAAATGAGTTAAATAAAGTAAGGAAGTATTGATTTCACAAAAGAGTACTCTCCAGAGACATTTATTTGTAAAAATAAGCAGAAAATTGGGATGGTAGCTGAGGTTGTGTGGTTAAAAGAAGATTTAGTTTTATTTGCTTTGCTTTATTTTAAAAACACAACCACATATTTGCATATTGATGGAAACATTTGAGAAGACTAGAAGAGATGGCTGGTGTAGGAGAAAGAAGCCATGGCTTCTTTCAAACCAATGGCTTTAAATCCCTTTGTCAGGGATTTAAGGTGACTTACTCTAGTTGACAGGTAGCAATTGCACATTATTTCATTTTTAGAATTCAGGTAAATACTCCTTCCTCCACCAAACACAATTTACTGCAGAGTAAATACCTCCTGTATAACTGAGCAGGTATAATTAATAAAGTGCAGAAAAGACTTGGAATGTGTGCTTCATCTATGGATACTCAAGTAGAACTTTTTCTTTCTTTTTTAAATTTTTTTCAGAACACTGAGCTGTTCATACAAAACGCATGTGACAGTCAAATGGCTTTTGATTTGCAAGTTTGCAGTCACAGATCTAGAATCTCTTGTTTCTGTTGCTGGCTAGATAAATGCTTCCAGGATCTTACACAAAAGATGAAAGTCCTGATATGCACACATAGTCAGCCTTGCAGATGTCAGAAGGGCACCAAATGTTGCTATTCTTTTCCTGAATCGGAAGGAGAAAAGTTAAGCCCATATTTTATTGAGTGGCATGTTATGTCTCTCCTTTGGAATTCAGATCTGATCAGCCAGAGGGTCAAATAAAAAGGGCTCGCAACTAGATTTTGATCCAAACTTGTGCTTTTATTCAAAAGCGGCAACAGCTTGTATGCTTGGGGAGTTAAATTTGCTTTATTATTTGGAATCAAACCTCTGCTCTGTGCCCCTGAGCTGGATAATTATTCTTTTAGAGAGAATTAGTCTTCTGATGACACATTAAGAGGTTCTTTTAGAAAACAATACATTTTTAACATTGGACTAAGTCCCAGGATATTTGAAATTAGTGTAAGTAATGGTTGGAAAGCCCCCAACTGATGGTTGTAAATGACACGCAGATTGGCAGGCTCAGTGGAGGCAGGGACTTAATGGGCACAGAGACAGACGCCCTAGAGGAGCAGAACGCCATGCTGAAGGATTAAATGGCCAGTGTCTAAGAGGCTGGATGCTACCATTTGGGATTTATTGTGGCTGTTCTGGAATGATTTCTTCAAAACCAATGCTGACATTTCAAACAGTGCTTCCAGGGGGCTTGGCTTACAATGAAATTTGACTCTGCTTGAACAAAACATTTCAGATATGCTGGCTAGAAACACATTCACCCTATATTAGTTCATTTGTGTGTGTGTGTGTGTGTGTGTGTGTGTGTGTGTGTGTGTACTTTCTCCCCTGAGGGGTAGATGCTGTGATGCTAAGCAAGTATTATCGCTGGATCTGTGCACATGACTCCCATATTAATGAGATCCCAGATGGGTTGCGAGAATGTACATGAAGGGTGTAGATGAGTCACAAACTGCTGTTATGTAGAAAAAGTGTTTTACAAACATTGGAAAGTGTCATTTCATTATATAAGAAGTAATTTTTCTTTCCATTTTTCCTTTGGCATTTTGTATCAAGTGCCATGTATTAATTTGTGAAATAGCAATTGATGACTGAGTAAAATTGCTACAAATATATTCTGTCAAAAATATGAAATCAAAATTGGTCCCCAAAGGAAGCAGATAATAATGCAAAATCATTTATTACCCTTTCATTTTTAGGTTTGTTAAAAAATGATCCTTTTCTGTTCTTCTGGGTGACTCCTTTTCTTCTTCCCATTTACTGTTTGTGAATATTCATTCCCCAAGGTTTTAGCCATCATTCAGTTCTATTTCCTTCTCTGTCTATCCCTTCAGCTGATGCCGCTATCTATTATAAATGGGTAAATGGTCCGACCTAATGCTCTGAGACCTTGGTGCCATAGCCTAGGGGCAAAATGGAGAGGTGGTGAATTTTCTGTCAGCCATAACCTTTGTCCATTTTCTCATCTTCTTTGGAAGAATCTTCTGCTCTAGTATGCATACGGTTCAAACCAGTGCATAAATGTATATTTACAAACTGTGAAGATCTGAAACTACATATTGAGATATACCAAAGGGACGTGAGAGATTGTTAATTCTAGATTCTAGTTGACCATCTCATGCCAGTCTTACTCATTTATTTTGTAATGGTTGTCTATTCATATTTATCTTACAGAATGGTTTTGGTACTGAGATAGAAGTTCAATGAGTATCTTTTATGTCCAGCAATAATTTAAATGGTTTTTAGAGAAATAGTTACATTTTCTAGTTTTTTATGTCTTTGGTGCTATATTGGGTATACTGTGGTTTTAAGAGATGAGGGAAGAATCAGTGAGTTAATGCTCCCTAAATACTCTACTAGGTGTCAGTTGGGATGAGTGATATGGAAGGAAGATAGAATGACAATGACATCTGTGTCATTTGTGTGTGTCATGTGTCATGTGTCATTTGAAGTCAAATACCTATAGGTATTTGATAGGTATTTGTACCTATAGGTACAAAGTTGCGTCTATCAATGCAGATGGGATGCAAAATTGAGCAGGCAGTGGGATCTTTTTAAAACGAAAATCTGATCATGTTATTTCCCTTGTATAAATCACAGCAATATGTTCCCAGTAATATTAGGAATACCCAGATTCTTTACTTGACTTATGACACACTTTATAATCAGCTATTTCCTTATTTATCCAGTCTAATTTTGTCACTCCGTTCTTATGAAACTACTTTTGATTGCTCTAGTGTGGCTGAACTAAAAGCTGTAGAAGAAATGAAAGCTTTGGCTCAACAGATCACAGACTTCCTCTTAGGTAGTATCTGTTTATTTAAAGAAGAAGGAAAAGCATATATATACCCAATATATTTACCTAATGAAGGTATGACTTCAGGATTCAGTTGCTAGAAGTAGATAAGGTCACATTTGGCAAGTTTACACACTTGCATTTTCAGCTATAAACAACTCTATCAGTTGTCCAGCATCATAGAATAACGTCATCCTACCTCATTCTGAGGATAATGGGATTACTAAATTCTAAATGAAATAGTGGAAGAACTTTTCTTAACCAGAATCTTTGTCTGTGACTGGTGCTGCTTAAATTTTCCAGGGTGGTTAAAGTCAGCAGAGGCCAGGGGAAGGGATTGGGGAAGAGAAGTTTGGGAAAGAAGTTTCAAAATGAGCTGTGGCAGAGGCCTGAATAGATCTGAGCAATGGCTGGAGAGGACACAGAGAGCACCTAATATGGGTTAGGTTACTTTGTCTGCACTAGACAGTGAGGCTCAGAGTCAGAAATTAAATTCCATTCTAAGGATATTAATGCTTTTTCCACCCTGAGTAGTAACTAAAATTTTCTAACCATATAAATACTGCTACATAATACATAACTACTTTTTAACTTAATACTCTCTAACAGTGATAATAATACTAGCTAATACTACTGAGTGCTTACTATGTGCCAGGCATTATTCTACATACTTTATATGTATTAACACAATGCTCATCATAACTCTTTGATGTAATTATTATTCTACCTTTATGGTAGAAGAAACCAAAGCTTAGAGAGGTCAAGTAACTTGTCCGAGCACACAGCAAGGAAGTGGTGTAGCTGGAATTCCAACCCAGGCAGTCTAGTCAAAGACTATACCCTTAGCCTTGAATCTAAACCACCCCTAATGCACCAAGTTTTGTCATTCATTATAAACACCAATGTTCCTTCATTTCTGTATATTAATTTACTGAGAATTAAAGCATTTAGAGTGGAAGTAAATTCAAAGGGAACCTAATCAGGTTCCTTATTTTACAGATGAGGAAACTAAAGCCTTGAGAATGCAAAGGGGTTCATCTAATGTTATATGGAGCTGATAGACGCGAGCTCAAGCACACTACTTTAAGCCCTTGTTGATTCACTGTAACCAAGAACTGTTTACTGAACATTGTTTTGTTGGGGCTGGAAAAAAGTCTCAAAGTCTTGATCTGGTGGTTCTTTATTTTGGTTTATGTATGTATGTATATGTATGTTTGCTTATATGTTTGTGTGTCTGGAAATATATTAATACGTATGTACACATACATATAAAATACATAAATACATTAGAAAAAAACATATATACACAAATACATTAAAAATAGATATTTTTAGGACATGTTTTTCAAAGGGAGAATGCCTTAACACTTCCTCATCAGGGTCTTGAGTGTCCTTGTGGACCTTGCTGGGACTCTGTCTTCAGCAGCCTCAGGCCTATCTGCTCATCTTTGTTTCTTTGGAAGTGAATGAAATTAGAAAACTGAAAGGCACACTTCCTTTTCCTTTTGTTTTAGGGTTTGTGCGCTGCTTTGCTGCTTAGCACATTTTCATTCAAACACCAATGATCAATAAGTACGAACGGGGTTATCTTTCTTTCCCATGTTAGAAAATAAAGTGAACTTGTTCATTTTTTTTATTCTGACAAAAGAAAATCTATATTAAATATTTGTTTTATTGGGCAGACTTTTATTATTTCTTTCTTTATCTTAATGCAAGCCTCTGTTCCTGTTATATGATATCCTTATGTGATACTGGGTCCTCACTTTCTACCGTATCAAAGTCAGATTCTGTGGAATATTATTTTCAATCCCTCGACCACCATCAAACTCTCTTGTCTCTCTTTCTTACTATCAGACTAGTTTAGTCAAACTTTGACTCGGATTGAGCTCAACTGTCTGACTTAACCTACATCCAGGAGAAAGAACTATCAGTTCTGCTGACTATTCTCCATCTAAATCATGAGCACAAATCTCAAAGGGCACTGAACATTCGCCTGCACTTATAGTTTGCTCGGCTAACATGCTTTGGATCTTCTGTGCCTCACAAAGACTATAATACACCTCCCTTTGAAGCTCCTAGACCCCTACCACATCTCACTCACCGTTTGTGACCTTACTTCACACATCTGCAGACTTGAACTGCCTCGTCATCTCACCACAGTCAGACCTACTTAGCCAATCTTCATCTGAACCTACAGTTTCTCCTACTGCAATACTCCCATCAAAGCCTTCCCTCTGGGAGCTCCAGCCCGTGTTCCTCACCGGCAGAACTCAAAGGAAGATAGAGGGCAAGGGAGCACATTGAGTAGGTGGAGGAAGTGAAGAGTAAATCTGGAGTGCCAAAATTGCCCTGGACAAAGGTAACCAAGCAAGGAAGAATTTATTCAAGGCTATTGCCATAGAGGAGTGAGGCTAGAACTCAACTACACCACAGTTAAGAGCACTAGAGTTTTTAAAGGCTGAGGTGAGCTTGTGGAAAAATACTGGAGGATGTTAGAAGGAAGTCATAGGTCATCTGTGTTTGCTAATAAACTTCACATATTTTTATGAAAAGTGGTAGTTTTGCAGCTTGAAGCAAGGCCACCACAGAAGTTAGGCTGTTACCTTCCCATAGAAACCAGGAGATGGGGATTCTATCTTTCTTGATTACATTTCAAAGAGATGGCACCCAGGTCACTGAGAAAGACAGTCCTGTGTTTTGAAATAGACAAGAAGCCCTTAAAAGTAGTTATATTTAAAATGGGTCAGAGAATGAATTTATAAGTTTTCTAAAGTAAATAAGAAAAGGGAGGTCAAGGGTCTATCAGGAAGAAGCTTGTCTAAAGTTTAGTCAAGCGGAGGAGAACTTTAGTGTCTTGGTCACCAGGTCACATCAGCATGGTATATATTAAAACAAACATAACAGTGTATATTTTTCCTGCTGCTACTGCTCCATTTCTCTCCTTGTCTTCAAAGCAAAACTTCTTGAAAGAGTTGTTTATAGCTATTTTCTTTGATAAATCACCTTTTGTTCACCCTTCAATCCGTTCTAACCATTTCTCCATGTCAGATATTCTGTAATTGATCATCATGTTGCCAAATCCACTGGCCAGTGTCTCTCTCTCTATCCTACTTGACCTCAGCAGCATTCGACAGAGTTAACCACTTTCTACTTGAAACATTCTTCCCTTAGCTTCTGTTTTTTCATCCACGTCACTGGGTGTTCCTTCTTTGACTTTGCTGGTTTCCCCCTCTCTGATGTTTAAGTTTGGAATGCCCCAGGGCTTGGTCTTGGGCTCTTTCTTTTTGGACTACACATTCTTTCTAGGTCAGGGGTGCCCACCTCCCTTGCCGTTGACCAGTACTGATCCATGGCCTGTTAGGAACTGGGCTGCACAGCAGGACGTGAGCAACGGGCGAGCGAGTGAAGCTTCATCTGCTGCTCCCATCGCTCGCATTACCACCTGAACCATCTCCCCTGCCCTGTCCGTGGAAAAACTGTCTTCCATGAAACCGGTCCCTGGTGCCAGAAAGGTTGGGGACTGCTGTTCTAGGTAATATCATCCTGGACCATTACTTTAAATATCGTCCTTACGCTGCTGACTCCCATTCAGTACCCTAGTCTTGACATTTTCCTGCAACTTTAGAATCAGGTTTCCAACTCCCTGCTTCTTGTAGGATGTCTAAAAGACACCCAAACTTAATTTGTTCCAAAGCATATTTCTTGTCCCTTAACTCAAATTTGTTTCTCTCCCATTTTCCATCTGGTAAATAGCAGTGTTACTCACCCAACTGCTCAAGTCAGAAGCCTATGAGGAGTCTGGACTTCCTCTTTTTCCCTCCTTTCCCACATCCAAATCATTAGCAAGTATAATGGATTCTACCTGCAAAAACGTATCTCTTCTATTTCCAACAATACATGACCCAACCCATTATTATCCTTCCCTGCAATACTTAATCTGTTTGCACTTCTGCCTCCCCGTAATTCATTCTCTGCAGTCAGCAGAGGGATCTTTTAAAAAGCAGACATCAAATCATGTAACTTCCCACTTACACTTAGAACAAACTCCAATTCCTCCCATGCCCTACGATACCTCACATGAGCTGATCTTTGCCTCTGGATAAATCATGGATTTCGTGTCTCAACACCCTCCCTTTGCCCACTGCTCCCAGCCATGTTGGTCTCTCTGCTCCTGCAATTCTCTTTCTCGTGATCTTTTCATGGTTGCGTGTGTGTATGTATGTGTGTTTATGTGTTTGTGGGTGTGTGGTAATTCAGGTCTCAGTTTAAATGTCGTGGGAGAAGATTTCCTTGACCACTCAATCTAAGGTGACCCTGCCACTCTATTACATGACTTTATTCTAATTATTTGCAGAACATTTATTATTCTCTGACGTTTTCTTCTTTATTTTTTATTGACTGCCTTATCCTGCCCGAATCATGAAATCAGGTCCTTCATTTTATCCACTGTCCTTGGAACATGGGCTAGCTCATAATAATTACCATATAAAAATATGTTGAATTAATGTTAATAGAGGAGTGAAAGCTACATATTCAAGTAGATTCAATTTCCTGACCGTGTCTCAATCTTGAAGCTAAGTCTATACTCTATAAACTGACATCACTTTTTTTTTTTTGGATTAGCAGTAAATCAGTGTACTTCAATTAAATCAGAGAAAAGACTAAGATTAAGTGATTAACCAACAGAAGAAATTGCCAGTGATGGAATGATTTTTTCATGTGACATAGAGGTTCCTATTTATAAGGTTTTATGATGATGGTCTTTTCCTTAATGGTGCATTACATAGATATATGTATGTATTAGGGTTAGGCCTTGAGGCTTACATGAATGCCATGTTAATTCATTATCTATAGCATTTCAAACATAGAAATAAATAAGAGTGAAATCACTAAATGGTAGGCAACTATTTTAAATGACTAGGGTAGGGCTTCCCTGGTGGCGCAGTGGTTGGGAGTCCGCCTGCCGATGCAGGGGACACGGGTTTGTGACCCGGTCCGGGAAGATCCCACATGCTGCTGAGCGGCTGGGCCCGTGAGCCATGGCCGCTGAGCCTGTGCGTCCGGAGCCTGTGCTCCGCAACGGGAGAGGCCACAGCAGTGAGAGGCCCACATACCGCAAAAAAAAAAAAAAAAAAAAAGACTAGGGTGAAACTAGCTAATACTGGTAAGATTTAATTCGGTTGAACAAATTATTTTTAAAATTCTTAAAATAAGTACCCATGTATTACATATTTTGGGTTCATTGAGGAGGATTCTCCCAGAGATTTTTTTTATCCATTTTGACTTATGAAATTAATCTAGATTCTCAATAAATAACAGTAATTCACATACTGCCAGATACCAAAGTATTTTATAAATACAAATTGACCACATGAATGGTCTTTACAGAGTAGATGTTAGGGTTTATGAAAATCTGAATGGGCAACTGATATGGCCACAAATATAAGTTTCAGGAATAAAGTATATTTGAAATACTCAAGTCTTGCACTACTTAGGGCAAGTTTGCAATAAATTATATTGTATTAGCACAATTGTTTTGCTAAATTTATACAGTGTTTTAAAAATCTTTAGACTGCAACTGAAAATCCATATTTTTGTCTTTGCTCAAAAAACCTAATATCTCTCCTTCAGTGAGCCCTCATTGCCACATGGCAGCAGTCAACTGAGCAGAGTAGTTTCTGGTCCTCTCTCCACCACTCCCTAGTGTTCAGTGCTTGCCCAGTTTCTCAGTTCACTCATATTTCTTGCCTGGGCCCTGTACACATTGTGTTGACAAATAGGTCAATTGCTCTAGCTGATAGCTGATTAGGTAATACCTAATTCATATGGGGGGAAGTACCTATTTGCTTTACCTGTCTCGGTGGCACAAAAGATTATATATTTTTTGCATAAAATGTTTCACAGTTGGTGGATTAAATCAAAGGTTAACAGAAATTTTGAGGTACTTAACAATACAATAATATAAAATAATGTTATTAATTTTGTAATTTAAAAAAATTTGGCCTATTTTTATGTTAAATGGTATTAACTTGACGAATTCTTTTTACCTAAAATTGCCTAGTAAAAATTACCAACTCAAGAGTATTATTAGAATATATATTAGCACACCTTTTCCACATTGGTGAATGAAAATGTACATTTATTTTGCAACATTTTATAATTACAAACTGTACATATTTACAGTAGAAAAAACTTACATGCAGAAAAATTCAGAAAATATAGAAAATTACCCATATTCCAACTACATTATGATAGTGAGTATATATGTGTATATGTTTGTGTATTGTGTGTGGATATATATATCTCGAAGTATGTATAAGAATTATATATTTATATTGTATATATATATATTAAAGCAAAACTAAAAGTTAAAATTAAGATTAATAAAGTAAAATTTAATAGTAATGTTTCATTGTCTAATATATTGTCAACAATTTCCTGTGTTACTAAATTGAATGGACAGTTCTGAGAGAGGAAATTAGTTTTTCTTTTTATTTATAACAGACAACAAATGAGAATTTTTCATTTAATTTTAAAACTAATCTTGTTAGGACCAGTCTTGCTCAGTTCATTTGAAAGGGGAAAGATCTATAAAGAAAGCAAAAAGTTATAATAAATAAATAAATTTGTATCTTTGCCCCCAAAGAAATATTTATTTTCTCCACTTTTATACTCTTTACTAATTGTCTGATTTGATTTGGCCTCAAAATTGAGACTTAGAGAGATATTTTTACCATATGAAAGGCAAGACATGTTATTGTAAGAAAACTGCTACTAACATCTGAAAGATCCCCATTTTTCAGTATTCTGTTTTGATAAAAATAGAACCATAACTGAGAATGACTAATTCAAAGAAATAATGTTATCATTTGCTAAAGGGGGACCCTTTTCTACCATCATTTTATTAAGCATGAGAACCAGTGAGTTGGATTGGGGGGAACTTTTAATTATTGTGTGTATGTTTAGAACTAAATATGGGTCCATGTATATTTCACAGCACTTAATTCACAGCTCCACTTTGTTTTACTCATAATGGTGTCAGCTATGCAATGAGTGAGTTTTACTCAGCGTACCCAATAAAACCCATGTAAAATTTCACTTCTAAACAGATTTGATAAGATTTTTATTTTGATAATTTCATTTTACAGATGAGAAAAAATATCCAAGGAAACAAATAACTTGACCCAGTAACATAGGAAGTTAGCAAGATGGTGAGGCTCAGAACTCATCACCTGATAAATAGTGCAATAAAAAATACCAAATATTACAACCAACAATGCCAACTTACTACTTAACTAAAGCAAATAAAATAGAGAGCATGCAAAGGCGATACCTCTTTGTAAATCAGTGACTTTAGGGACTTACATTTAGGGAAAGCATTATGCTATAACAGATATAGTATTACCATCTCAGATATGTAACAATTTAGGTGCGCATTTCAGTCTGGTAATACCCAAAGCAATATTTCAGGCAATACAAACATTCCCCTATTTAAAAATGTCCATTTACCATGATCTTATCATTTATACTCTGAGATCTTAGTAAAAAATATTTTGGTAGAAGGGATTACATTGCAGCCATCAGACCATCATCAGTGGTTTTCTAGAAGTCACTCTTTACTGCTCTCATCCCCCTTTCTACCACCCCTCCTTCCTGCTCTTGTCCACATTTTCAGCAGCTGCATTATTTACTTGGTTATTTTGTTCATATCAAAAGTTCAGTGGTCTCGATTGGGCATTAGAAAGTAAATCACAGCTGAGTTCCAGAAGGGCTGCCTATAAAGTGCAAGGTACCATTTTAACTTTCCCATGTAATAGGTTATTTTGTCATTGGCGTTGCTGTGCTCCCCAAGTCCTAACAACTAGACTAAAATAACTCCATTTGTTTCAGCCACCCTCTGATTATTGAACTGTGGAACAATTTTCCTTTTGTTTCCCTCTAACACTTTAGAAAATAAAGTTATTTAAGTATAGTTCTGGGATCCTTATTGTCTCTACAGGTCATCTGCTCTGGCCAGAAAGATTTCTAGACAATGAGAAATTGATTTACCCAGAAAACAGGGAGCTTCGTTTTTAATTCTTCCTAATGGCCTTCTTGAGGGAATTAGAACATCCTCCTCAGAAAGGTTGACATGCTCTGGCATAGATGGGGGTCGAGCTGCGCTATAAACATGTTAGTGTCTTGACTGTGAATTGCTTGCCACCTAGATGAATGCTCATCACACTCTCTGGGAGACACTTGTCACAGCCTCGTCAAGATCTGCTTATCATTCATGTGGTCACTTCCATTACTTCTACTCAGTCGGTGCTGACCTGCTATTAGTGACTTTAATTTAATTTCCCTCACTAGTGTCATGGGTTATTTCTTCCATTACTTGAGAGGTTTAATTTACAGGGTAAACTCCGTTACATGAGAGAAGGAATTTTTCATGACAGTAGGAACAAGTACCTTTTGAAGATTAAGATGATGCTGGTTATTTATCTTGGTCATCTCAGTAGCTGGCAAATGAAACTTCATTGAATGGTAATATATTCCTGTATTGATGGTGCCTCTGACAGGAATTAAGCAGTGTATGTTTTACTGATTTTATGGAGTTACGTTTTGGTGCTATTCATTCAGAGAATCTTAAGTAACAGGTGCAGCATGACTTATGAGAGGTAGAGAAAGAATAAAAGAATATTATTTCCCTTTTGTTCCCCTATGGACTTCGGAATCTGACTTCCTTCTGTTTTATTATACTATTTCAAAAGAACAATAGTGGGAAAAAGTCTCCATTGTGTAAGTTCAGATTAAAAGCTTAAAAGATGTTATTCTCCCTGTATTTAGATTTGATTTGAAGAAATGCCTGATAAGAGGGTGGCTTTAGAGCAACGGTCCCCAACCTTTTTGGCACCAGGGAATGGTTTCATGAAAGACAATTTTTCCATGGACGGGGGTTGGGGGGATGGTTTTGGGATGATTCAAATGCATTGATTTATTATGGTCTCTGTGCAGTCAGACCTCTCTGCTAATGATAATCTGTATTTGCAGCCACTCCCCAGCGCTAGCATCACTGCCTCAGCTCCACCTCAGATCACCAGGCATTAGAGTCTCATAAGGAGCGCGCAACCTAGATCCCTCCTATGCTCAGTTCACAGTAGGGTTCGTGCTCCTATGAGACTCCAATGCCACCGCTGATCTGACAGGAGGCAGAGCTCAGGCGGTAATATGAGAGATGGGGAGCGGCTGTAAATACAGATGAAGCTTTGCTCTCTTGCCTGCTGCTCACCTCCTGCTGTGTGGCCTGGTTCCTAATGGGCCAGGGACCGGTAGTGGTCTGTGGCCCGGGGGTTGGGGACCACTGCTTTAGAGTACAAATAACGGAGGCAGAACTGATGGTACAGCATTGGAGACTATAAAAAAATTAAAGTGTATTCATTATTTTGATCAGTATTTTTTTTTGATCATTAATTGCCAGAATGTTTAAATATTTTTCACTCACTTTTCCCTTTATTCTTCAATCTCAGGGCATTGCTTAAATGACTTATTCTTCTCTCTGAGTTCTTGGCTTACAAACACTCAACAGTCCTTACAGATTATGACTGCTTTCCTTGGTCTGAGTAATTCCCCCAAAGAACTGATGCCTTGTGAACTTAAATAAATAAAAACAAACAAACAAATGGAGAGCTTTGTGTCTGTGGGCCTGGATGTTGAGAGAGAGATGACTGTCTATTCCTCTCCTTTTTCCGATTTCTGTTGTTGGCTTTCTTGTTGTTCAGGTCCCATGATGAACTTGAGTTCATCCTCAACTCTTTTCTTTCTTTTACACCATAGATCTAATTCTTCAATATATACTCTGCTCTCAGAATTGACCCAGAATGTGTCCACTTCTCTCAAACACTGATTTCTCTGAGGGTGAGGGCAGGCATCTGTTGCACCCTCTTGGAGAACAGTGTGCTGGCCACACTGGGTAATGAGGGGGGTGGGAGGAGGCAGGTGCTAAAGTTTATTTTAAACTTTTAGTCCTAAGAAAAAGGGAAGGAATTTTCTTCACATTCTCTTTTTCAATCCCTATTTCAACTCTTCTATTGTGCTCCTTCTCTAGGGGATGAGTAATGGTCCTTTTAAATCGGTTATGGTAATTTCATTCCCCTTTGCCAGTAATTGGCCTGGGGTGGTCATGTGATTTTATTCTGACCAATGAGATGCTCATAAACCCCGTTGAGGGGATTTTATTCTAAAATTACCAGGGAAAAGCATCCCCCCAGCCTTCCTTCTTGTGTGGAACACTAAAATGATATTTGAGGCCATATTGGGGCAGGAGGGGAAAGCTTGGGGATGACAAGACAATACACGAAAGACACAAACAGCCTGGGTCCTTGGTGATATTGCCAAGTGACTGAATCAATTCTCAGACTTCTATAAATAATAGCAGTCTCAATTAGTTAAGTTTGGCTAAGTTTAGTTTGCTCTCTGCAGCCAAAACCATTTCTAACTGATGAACTTCCATGTAATTTTACCTTGGACTCCCTGTCATTATGTTCCACCCAATGTGGAGTGATCACATTCTTTTTACTTGGAATCCTGGTGCACTCAATTTGTCTAAACCATGACTAGAAAGTGCATCCTTGGTTACTATGTCTTGTCCCGTAGATGAACTTCAACTAGATTTCCTAGACTTAGGGGGTCACAGTTTATAGTGTTTTTTTAACATGTTACAAAGCCAGATCTTCAGCTGTGTTCTTTCTCTCATTAGCCAGCATGTACTGTTATGAGGTACCTGAATGTCCTAAGTAGTTTTTAGGTTTATGGCTATATTTTATTCTTCTTAACTGGGATAATATATGTGAATACATTTTGTCATAGTTAAGAATTGAAGATATGTGTGGTACTATTATTGTTGTTATAATTTTTATCATTACTGTTGATTATCGTCCTCTTCCTTCTCCATGTTCATGATGGACTCTTACTCCCAAGATCAGAATTCTGACTAGTATTTCAGTGCTACGATCAGTGTATGGAATTACAATGAGATTCTTTTAAGATGTTGGAAATAAGAAAAACATGATTGCTCTCGGAGAGTTCAGTTGGAAAATTAATATAGGATAAACTTTGCAAGTACAAAGAAGCACCAAGGCTATAAAACTTGATTGTAACCTGAATGAATGTATCAACATGCATAAAGAAAAAGGATATTGATTAAAGGGGGGGTTGGTTTGCTAAAGAAGCATAAATAAAGAGAGTTAGAGTCAAACATTGTCAGTGCTCTTCAACACCATCCAGGGAAGAGAAACTTAACGCATAGATCTTGAATATTCTGGCTTTTGAAGCTTTCTTAGATTCTGTAATTTCCATTTCATCAGGGACTCCTGAACTCTTCAGACAAGGTTTTCAAGCTGCTTTGACAAAGCCAGTTGCTTCCTTAGGAGGCATTCTGAATGAATTTTATGATTATACAGCTTTTACTTATGTTTGGTGGTTGAATTGTTTCTTGGAGTGTGACTCCTTACCAGCTCCCAGAAGAAAATAATTTTTATTCCTTTTACTTGGGAAGAAAGAGAGTTGCTTTTTGAGGTGATGGAGTGGACCCTATCTTGATAGAAGTTGATTTGGCTCTGACAGTTGGACATGTAGAGTCATTGACCTTCAAACTATTGTGGCGTTTGAGAAAGTGCTGAGCTTCTAAATAGCAGCAATTGTAGACCATTTTAATAAATCTATCAGTTATATACCTAAAACTAAAGTTTGTAGAGACGAGATGTTTAGTATTATTGCAGCATATAATTTTTGCTAACTCTTTTCTATTAATGTGTGTGTACAATATTTTATTTTAAATGAATAATTCATTATGGGTTTGTTTGATTAATTCTTCTGTGCACTCCTTTGTCCTTGGAAACCCAGAGGAGTAAAAGATTACATCTGCTCTTGTGCCTGTCCGTGAATGAGTGGATCTAAATGCCTAGTTGGGCAGTGATTAATCAGATCTGGCCTTCCCTGGAACAGCTGTGTCCAGCACATCTCCCCTTGGAGTTGGTCAGAGCATAATTTACCCCTAGGGATGGCATATGTCTCAGTTTATTTTATAATTTAGCCCAGTGATTTTTTAAGCTTTCAGATGCAGGTGACATTTTGGTAAAGTATTAAGGGAACCAGATTTGTGGTCAAAGATCAAGGTTCCAGGTTTGTCTCACCCCACTGATTAACAGACTGACCTTTGGGAAATCACCTGTTAGCCCTACATTATACTTTAGGGCACAGAGTAATACTCTCCTCCTTAATTACCTTTCCATGTTGTCAGAAGCAACAAAGAAAACTATATATATATATATATACACACACACACAGAGTATATATATATATTAAAATAAATAAATATATACATAGAGAGCTTTGAAGTAGTTAAAAGGTTTTGTGTTTCTAATAAAGAAAATTTATTATTTAATCATGTAAATGTTGGGCTAAATTTTACAGCATATGTTCATGAGCAAAATTATGAAATTTTTTGTTTTCTTGTGGCTGAACTTAATACTACTGGGAGTTTTCATTCCCTTTGTTGGAAAAACACTTGATCTATTATCTCCTAAGGAAATTCCAACATTTCAAAATTTGTCTTAGTAATTTTGAATTTAACTCAAGACAGTGAAAATTTCTCCCTCCTTTTCCTCCCCTGCAAAAGTAGCTCTGAATCCCTGGCTTTCTGTCATACAAAGGTGTGTTGGTGGGGAAGGAGGGGGCATCTGGTCCGTGGGTACCCTTTGCCCACCCTGGCTGTGCTCTGGGATATTCAATCATCTTATCTTGTCCATTTCTAGTGGTTTGCTCAGGGTTCCTGCATCCCTGAGCAGGGTTCCTGCATTTCTTAGTATTAGAAAGCTAATTGATAGCTTTCATTTGCTTACACTGACGGTCTACGGGTCTACATCAAGTTCCACTGCAGTATCCCCTTGTCCCAACTGTGAGACTTTTGCTTTGCCAGCCCTTAGTGTCACTTCTCTGCCATTCTTGGTCATGTGGGAGGGGCAGGATGGCTCCCCAGGCAGCCCTCTTTTACTTTCTATGCATGAGTCGTGAGGAGGTTGCTGTCCTGATCAGGATGGAAAGGAGGAGTTTGGTTTTCTATTTGTTTTCCTTAAACTCTCCTGAGCATTCAGCTTTTCTCCTCTTTGACCTGGGGAATCTTGCAGGATGCAGGGCTGTTCCTTTTCCCATGGTCCAATTCCATTTTCTCTCTTCTGCTGTTAATGTATATCTAGTAGGTAGGAAATTAGAGAGGGGCGTGGCTGTTGGTTCTGCTGGATCATATTCCATTCAAATTTTGCCTATCAAGCCTGGTCTGAGGCATTTTGAATTTAACAGTCAAGAATTTATAATCTTTTACTGTGATTTCTCTACCAGTGCTGGGTGACTAGGCACTTGGTAAAAGTGAAGAAACTCAATGAACAAGGTGAGTAGGAGAACAAAACATTAATTATAATATGTCATATAAATTCATGTTTGTCTGATATTTTCCTGACAAGATATCTCATAGTGTCACTCAGAACGATGATTTTTGAGAAAGGTGGAAGTTTGAAATGTGAACATTGGACATATGGATCTCCAAAAAGTTTAAAAATATTCCTGGAGGTATAAACTATAAATCTGACGCATACTACAGTAATTTAATTCTATTTCAGTAGATGTTAATAAGCTTTATTTTTCTTGTATCCTTATAAAACTGTTTGTTGGATGACTGCTACCTTTTGAGGAAGTATGTTTCCTTATATATTAAGTGGGGTATCATTTAATAGATGAAAGATCTCTGCAAAGTACTATGGACATCACTGAGGTGTTGTGTGTTTTAATTAATGCCAATCACTTGCATACACACTAGGGAGGCTTAATAAATAGTAAATAATTAATTATCTTTAAATATTTGGAGGAATGTGAAGTGGATGTCAGGATGTAAATCAACTTTAATTTTAAAAAATTGCTAGAACTAATAGATTATATTTTACTTGGTACTATATTTGTAGAAAGGAGAGAACTTCAGGAATAGGAAGGAAAAAGGAAATAAAGACTACTAGAAATATTAAATGTGAAACAATTTTGACTTAGAACACATTTTTTTCTGATTTTGTCCTAAAAACAGATATATTTTGATTGTTGATTTTGTGAATGAAAACGGTGGCTCCTCCTCTTTGAAGTTAATAGTCTATTTGGAGCAAGAAGCAAGTAAATAAAACTAAAGAAAACAAACAAAACTCCACAAAGTACAATGCTGTAAATGCTGTAATCAGGTCATGACACCAAGTAGTATCAGAGTTCTATGGGAGAACACTAACATATCAGTCTCCTCATAGAATTGCGTTATGTACTTGTGCTGTTTGAAACTCTGTTAATAATATGAAAATATATCACAGTGTCCTGATACTGACAATATTTAACTTGATAACAACTTACAATTAACATCAACCAATCTTCCTTGAGTTAAAGGTGTCAAAGTTGCATGTTATGCTGTCAGCAACATAACCAGGAGACATGACTGTGATATAATAATCCTTTAAAAATATTACAGTTTATGTGCATACCATTTTTTATAGGAGAAATTCGGAAAGGAAACATGTGCTATTACTTTGAAGCCACACCACCACCCCACCCTGCAAAACCAGCTGTGAACAATTTAGCTGCCATAGTCTCTCTTTTAGCCTGTTCCAGTGAAGCTACTAAGTCAGAGATCAGAGGCAGTCCAATCCAGTCCAGGCCAGGCCAGCCTAGCCCAGTCTAGCAGTCATTTTATGCAAATACCTATTGGCTTATTTGGCTGTAGGCACAGTTATCAGTTACATGTCCTGTTTATCTTGAGCTTCCTCCTATGACCTGGCGTCTTTCGAGTTTCTCTGGGTCTGTCTTCATCAAGCTTCCTAAACCTTAAGCTTTGCCTTCCTTGAAGCTGAAGCTGCAGGTATCATTTTAGCATCTGCAAGGGCGGCAGCGTAGTCTGGGTCCCCGGATGTTGGTCCTTAGGCACAGTGAAAGGCAGGAGCAGTTAAGTGGATAATAAAACTCTGCTTGCCAATACTTCACCGCAATAGTTAACAAATCAAAAATTCACCTAGATTCTTCCTAGGATGAATTTTATCTTTTAGTGTTTATTTCAAATAAGACCTCAGTGACGCTTCACATAGAGCCTTCCTTTTCTGAGCAACAGTTTTCCCTCCAGAGCTCTTACTTGTAAACAATGATTCAACTGCCTGCCACATGGCAAAAAACCTGGATTACTGTATTCTGTGGCTGCCATAGTGATAGCTTTCATAAAACAAATGAATTTTTGAAACAATAAGAAAATCAGGTCCAGAAGCCCAGAACAGTGAAGAGCTATTATTTTTTTTTTTTAAGAAACTTTTAATTTTAGAATGGTCTCAGAATTACAGAAAAGTGAAGATAGTAGAACTAGTTCCCATAAACCCCACACTCATGTCTCCTGTTATCGGCGTCTTATGTTACGATGGTACATTTGTCATAATGAACTGAAATTGATGTATTGTTTTTTAAAGTCCATACTTAATTCAGATTTCCTTAGTTTTTACTGAAAGTCTCTTTCTGTTTCAGAAATGTAATGCATTTTTCAGAAGACTACATTAAATTTAGTTGTCATGTCTCCTTAGGCTCTTCTTGGCTTGCACAGTGACATTCCTCTCAGTTTAACTAAACTTTAGACAAATTTCTTCCTGATGATAGACCCTTAGTATACCTTTCCTTAGATCATTTGCTTTAGAAAACATGCAGTTGTAAATTTTTTCTCTGCACCTTTGAAATGTAAACGTAAGTTTTCTCCCAGCCTCTTGCCATTTTTACAACCCAGTGAAGTCTTTCTCAAGGACCTGGGAACCATCCTTGGAAGTATAAACATGGAAGGAGATAGCACTCCTATCTCCCAGTCTCTATAGGAGGGTAGGAACCTAACTTTTACTTCATAGGTGTCAAGATGGCCCAATCATAGAGAAAAATATTTGCAGACTCAGGAATAATTTGGTATGCTTGGCATATCTCATTTTTGCAATAATCTAATATAAAGTCTTCCTCCTTGTGTGTTTAACTTTGGTGCAGTTTTTGCTTTGACAACAAAAATTTTCCCTTTTTTAAAAAAGATTTTGATGACCATGGCACTTTTGAGAAGTCCCAGTCAGGTACGTTGCTGAATGTTTCGCAGTTAGGATTTATCTGATGTTCTTCTCGTGATCAGATTAGCGTTGTGGGTTTTGGGGAGCAGAGAGTGGATATAAAGTGCCATTTTCATTACATCATATCAGTCACACGTAATATCAACATGATTTATCACTATTATACCAGAATGGAAAAGAATATTAAGAAGAGTATATGTATGTATCACTGAGTCACTTTGCTGTATAGCAGAAATTAACACAACATTGTAAATCAACTGTACTTAAATAAAATTTTTTTAAAAACCCATGATTTATCACTACTGACATTGACCTTGATCATTTGGCTAAGGTGGCTTTTATCAGGTCCCCCTCTCCTGCTTTTCTCTACTGTATTTAATATGTGTAGCATAGTGAAGTTATGCTCCTCCACCTTGAAACTGGAGTATCTTCATATACGATGTGGAATTCTTTTGCATGAAAGATTTTGTCTCTTCTCCATTTATTATTTTGTTCAGTCATTTATTTATATCAGTATGGATGCATAGATATTTCTTTTATACTTTGGGTTATAATTTAATGCTGCTTTATTTTGTTGCTTAGCTATTGGGACCCCTTTCGGTTGACTCTCATGTCACTTTGACACACCCCCATCTTTGTTATTTACTTGTTTATTAATTCATTCATTTATCCATTCATTTATTTTAGTACTTCCTTACTTTCTGGCACTACAAGATGCTCCAGACTCATTTATTTTCTGCCTCAGTCCTGGATTCAGCCACTTTTTTCAAGGAATCCTGGTTTCTTTCATTTGAGAACGATACTAGAAATCAATAGCTGGGCACTAAGTGTGCTAGTTATTATGAGGATATCCTTGCTTCCAGGATTTCTCAGCTCACAGAGCAAGAAAATGCATGTGTCAATACTAACATATGTATATACATATATTTATAAACATCTCTATCTGTAATCTGTATCTATATTAAGCCAAAACAAAGCTATAATAAAGCTAAATCAGTTCATATTGATTTCTCCAATTCTAATCCATTAACACATGGATTATTCTAGCCTCCTTCCCTTGCTGATTTATAAACTCCCACTCCAACAGGGAAATACCTAGCTCCCACCATCTGCCTTCCATTTACTTAATTGTTCAGTTCCGTTATGTATGTAGCAGTAACAGAATTGTTAACGTGTGTTTCCATGGGAAATAACTTTATCAACTAGAGTATAGTGTTTATGCACAGTTCCTTTTGCCTTTAGTTTTACAGACACCATTCATTTCCAAAGTTACTTACGTCAGCTCTGCCCACCCCTCCCCACTTCAGTGAGGCTTTTTCATATATTTGTAATACAGTTAGATTCTTTTTCACATTCTACATTTCATTCTGGGATTCTCTCAACCTCCTAAATGATTTTTAAAAATTTGCATACATTAAGGTTCACTCTTCGTGATTATTAATTTTAGATCTTTCTTCTTTAATATATACATTTAATGCTACAAACTTCCATCTAAGCACTGCCTTTGCTGCATCCTACAAATTTTGATAAATTATATTCTTGTTTTCATTTAATTCAAATATTTTAATTGCTCTTGATATTTCTTCTTTGGCCCATGGATCCTGTGAAAGTGTGTTGCTTACTTTCCTAGTTTTGGTGGATTATTTAGATAGATTTTTTGTTATTAATTTCTAGTTTAATTCCATTCAGTCTGAAAACATGCTTTTTATGATTTCTGTTCTTTTAAATTTGTTAAGGTATGTTATCTGGCCCAGATAGGCCCAGAATGTAGTCTATCATGGTGAAAGGTCCATGTGAGTTTTAGAAGATGTGTTTTCTGCAGTTGTTGGAGTAGTGTATAAATATCAATTAGATCAGTTGATCTAGTTGATTGATAGTGCTGTTCAGGTCAACTATATACTTACTGACTTTATGCTTGTTGGATGTATCAATTACTAAAAAAAAGATAGACGTTGAATTCTCCAACTATAACAGTGCATTTGTCTATTTCTCCTTTCAGTTCTATCAGTTTTTGTCTCACATTTATAATGCTCTGTTGTTAGGTGCATATACATTTAGGGTTGTTCATTCTTCCTGGAGATTTTACTCCTATCATTATGTAATGCCCCTCTTTATTCCTGATGATTTTTTGCCGTTGTTTTGAAGTCTGCTTTGTCTGAAATTAAAATAGCTGCTCCAGCTTTCTTTTGATTAGTGTTAACATGCCATTTCTTTCTCCATCTTTTTACTTTTAACTTACCTTAGTCTTCATATATAGTGTTGGTTTCACATAGACAACATATATTTGGGTGTGACTTTTTTTCTCATTCACTCTGAAAATTTCTATATTTTAATTTGTTTATTTAGATCATTCACATTCAAGTGGTTTATTGATGTAGTCATATTACTATAGACCATGGTTGTAACTGTTTTCTATTTAGTGCATTTGTTCTTTGTGCTTTTTATTTCTTCTTCCCCATCTGGGTTTAATTGAGCATTTTATATGATTCCCTTTCTCTACTCTATTACCATATCAATTTTACTTATTTATTTTTTTAGTGGTTGCCCTAGAGTTTACAATATGCATTTTAAAGTAATCTAACCCCACCTGCAAAGAACACTATACTACTTAATAAGTAGTACAGGTATCTTATAAGAGAGAATTCCCAATTCCTCCCTTTTGTATCTTACGACATTGCTTTCATTTCATTTATCCATATGCTATAATCACCCAATACATTGTTACTATTATTACTTTGAAAAAACATTTTTCTTTTAGATCAATTATGAATAAGAAAAATAAAAGTTTCTTTTAACCTTTACTTATGCCTTCTCCAGTGATCGTCTTTTCTTTATGTAGCTACATTTCTGACCTATATCATTTTCCTTCCTCCTGAAGAACTCCTAACATTTCTTGCAGGGCAAGCCTGCTGGTGATGAATTCTCTCAGTTTTTGTTTGTCTGACTATGCGTCTTTGTTTCTCCTTCACTTCTGGAGGACAATTCTATGTTGCTGTTCTTTTTTCTCTCTTATTTTGATAGTTAAATAGTTCACTTCACTCTCTTCTTATTTGCATGGTTTATGCAGATAAGTCCCTTATAATTTCTATCCTTGTTCCTCTATAGGTAAGGTATTTTTCTCTTCTGGCTTCTTTCAAGGCTTTTTCCTTCATCTTTGATTTTTTGAACTATGAATATGATATCCCTAGGTGTGATACTTTGGGGTATTCATCCTGTTTGTTTTTCTCTGAGCTTCCTGAACCTTAGTTTGGTATCTTTCATTAATTTTGGAATGCTTTTGGCAATTACTGCACCAAATATTTCTTCGGCTTTGTTCTCTCTTCTCATCTCACATTCCAATTCTGCATTTAGTACACCTTTTCAAATTATCCCTGAGTTAGATATCTTGTTCTACTTATTTCTTTATTTTTTCTTTGCGTTTCATTTAAGGAAGTTTCTATTAATGTATCTTCAAGTTGACTGATTCTTTCTGTGTCAAGTCTACTGATAAGCCCATTGAAGGCATTTTTCAGTGTTGTTGATGTCTAGCCATTATTTACTTTTTTCTGAGAACTTCCATCTCTCTGCTTACATTATCTATCCATTTTGTATATTTTCTACCTTTTCCATTAGAGTCTTTGCCATATAATTACAGTTATTCTAAATTCCAACATGGATATCATAGCAGAGTTATGTTCTGATGATTGATTTGTCTCTTCACACTGTTATTTTCTTGCTTTTTGGCATGCCTTGTAATTTTTTTATTGTAAGCTGGATATCTTGTACTGGGAAGAGGAACTTATGTAAATAATCCTTTCGTGTGAGGATTTATGTTAATCTGTTAGAAGTTGGGCTACTTCTCATGTTTCCTATAGCTATAGGTGCCAAAGACTTAAGATTCCTTCAGTGGCCTTGTTTTTGTCTGTCTTTTCTTGGGCTTCCCTAAGTATTCTTCCCAGAGAGAGTTTAGATTTGCAACCCTTCCAGCTACGCTGTTATTATACTTGAGCCTTGTTGGTGTGATTGTAAGTTGTGACCAGTGCAGAGAGGAGGCATTTTATAATTTTCTGATTAAATCTTAATCACTTAGTGGTCCCGTGCCTTGTGACCTTCACAATTGTATCTGTGGTGGTGTAGTTTTTTTGCTCTTTCCCCTGTTCTCTTCATTGGATGCAGTGTTCCCAATCCATTTCCTTGAGGCACTTAGCCCTGTTGACTTCTCCTGTTAGGTGAGCAGGAAAGCTAGAGCAGGATGGAGCGGGGAGAATGCCCCTCCCTCAGAATCTCTATGAACTTCTTTGTACTTGAAGAATAGGTTTTTATTATGGAGAACACTCTGGGTATATTTCATAATGATTACTTTTCCCTTCCTCCTGCTAGAGTTATGATATTTCTTTCTTGGATCTTCACTATAAGAACCTGGTGGGGTTGTTGGAGGTAAAACTCATGATAGTGTAGGGGCCTCACTAAGATGGTGGCACCCAGGAGCTTAGTCTCCAGCAGTTTATCAAAATTACCATTGAACTGTTCCTATCAGCTTATGGCTTCTGCAGCTTTGGCATCATCTCAGCAGATCTCAGTTGTGACTCTTTAGATGCACTGTTTCTCCAGATTTTGTTATGGCAGCTTGCCCGCAGCCTCAGTTCTCTGATGGGTCCAAGAAAAGTCATTGATTTTCAGTTTGTCCAGCTTTTTCACGTTGTAATCATGGGGGTGACTACTTCCAAGCTCTTTACTTGTTAGAGATAAAACTGGAAGTCCAAGGATTATTTTTTATGTAAATGTCTTGACCAATAAAATTCAGAGTGAGACAGGTAACTCGTTCTCTCAGATGTCTCTTATATTAGTAGCTCCAAAAGTTCATTAAATACTATCTTACTCCTTCTACAATCACTCTGAGGAGCAGAATCAAAGAAAAACATCCTAACTGTGCAACAGGGAATATCTTGGAACAAAGAAAGCTTAAATCACTTACCAAAGGAGATATAAAAGCATCACAGCAAAAGCAGGTACAGAACTTAACATATGGCCAAGTGTTCTACTTTCTTGACCTAATTTTGCTTGCTTTCTCTCCTTTTACTTACTCCTAATGCAAACAAAATATGGCTGTATGTCTCACTATGGGAGTGAGAGGTCGGAGCTCTGCACTAAGAGATCCTCCTGTAGCTGTGGTAATTTTGACACATGTAGCACCGCTTATTCTAACACATTATCTTTGCTCGTATTCCAATCCCAAGTGATCCAGTGCTGCTCAACTATTCCAGAAAAGCACAACAGTGAAATCTCAAGCAAGGCTTTTACATATTGGAGATTTGATTAACATGGCTGTATGAGAATAGAGCTTGAAGCTTTAAAATATATATTCAGTGATATACTCTGTGCATCCTACAAAGTCTCTAATAACTGGTGTAAATGCTTAAGCATCAATTTAGGGAATTGAGTCTGAAAAGTGGGGTCAAGAGCCGAGCAGATTCTCTAAAGGGCAAGACAGTGAGCGTTAGTAATGCTGTCCTGCCACGCAGTCATAAATGGGTAAGCATAGTACCACTGAAAAGAGACAAGCCAGGGTGCTTGCAGCCCCAAGTCACACCTGAGTTACCCAGGGCTCTCTAGTTAGTGAGGCTTAGCTTGCTGGTCTCAAGGATGAGACAAGGAAGAGTGGATTCGATTGCGATGCTGACCCAGCAGCGTGCAAGAGTGCTGACAGCATACAGCCCTGGAGTCTGTGGCAGAAGAGCAGCTTACTTGACAAGGTTCAGGAATCCAAAAGTGATATGCAGGACGTCTCCTGTCCCAGCAGCAACCAGCCACAGTGCAGAGTGTCAGCAAAAAGAAAGGCAAATTAATTTCTTTACTTTCTATTGTTCTCTTGCAAGACCATAATAACCAAAGTCAACTGTTATTTTGTATTAATTCTCTTAAATAATAAGTAAAGAATGTTGTTAGTTGTATTAAAATTCTGTTCCCAAGTGGCAAAAAGGTGAAACAGGAGAGTGAAAAGTGACATCTTTGAACAAAGAATGTTTGGGGAGAAAAAGGCCTTGAGTCATACATTTTACAAAATAACTTTTAAAAAATGTTCCTTTCAAGGAAGGCTCAATTATTAAATAAGAAACGAATACGTATGTGAAGAAAAGAGCTTATTGAGGATAAAGCAGCAATAAACTAAAAATTATACAGTGCTTTTATATTGGATTTGAGAAAAATCCATGATATGGTGACTGAAATAAAAATATAGGAGGATGCTGGTGCTAAATAATTTAAAGGATAGAGGAGACATACATTTAGAAAATAAAAACTCATGACCATCATTTGCTTTTTTCCCCCCTAGTTCTCTGTATAAGATGACTCTGAAGGATACACTGCTCTTACAAAAACAATTTTTGAATTACTACTACAGAAAAGGCACTGAGGAAAAGTTTTGTGAGTTAGTATAAAATAACCTCTCTGCCATAAAAATGATCCTGTCTAGTTGGGATGTCATGGGTGCCCAAATCTGCAAATCAGAAAGCAGTTCAGGACTCAGATCTACTGCCAAATCTCCTTCCTGTGTAATGGGAAGGATAAATGGTGTGGGAGGGGCCCTCATTTGTAGTGTTTGCTGATTTCTCTGGTGTTAAATACTCCCACCTCAGCTCATTTTAAACTGCTAGTGTGAAATTGACCATCTCTCAAAGTTCCTGATAATTTGTAATCAGTGATTGCAAATCTATTCAGGGTTGCTGCAACACTACACCAGCTCAGAGGTTGCTTTAAGCTGTTGTGGCTAAAAAATGCATTTTGGAGAAATTGGAACTTAGGTTGAGTATTAAAGGATAGGTACTGTGAAACTAAGTTTTGGAGTTGGGGGTGAAGGCTTTTAATTCAGATAGGAAATAGGTCATGAGCCCAGACCAGAATTGGCAATGCCCCTGAGTGAATAAAACAGAATGAGTGCCCTGGAAAAAGGGATCTGATGTAGGGGTGTAGAGTTGGAAAAATGACACCAAAATCCATATAGTGTCTTAAATGATAAAAGGAAAAGGTAGTGGTTTTGCTGTATGTAATGGAAAACTATTGAAGGTTTCTGTCAAGTTTAAGACAAGATTATAAGGTAGTGAATTGTGAAGATTAGTCTAGAAGAGAGGGGATTGAAGGAGTTAGAGACCTGAAGCATGGAGCACAGTTTTTATCCTATCACAATGCAGGTTCCCCAGGAACACACTGTGAGAGAGAAATTTGCCTGCAGGCCATTTACTGGGGGGCGCTCTCAGTTGAACAGCAACGCAGTCAGTCACAACAAGGACCTTAGTTAATCCTGTGGGGAACTCCAGCTGTGATGAGCCTTCAGAGATGTCTTGAGTTGGGGTGAGGATGGTGGGTCTTTTTATTGTGAAGGCAACAGATTATTAGATGTGAACTGTTCTCAGAAGGCGAAACGACCTTAGGAGGCATCTTTCTTTAGCCAAGGACAAGTCCGAGAGAGGTACTTGTAGGCAGCCAACCCTCCAGGCAATTGGGAGAATGAATGTTGCAGTCCTGGCATGGGGGACCTGGGTGGCACATCACAACAACACATACCTTTTCTTAATATGCAGGTAAATTAATGAGAAACTAGTCTAAGGTGGAAATGGAATCGGAAAGGAAGCTATACCTGTGAGATGCATTACAAGGGGACACTTTCTATTGCAAAATCATTTTTCGCTTTTACAAGTTCTAATTTTTACAGTCTCTTGTTGCTTACTCATTTTATTATTTTTTTATTTCTTAAAGTTTCCTTTAACATGTTTATTTTTAAACATTATGCTCTTTATATGATATTTCAAATATCTAAAATACTTAGTGTATATATCTGTTGTTTGTTGTTTCTCTGGAATCTCAATAATGATGGCTGGTCTCATTGTGTGTTTGGTGATATTTGATGATGAGACCATGTTTATTTGATCACAATCAGTGGGAACCTTGGGGGTCAAAATTGAGATAGCTCTCTCCAGAGAGGATTTGAAATTGTTCCCAAGGCAGCCAGGTGCTCTAGCAGGTTGAGGTCCCTTCCAGCATCCCTAGCTCAGTGCAGGTGTCTTCGAGTCAGCCATGCCTACTCACAACTTCACTCTTAGGGCAGCGCTACCTTTCTGATTGTCCAGTGGTCATTGTTCTCTGCTCCCCACTTCTCTCTCTGGTTTCAGTTTATTGTGTTTTTTGTTTTGCTTTGTTTTGTTCTTTTGAAGGGGGTGAACATAGGGGTTTCTGTCACTTTTGGGGAGTTCACTGATGCAGTAAATAATGAGTTTTATGGAGGAGGTACTTGCTCTGTAGTTGGGAAAGTACATTGAAATATTTAGTTCACCGTACTGTTAGAGGCCAAAGTGACTGGAGACATGACATAAGCAAGATGAAGGCATGAAACAGGAATTTCAAAGTTCTGGATTATAAAACTGGAATAATGATGGGCAGAAGTATGAAAGTCAGGAGAAGAAGTCTTATTGATGGTTTGGGAGGAAGGTAGTGTGTTCTAATATACTTCACTATATTCTGTGCACAATATATAAAAGTTTAAACACTTGAGTGTAAACCAATAGTAAATTTTTATACAAAAGTATTTCAAACAAAAGCTTGCACAGCTTTCAGGACTATTTAGTAACTCATAAATAGTGCAAATATATTTAATTTTAGTTTTTCCCTTATTATTTCGGGAGAGAGAACACTATATTTAGTATGGAATATGTGACAGAAATGTGTGACATGTCAAGGAGTTGTATGTTAAAAGTGTGATCAGCTGTGAATGAAAGTAGCTTAAATTAGTAGTCAACATTAGCTATTTACATAAAAAACACTCAAATAATTTCAAAATAAGGCATATATCAGAAATATTTTGCTTCTTATACTAGGATATCCCCAAGTAAACTGTGTTGACTGATTTTATATGAGGTAAAAGTTTAATTTATGGACTAATTGTTTGCTTAGTTAATACTACACTATTAATTTTAGGAGCTTTATAATATGTGTTAATATTTCGTAGGACAAATTTTCCTACTCCCCCTTGGCTTTTATTTTTCAAATTCTTTTTTCTTGATTAATTTTTAAAAATTACACAAAAACTTTAGAATCAGTTTGTTTAGTTTCTGAAATCTTATATTTTGTCATTGTGCTTAAGTTACAAATTAACTTAGGGTGATTTGCATCTTTATTTTCCTACATGAGAATATGTTATGACTTATTTATTGCTTACATATTAGTTTTTGTCGTTTAGAATTGCTTACATTTTTGTACAATAGGTCTTGTACATTTCTTGCCAGTAAAATGTTGAATTACTGTGGTGAGAGTGGGCGTCCTGCTTTATTCCTGATTTTGTTGGAAATGCATCTAAGGATAACTAGTGTGACTGAGCTGGAATGCAAGGCCTAGGTTCTTTCTGTTCTGACACACTAACTCTCAGTAAAGCTTTCTTCTTAGGTGAAAATGTACACTTACATAATTTTATAAAAACACGTATATCTATAAAATATAATAATAAGAGTAGTCAAATAATAAAAGTAGTTCAGTACAAGTTAATATATACCTGGGGGTATTAATATTATCTTTTTACATTTTATTGAGTCTGAGGTAAAAGGCATTGCATTTTTTTTTTTTTTTTTTTTTTTTTGCGGTACGCGGGCCTCTCACTGTTGCGGCCTCTCCCGTTGCGGAGCGCAGGCTCCAGATGCGCACTCAGCGGCCATGACTCACGGGCCTAGCCGCTCCGTGGCATGTGGGATCTTCCCAGACCGGGGCACGAACCCGTGTCCCCTGCATCGGCAGGCGGTTTCTCAACTACTGCGCCACCAGGGAAGCCCAAAGGCATTGCATTTTGAAGTGGTCTTTATTTCCTGAAATTCACTTAAAATGGCACTTCCTTGTATATTTTACCCATAAATATTCCCATGATATTTATAAACATAGATTTGAAGATTGTAAAATCTTCCTCTCACATGCTATTCTACAATGTGACTTTGCCACTCCTTCAACAAGAGGTGGCTAATTTTCTTCCATTTGGGTCTGGGTGGGCTTATGATTGCTTTGACCAGTAGAGTACTATGGAAGTAGTACTCTGTGACTTCTGAGGCTGTGTCATAAAAGGCATTGCAGCTTCTGTCTTACTCATTTGAACACTGGTACTTGGAGCCCTGAGCCAATGTGTAAGAGGTCTGACTGTGAGGTTGCCATTCAGTGAGGAAACCAGCCTACATGAAGAGGCCACATAGAGGTGCTCCAGTTGGCAGTCCTAGCCTTCAAGTCACACAGTCCAGGCACCAGACGTACTAAGTAAACAGATCTTAAGATGACTGCAGTCCCCAGCCATCAGGCCACTTCCAAGCTTTGAATCTTTCTGCCTAGACCCCAGAGATCATGGAGCATAGATGACTCAAGACCCACTGTGAGTTGCTTGAATTCCTAACCCGTTGAGCCCTTGAGCAGAGACAACATTGAACTTTACCTGAGCCCAGTGCTCTTGGAAAATAGCAGTGGTTAAGAAATCTCCTCACCCTTTGTGTTCTGGGAAATGGTTTTTTCGTGAATATTTCACGTTTTTTTTTGTTGTTGTTTTTTTGTTTTCTTTGTTTAATTTGCTTGCCTCCTGCTCTGAATAGATGATGACTTATGACAAAGCCAGACACAGATCCTCCAAATTCCCATTCTTTGTCTCATAAATGATTAGTTGAACTCTTTATCTTCACTGACCAATACAGATAAAATGCCTGTTGACTTGACCAAACTTTTTTTTTTTGTGGTATGCGGGCGGGCCTCTCACTGTTGTGGCCTCTCCCGTTGCGGAGCACAGGCTCCGGACACGCAGGCTCAGAGGCCATGGCTCATGGGCCCAGCCACTTGGCGGCATGTGGGATCTTCCTGGACCGGGGCAAGAACCTGTGTCCCCTGCATCGGCAGGCGGACTCTCAACCACTGCGCCACCAGGGAAGCCCTTGACCAATCTTTGATTTCCTGGCCCAGAATTTTTGCCCACCCTTACGTTAAGAAAGTGTTGGAACAGTCTAGCATTGGAGAATCTGCTGACTGTAGAGAAAAAATATCCTCCCCAACCATCCGATCATGTCACCTGCTCACCCCATTGCCCCACACCCAATTCTTTCCACTGGGTTATTTTTACTTCTCTCTGCAAAAGAAATCCCTTCCCTTTCTGCTTTCACTGAGGGACACTTGCAGATCTTATGGTTCGAGGATTCTCCCTATTAAAATAATCCCCTTATATTATCTCAAGAGTCCCCTTAACATAGTCTTTCCTTACTAATGTAAGGACTTGCATTTTTTTTTCTTCGACAGCATAACAAAATGATTAATCTGCTAACTATTAGGTTAATTAATTGACTTTTTTTTCCCCAGCATATTCAAAAACCCTTTTTACTCAGGGAAGCATAAGTTATGTCAGTGTTGATTCAAAAATTAAGTACTGTAGGCAGGATTATTTCACTACAAAACTATCAGAAATGTTTATACTCATATATTTACTGGATAATGATTTGAATGACTTCTAAGTTTTGGTATTTATTTGAGTGAATGGAATAGTTCATTATTATATTCTAGACATTTTAATGATAATTTTCATGTTAGTTGAGTATGATACTGATAAATTTTATCGGTCCATCCAAAATGTTTTCTATTAGTAGGTATAACATGATATAAATTGTATAAGAGCTATGTTACAGAAACTTGATTTTTAAGACTATTGATGGTCTCCAGATAGAGAAGAAATATCCTAACTGAGTATCAATTTTGTGCTAGGTCTTTCACATCCATTACCTCATTTAACAAACAAAGCAGCCCTGCAAAACTATGTTTTAAATTACATTTTTTATAAATGATAAAATGGTCTTCCTCAAGATAATTGAATTCCTTCTTTGAAATTTTAGTTCTCTTTAAAAATTAAACTAATCTAAAACTAACAAAGACAAAATCAATACTGTGGAAACGGAAAAACGTTTCCTTAGTATCTTTATGGCAAAGATAAGAGATGACTTTATCTTATCTGATCGCATTTTTTTGTAGGTGACAACTAAAATTTTAGAGGGAAACAAAGATTGTGGTCCACACACAGGCTTAGTAAAGGGACAGAAATAAGGATTTTTATTTTATTTTATTTTTTTTGCGGTACATGGGCCTCTCCCGTTGTGGAGCACAGGCTCCGGACGCGCAGGCTTAGCGGCCATGGCTCACGGGCCCAGCCGCTCCGCGGCACGTAGGATCCTCCCGGACCAGGGCACGAACCCGTGTCCCCTGCATCGGCAGGCAGACTCTCAACCACTGTGCCACCAGGGAAGCCCCCCAATTTTTTTTTTTTTTTGTAATGGAACCTTTCTTCCATTGATGGCTGAGGTCTCTTAATCTTACTTAACCTGATTTGTGCAGGATATGAAATTTATGTATCACATAAAATTTTTTAGGAAACTAATATATCTGTTTGTGAGCCACCAATGCTATGGTCTGTGAAAAGCTCTGTTAACCCCTTTTATACAATATTCGGAGTGCTGAAGAGAAATCCAATATAAAAAACGATTTTTCCTAAAAATTGTGTATAGACTGGAAATTAGTTGGTAAAGAAAAAAAAAGAGTTGGTTATCTTATTATTCTGTATGAGTCCTTCTGTGATAATAAAAGTAGAAGTTATCTTACAATCTGAGGAGGCATGTGAAAACTCAATCTATGGAGCATAGTGACACCCTCTATTCTTAGGTAAGATGATTTGGAATTAGTTTCATTTATTCAACAAGCATATTTTGAGTACCGCCATACTCCAGAAACCATAAAGTTTTCTGAGGGTGCAACAGGGAACAAAACAGATATCGTCCTTACCCTCATGGAGCTTGCCCTCATAATGTAGTTGGACATTTGTCTCTAGCTGAAATTGCTTAGTTTTGAAATTCAAGATGAAATAAATTACCATTTTTCATCCTTTATGCTAGCACATAAGTTCCATGTGGGCAAGAATCTTTGTTTTTTTGTTCACCAACTTATCCCTAGTGCCTAGAACAGTGCCTGGCACATAGTAGATTCTCAATAAATATTTGTTGAAATAAGTATTTTCAACAACAACTACCCTTGGTTAAATTTCTCTTATATACTAGACATTTTACAAGACCGTGTCTTCTAGATGTCACTGGTTGGTGATAGGGGAGGTTGGTACTATTTTATCACATTAACAGTAGAAAGTCATATTTTCTTGACTCCTCCTCTTATCTGCATAGATTATACCCTAGAAACCTCTTAAAAATTTCACTCATTTTTTGGAACTTGCTCACTGGGTGTACAAATATGAAAAAGTTGCCATGCACATCCGGCAGATTCTTCCCCTTTATGGCCCAGGTCTACTCACCGACTTCCTCTGCCAATGAAGCTACTGGAGGGTGTTTGTCATTGACATTCCTGCTGGGCAATCTGTCTCCATCAGGATAATGACGTAGTTTGTGCCTAGTGTACTGTCTCCTAATGTTTCTGAAACGCATACGTATTTCCTCCACTCTGTCACACTCCACCACAGAAACTCCAGAGCAAAGCTGCTCATGCTCTGGGTCTCAGACTTTCTTTTGAGAAGAAAACCTTCAGATTCTGGGAGCAGTGCTCTCTCCATTGAGCTCTGACATAAACTGCTAAGTAGGGTGAAGGCACAGGTAGACCTTGCTGCCTTCTCCCATTCCTCTACTCTTCTCTTCTGTTCCTTGTGTAGACTGATGCTTGGACATGGTGGATGCAGTGTGGCCCAGGCCTAGACCTGCAGAAGTAACCTGATAGCGACAGGCTCAAGGAGTAAATTATAAAACTAGAACTTAACAGGGGACAGTACTGTTACCATGATAGGGGCAGCAACTTCTAATCTAAATTCTGTCATTAAATCTGACCATCTGCCTAAAAAATATTTTTCCTAATTTCAGGAAACTAAGTGTTCAGGTCCTTGAATAAGTAAACCGCCTGGAGAGATAGAGAGAATGTCAACACAAAAACACATTTGAGGCTTCCAGCTGCATGTTATCCTATTAAAAGTCAGTTTGAATAAAACTGTTAAGAGTTAATCAGGCATTTATTTGTGCCTGGCACAGTTGACCATGAGAGAAGATAAAGTTCTTATTAACTTGGGAATTATTTGAAGGGGGATGGAAAAATCCCAAATTGCAGGCAGATATTAGCAGCATGTACAGCTACATATGTGGTGTGATTTGGGGGTTTTTAAGAAGATCCTGTGAATTCCACAATTCTTCCTTGTCCTGCATGCTTATGCATGAAATCATATTAGGAGTAAAACATTTTTCAATTTCAGTTAGTTCAGTGTAAGGTGACCACAAAGGAATTAAGACATTAAACATTTCATTAAAGGAGATTTTCATGGGGTTGGGCACAGAGAGGCTTGGAGCTATTATCAGCACACTGGTTTTTTCCAGAGGTAGAGGAGAGGGGAAGGGCAAAGTTAGGATAGGTTGAAGGCAAGCTGCAGTTATCACACAAATTTAGTAAAAATAATTTCAGTGAGGATTATATCTGAACCATACAAACATTAAAACAAGGATTAGTATCAAGAAATGGAGATTTCATTGAAGTAAAATTCAAAAGAGCCAGGTTTTAGTTCTGACCTTGATCCTTGCTGACTGTGATCTTGGGCAAGTCACTGAAACTCACTGGGCTTTTCTCATTCTAATATCTTCTGGTCCAGTTCTCAAATCTTGTGATTCAAATGGCTGGGATGTGTGGACAGACCTAAAAAAAAAGAGCAGTGTAGGTTGGAATAGTTTGTAGACTTTGTGAGAAAGGTAAGTGTTATAGATTGAATGTTTGTGTCCCCCCAAATTCTTATGTTGAAACTTAATCCCCAATGCGATGGCAGTTCGAGGTGAGGCTTTTGGGAGGTGATTAGGCCATAGGGCAGAACCTTATAAAAAAGATTCCAGAGAACTCCCTTACCCCTTCCTCTATGTGAGGACACAGTGAGAAGATAGCTATCTATGAACCAGGAAGAGGGCTCTCACCAGACATTCCAGACATTGAATCTGCCACACCTGGCTCTTTGACTTCCCAACCTCCAGCACTATGAGGAACACATTTCTGTTGTTTATTAGCCACCCGGTCTGTGGTGTTCTGTTATAGCCCCAGAACAGACTAAGACAGTAAGTCTAGAGCTGGACCACCAACAAATACAGTAAAAGGGTTCTGTACCCAGTTTCTAGTTTGTGGGGAATCCCCACAGCACCAGGCAATTCTTGGGCATCAGCTGGGCATCCTACAATTCAATTCAATTCTGACACTATCTACCCAGAGACAGTACCAGATTCCACAGGCTAAAGGGACTGTACCCCTTACCCCACACTTCAGGTGCCCATTGCAAGCCCAGGTTTTCACCTGGGCTTCTACCCAACCAGCTGTAGATTGGAAGTTCCAATGACCCTTCTCCAACTCAGGGTGCCAATCACAAGTCCAGGTTGTCACTTGGGCTTCTGAACAGGGATGGGCTATAAATCAGAGGTTCCAACAACTCCCTCTTTGGGTTCACTTAATTTGCTAGAGCAGCTCACAGAACTGAGAAACATTTTACTTACTAGATTATAGTAAGTTTATTATAAAAGGATATGACTCAGGAACAGTCAGATGGAAGAGATGCATAGGGCAAGGTATGTAAGAAGGGGCTCTGAGCCTCTATGCCCTCTCTGAGAACCCCATTCTCCTGGAATCTCCACCTGTTCACCAACCTGGAAGCTCTCCCAACCCTGTCCTTTTGGGCTTCAATGGAATAGGTATAATTGATTAAATCATTGGCCATTGGTGATTGAATTCCAATCTCAAACTCCTTTCCCCTCCCCGAAAGTTAAGGGTGGGCGGTGGGACTGAAAGTTGTAACCCTCTAATCACCTGGTTGGCTCCACTGGCAACCAGCCCCCATCCTTAGGGTCTAAAAATCATCTCATTAACAAAACAATAATTAATAACTCTCACCTATTAGGAAATTCAAAGAGATTTAGGAGCTCTGTGTCAGAAATAAGACAAAAGAAGACCAAATAAATATTATTATAAATCACAATGATCACATACAGGAACTAGATTATTGGAGAGCGAGAAGGGGAAGGAATTCCGGTAAGAAGGGCACAAAATGCAAATTGTAGATCTCAAGGAAACTGATGTGACTGGAAAAAGGTCAGGTTGGTTGTAATAAAACTGTATACTGCATTTTCTAGAATGATCTTTATGATTCCAAGCATAATTACTCTTCTGCAATTGTATTGTGAAATATTAAATTCCTACCCTCTTTCCTATTGCTCTTACCCTGTCAACTCTCTAATTCCCTTAAGATGCCCACTTTGTGAATTTGTTTTAGCCACTAATATTTTGATTATTGTTGTTCTAGTTTCAATGACTGAGGTGTCCTTTCTCTGTGCAAAGCCAAGGAGCATTAATGGAGTCTCACTTTTTGTAGTAGGGACTCTTAGTTTGGGATTGGACTTGAGGCCTCACAGCATATTCTGTTCATCTGTATTTTTCTACTCCTTTCACTTAGACTGGCTAAATTTTTTCATCTCTGCTTTCATATTAACCTATGCATTACTCTGTTGCTTCATTGATATTTAACTGTGTGTCTTTCTACATATGTATCTTTCTTCTCAGCAAGCTCTGAGTTTCTTCAGGACAGATTTCTTTTTTTAAGCTGTAGGTCTAACATAGTGAACAACACATGGTAAAGGTACACCTGGTTGAGTGAAGAAGTTACCTGTTGTTAAGCTATACTTCCCATGTTTTGTAACAGAAAATGCCATCTTGATGTTGGGAGCTGAAGGAACTTTTGAACTCAACCATATTTTAATACAATTCTGCCCTTGATTTTTTCCCCTAATATTCTTTAGACTCCAGCTACATGTCTCAGCAACTGAAAAAAATGTGAAGCTCTATTAGCAAAGAGAAAATATTCAGACCTAAAAGACCTCAAATAGAAGATCAATAGGCTGTGAAGGCAATTATCTAATTCATCTGGGTCACCCTCACCTTTATTGCTAGAAGAACTGGCTTTATTTCAATTCAGTCATAAAACCAGTGGGTTATTAGCAAGAAAACAGGCAAGCAGTTCCTCTACCATAGCTACAGTTAAGAACAATTATGGTATTAAGTTCATGGATACTGAAAAGATTAATAGACTTTTCAAGGAGTTTTATGGACAATTATATGTGAATGATAACTATACTATATGTTAAGGGGAAAGCTCATATATCTGCATTTCCTTAAATGTGAACAAATTTTGGAAGGAAAAGAAACCTTCTTGAATAAAGCTATTCTTCCTACGTAAAACTGCCAAAGTCCTAAAAAAGTCTAGGTAAGGTCATGAGGTAGCCAGCTCCACTAATGCTTTGCATTAAAGGTTTCATTAATCTTTTACAGAATGTATGATAATAAGACTATTTTATCTGAAATGATCCTGGCCTGGATTTTGCTTGACACGTGTTTTATTAAGTGCTCTTATCTGCCATCTTAATAATCCAGTGCTGGTATTTATTAAAAAGTTTTTGTTAAATCACATTTTTCTGTGCAGTTCCTTCATTTGAAGAAGATGAAAGAGTTTTATTGTTATCTTATTAATATATGCTGTCTTTCTCTGCTGGAGATGTGTAGACAGTGTTTCTCTTTCCAGTATCCTGTTATGTCCTTCTACTGTGCATCTCTTCTGGTTGTTATGTTTCTTCCAAGACAGAAAAGGCAAAATGGAGACATTTTCTGCTGGGTTTAGGGAACTACTCAATACTGCTTCCTCATTTAAAGGAAGATTGAAGGAATCATACAATTCACAGAGAGTTGTCTAGAAAAGAAATACATTTTGAACTCTTTTAAAGAATAGTAAGCATTTTCTTGCATTCCATGGATAGGCTTAAAGTTATTCTAATACAAATTAAGCTTTTATTTTGAATGGCACATTTTGTAAGATGTAAATATAGTAAAGGTATGAGTATCATGGGTGGGCTGGTTTGGGGGTTTTTGAGTGATTGTATTTAAAGAGTTCACCTCTTTACAGTGTAGAATTCTCAACCTTTTAGGGAGTGATTAGGTCCCAAAGAACTGATTCACTTTTCAAATTCAACAGATGGATCTTATAAAGCAATGTGACAATTTATTCATTTTTAATATGTGGTGTAACTTATTACTGTGCAGAATAGGAAAGAATATATAATAAAGCATACTATCTAGAATAATACATCAAATAATATATATACAAGGCCTTAGGTGAATCCCTGGCATTTAAAAAATACACAAGAATTGTTAGCTACATCTGAAGTAGCAAGGTACCTGGGGAGAAGACTTTAATAACCAGAGGTTGTATTTGAAGTTAGTAGCTATTTTGAGGAATCCATGAAAGGCCTTGCTTTATTACATGGCTGAAATCTCCAGAATATGAAGGATAGTTAAAAACCCTGCTGATACAGTGACTTTCAGATTACAAAATATTTTCATGTATGTTAATGCTGTCCTGATAAAAATATTGTGTTGATCGACTACTCAGTCACTTTTGAACTGTGTTAGTAAACATTGGTGAAATTAATTTTCCCAGTTCTCAATATTGCAACATAAAGGATACGTTTCTCCAGTTCTCCTTTTCTTTTTTCTTTTTGTTTTCTTTGAAATCTTCTGGGTGTTGTTTTATTCTTATCAGTAAATCATTGTCAATTTCAAATAATTGTATTACTTTTGGGAACTTTCCTGTTGATGGCTAAGCATATTTATTGGTCGTGCATTCTTATTTGCTTTGGTCATGTAGGGGAGCCACTTAATCAATTGACTGCTATTCCTTCTGGCTTTCTCTTTAGATTGTGGATACAAGTTTGCTCCTGGTTCAGAACTCTTTTAGTGTTCTTTCAGCAAACATTTATTCAGTACCTACTTGCCCCCTGACAGCATAGAAGCATCTAAAATGAAACACTTCCTATGGGCCTGGCCCTGTCCAGTCAATGAGCCAGAGAGAAGCAACAGTGCCTGACTTTACATTAGGAGCTCCATCTTCATTTGTCAGGGAAGTTTGTTGCTATGCCACTGATCCTTGTTCTCCTTAGAAAATAGGCAGGATCTCCCTATTTAGTCTCCCCTTACCATATGGCAGACTATCTGCTCTGGCTTCTCATTCCATTTGGAATTGGGGCTTCATCCTAGTTCCCCCTCATCCAGGTCTTGCTATCACTTTATTTCCATATCAAAAAACTGAACCTGGAACTTGCCTAACCTATACCTTGTCCTTGTACACCTACCTGAAGCTGAGAACTGCTCCCCTGGTTCATGTCAGAGCCATCAGTCAAGAATGCCATCCCATGTCAAGCTAAGGTTCACCAAGCAACCTTTAACCATGTCAATATGAACTGCTGCTCCTTTCTAAAGAGGGTCCATCCAGTTCAATATCCTGAATCCTGTCTGATCTGGTTTTAAGCGGAACTTTAGCTTTTATGTTGCTAGGGCTTTGGAGAATCTCTAGCCTGGCAATCATATACCAGCCAATGCTGGGATACCTCTGCTGAGCTAGGACAACAGCGCTTATGTTCTCCAAGAGTTTTTCCTTTCCTTTATGTATAAACTCTCCACTTTGCTGTCACACAGTATCTATGCTTTGACTAATTAGAGGACATCATATTTTCCCCAACATCAGCTTTCTTTCCTTTATTAGCTAAATCCTTGGTGATATACTGCTAAGTCTGGTGTGTGGTTTTACTCTAAGAAATAAAGTAGATAAACATTCAGTCCAATCTGGGGTCATGTCTGTTGTAATATTTTAAAAGAGGCACTCTTAGATTTTTATTTTTACCACCTTCTCTAAGCAAGAGCATAGAGCATAGATAAAATAATCATTATAAAATTATGTTTTTCTACAGGTACAAATAAAGCCTTTTCAAATATCTGCATCCTTTCTGGTCAGCCCTGTCTGAAGCTAAGTGACTCAGGAAGGGTACTGCAGTTATATCTAAGTCTCACATTTTGAGGAGAGATTAATGACTCATTTAATCTAAAGCTTCCAAGTGAAATAAAACCCTTGGGTAGAATGAGCTAACGGTACAAAGAAAAAGGACCATAAAATTTAGTGTGCATAATAATTACCTGGGATGGTTTTTCATAAGCCAGATTCCATGACCCAGCCCAGAGATTTTGAGCCAGCAGCTTGGAGCAGGACCTGAGAATCTGCCTATTTCACAAACACTTTTGAAGATCTGATGCAGGAAGTTCCAGAACCCCACTTACCAAACTGGATCAGGTCTATGCGTGGACATGGCTTTATTGCCCTCCTTTGTCACGCTCTGGCCCTACATCTCTTTGGTTAGAATGTGGTGAGAAAGCTGTTTTCATACTACTTCCCTAAAGCTGTGTTTCTCCAAGTGAGCTCTGTGGACATCACAATTGCTTAGGAAGCTTGTTAAGCCTGCGACTTCCTGGGCCCTACCCCAAATTCTGAATGAGAATCTCTGGGAGTAAGAATTTGTATTTTTAATATGCTCCTAGTTGGCTCGTGTATGCTAAAGTTGAGAACAAATATCTCAACGATTTTTTTTTTTTTTTTTTTGCGGTACGCGGGCCTCTCACTGTCGTGGCCTCTCCCGTTGCGGAGCACAGGCTCTGGACGCGCAGGCCCAGCGGCCATGGCTCACGGGCCCAGCCGCTCCGCGGCATGTGGGATCTTCCCGGACCGGGTCACGAACCCGTGTCCCCTGCATCGGCAGGCGGACTCTCAACCACTGCGCCACCAGGGAAGCCCCTATCTCAAAGATTTTGACAATGAAATTAAATAATAAAAATTCCTAATGCTTATGTATTTATATGTTTCTCAAAATACTTTCTCGTATATTAATGTATAGTATGTTGGTGAGTTAGGTAACACTATCCCCATTTTACTGATGATGAAATTTAGTTTCGTATTGGTGGATGGCCTGGTCCAAGTTGGTAAACAAATATGTGTCTCAAATTTTCTCTGAATCTTAGGGAAAAATCATTTCTTTATTCATTGCCCTGTTACTTATTTTATTCATCCATCCATCTATCCATCCACACACCTATGGATTTGTTCAACACATACTCACTGAAGACATGTTATGTGCCAGGTAATCTGTCAGGTGCTATAGATACAAAGATAAGCAAGGCTCAAATTTCATTTTCAAAGAATTTGTAGTGTAGAGAGTGATGGGGTAAAGTGAGAAAAAGTTAAAAAACCCCACAAAAATAGGTACAGTCTATTTTCCTTGTTTTGTTAAGAGTGGGCTGCTGGGCATCATTATATGGTGAAATGGAGTTAGTTCTTACCCACTCACTCTCCCTGTCCCTCCCCCCACCCCATATGCAAATGCTGGGGACTTCCCCTTTCGTACCATCATCATAGCTTTAGGTATCTAGTCACGCTCTCCATCACAGGGGCTTAGGAGTATATACTGGTCTTTGGTTTTTCAGATGTGGCTAAGGTATAGATAAAGCTTATTGTTGCTGGACAGTCAGCAGGCAATTTACTGTTAGCTGTGCTTCCTGGATGACAGTGACAAGGGCAGTAATTATTGCCTCTAAGCACATATGATATATAGAAACGACTTAAATGGCTACTAGGTGTTGTGCAAGTCTTGAATCATGTGCCACGTGCTAGTGGCAGCTGGCATTCACCAGGTAGAGGGTCTGCAGTCGCTTGATGTCAACTCTTCTGGCCCGTTCATGTGATCTCTGTTCTTCCCTTTAATCTGGTGGAATGATTAGCCCCTCTAGAGGCAGGGAGTCCAGATCACTTTCTATTTCCCCCAATCTGTTAAGCTAAGTCACACCACGGAGTTGCTGATGTTTGCAGATGGGCAAGAATGTCATCTTTTTGGTGCACTTTCTTTTTTGTGCCTGTATATGCGTTCCTTTTTTTTTTTTTTAACATCTTTATTGGAGTATAATTGCTCTACAGTGGTGTGTCAGTTTCTGCTTTATAACAAAATGAATCAGCTATACATATACATATGTCCCCATATCTCTTCCCTCTTGCGTCTCCCTCCCTCTCACCTCCCTATCCCACCCCTCTAGGTGGTCACAAAGCACCAAGCTGATCTCCCTGTGCTATGCGGCTGTTTCCCACTAGCTATCTGTTTTACGTTTGGTAGTGTATATATGTCCATGCCACTCTCTCACTTTGTCCCAGCTTACCCTTCCCCTTCTCCGTATCCTCAAGTCCATTCTCTAGTAGATCTGCATCTTTATTCCCGTCTTGCCCCTAGGTTCTTCTGACCATTTTTCTTTCTTTTCTTTTTTTTTAGATTCCATATATAAGTGTTAGCATACGGTATTTGTTTTTCTCTTTCTGAGTTACTTCACTATGTTTGACAGTCTCTAGGTCCATCCACCTCACTACAAATAACTCAATTTCTTTTTATGGCTGAGTAATATTCCATTGTATATATGTGCCACCTCTTCTTTATCCATTCATCTGTCAATGGACACTTCTATTGCTTCCATGACCTGGCTATTGTAAATAGAGCTGGACACTTATATTGCTTCCATGACCTGGCTATTGTAAATAGAGCTGCAATGAACATTGGGGTGCATGTGTCTTTTTGAATTATGGTTTTCTCAGGGTATATGCCCAGTAGTGGGATTGCTGGGTCGTATGGTAGTTCTATTTTTAATTTTTTAGGGAACCTCCATACTGTTCTCCATAGTGTCTGTATCAATTTACATTCCCACCAACAGGGCAAGAGGGTTCCCTTTTCTCCACACCCTCTCCAGCATTTATTGTTTCTAGATTTTTTGATGATGGCCATTCTAACTGGTGTGAGGTGATACCTCATGGTAGTTTTCATTTGCATTTCTCTAATGATTAGTGATGTTGAGCATTCTTTCATGTGTTTGTTGGCAATCTGTATATTTTCTTGGAGAATGTCTGTTTAGGTCTTCTGACCATTTTTGGATTGGGTTGTTTGTTTTTTTGATATTGAGTTGTATGAGCTGCTTATAAATTTTGGAGATTAATCCTTTGTCAGTTGCTTCATTTGCAAATATTTTCTACCATTCTGAGGGTTGTCTTTTCATCTTATATGGTTTCCTTTATTAGGTCCCATTTATTTATTTTTGTTTTTATTTCCATTTCTCTAGGAGGTGGGTCAAAACGGATCTTGCTGTGATTTATGTCATAGAGTGTTCTGCCTATGTTTTCCTCTAAGAGTTTGATAGTGTCTAGGCTTGCATTTAGGTCTTTAATCCATTTTGAGTTTATTTTTGTGCATGGTGTTAGGGAGTGTTCTAATTTCATTCTTTTACATGTAGCTGTCCAGTTTTTCCAGCACCACTTATTGAAGAGGCTGTCTTTTCTCCATTGCATATTCTTGCCTCCTTTATCAAAGATAAGGTGACCATATGTGCATGGGTTTATCTCTGGGCTTTCTATCCTGTTCTGTTGATCTATATTTCTGTTTTTGTGCCAACACCATAGTGTCTTGACTACTGTAGCTTTGTAGTATAGTCTGAAGTCCGGGAGCCTGATTCCTCCCGCTCCGATTTTCTTTCTCAAGATTACTTTGGCTATTCGGGGTCTTTTGTGTTCCCACACAAATTGTGAAATATTTTGTTCTAGTTCTGTGAAAAATGTCATTGGTAGTTTGATAGGGATTGCATTGAATCTGCAGATTGCTTTGGGTAGTATAGTCATTTTCACAATGTTGATTCTTCCAATCCAAGAACATGGTATATCTCTCCATCTGTTGGTATCATCTTTAATTTCTTTCTTCAGTGTCTTATACTTTTCTGCATACAGTTCTTTTGTCTCCTTAGGTAGGTTTATTCCTAGGTATTTTATTCTTTTTGTTGCAATCGTAAATGAGAGTGTTTCCTTAATTTCTCTTTCAGATTTTTCATCATTAGTGTATAGGAATGCAAGAGATTTCTGTGCATTAATTTTGTATCCTGCTACTTTACCAAATTCATTGATTAGCTCTAGTAGTTTTCTGGTAGTGACTTTAGGATTCTCTATGTATAGTATCATGTCATCTGCAAACAGTGACAGCTTTACTTCTTCTTTTCCGATTTGCATTCTTTTTATTTCTTTTTCTTCTCTGATTGCTGTGGCTAAAACTTCCAAAACAATGTTGAATAACAGTGGTGAGAATGGGCAGCTTTGTCTTCTCCCTGATCTTAGTGGAAATGGTTTCACTTTCTCACCATTGAGAACAATGTTGGCTTTGGGTTTGTCATATATGCCCTTTATTATGTTGAGGTAAGTTCCCTTTATGCCTACTTTCTGGACAGTTTTTATCATAAATCAGTGTTGAATTTTGTCGAAAGCTTTTTCTGCGTCTATTGAGATGATCATATGGTTTTTATCCTTCAGTTTGTTAATATGGTGTATCACATTCATTGATTTGCGTATATTAAAGAATCCTTGCATTCCTGGGATATACCCCACTTGATCATGGTGTGTGATCTTTTTAATGTGATATTGGATTCTTTTTGCTAGTATTTTGTTGAGGATTTTTGCATCTATGTTCATGTATTGGCCTGTAGTTTTCTTTCTTTGTGACATCTTTTTCTGGTTTTGGTATCACGGTGATGGTGGCCTCATAGAATGAGTTTGGGAGTGTTCCTTCCTCTGCTATATTGTGGAAGAGTTTGAGAAGGATAGGTCTTAGCTCTTCTCTAAATGTTTGATAGAATTCACCCGTGAAGCCATCTGGTCCCGGGCTTTTGTTTGTTGGACTATTTAAAATCACAGTCTCAATTTCAGTGCTTGTGATTGGTCTGTTTGTATTTGCTATTTCTTCCTTGTTCAGTCTCGGAAGGTTGTGTTTTTCTAAGAATTTGTCCATTTCTTCCAGGTTGTCCATTTTACTGGCATATTGTTGCTTGTAGTAATCTCTCATGATCCTTTGTATATCTGCAGTGTCAGTTGTTACTTCTCCTTTTTCATTTCTAATTCTATTGATTTGAGTCTTCTCCCTTTTTTCATTGCTGAGTCTGGATAATGGTTTATCAATTTTGTTTATCTTCTCAAAGAACCAGCTTTTAGTTTTATTGATCTCTGCTATTGCCCTTCATTTCATTTTCATTTACTTCTGATCTGATCTTTATGATTTCTTTCCTTCTCCTAACTTTGGGATTTTTTTTGTTCTTCTTTCTCTATTTGCTTTAGGTGTAAGGTTAGGTTGTTTATTTGAGATGTTTCTTGTTTCTTGAGGTAGGATTGTATTGCTATAAACTTCCCTCTTAGAACTGCTTATGCCGCATCCCATAGGTTTTGGTTCATCGTGTTTTCATTGTCATTTGTTTCTAAGTATTTTTTAATTTCCTCTTTGATTTCTTCAGTGATCTCTTGGTTATTAAGTAGTTTATTGTTTAGCCTCCATGCGTTTGTATTTTTTAGAAATTTTTTCCTGTGATTGATATCTAGTCTCATAGCATTGTGGTCGGAAAAGATACTTGATACAGTTTCAAGTGTCTTCAATTTACCAGTGCTTGATTTGTCACCCAAGGTATGATGTATCCTGGAGAATGTTCCATGAGCACTTGAGAAGGGAGTGTATTCTGCTGTTTTTGGATGGAATGTCCTATAAATATCAGTTAAGTGCATCTTATTTAATGTATCATTTAAAGCTTGTGCTTCCTTATTTATTTTCATTTTGCATGAAGTGTGCATTGGTGAAAGTGGGGTGTTAAACTCCCCTACTATGATTGTGTTACTGTCGATTTCCCCTTTTATGGCTGTTAGTATTTGCCTTATGTATTGAGGTGCTCCTATTTTGGGTGCATAAATATTTACAATTGTTATATCTTCTTCTTGGATTGATTCCTTGATCATTATGTAGTGTCCTTCTATGTCTCTTGTAATAGTCTTTTTTTTAAAGCCTATATTGTCTGATATGAGAATTGCTACTCCAGCTTTCTTTCAATTTCCATTTGCATGGAATATCTTTTTCCATCCCGTCACTTATAGTCTGTATGTGTCCCTTGGTCCGAAGTTGGTCTCTTGTAGACAGCATATATATGGGCTTTGTTTTTGTATCCATTCAGCCAGTCTATGTCTTCTGGTTGGAGCATTTACTCCAGACCATCTAACCATCTACATTAAGGCGATTATTGATATGTATGTTCCTATTCCCATTATCTTAATTTTTTTGGGTTTGTTATTGTAGCTCTTTTCCTTCTCTTGTGTTTCCTGCCTTGAGAAGTTCCTTTAGTATTTGTTGTAAAGCTGGTTTGCTGGTGCTGGTTTCTCTTAGCTTTTGCTTCTCTGTAAAGGTTCTAATTTCTCTGTCGAATCTGAATGAGATCCTTGCTGGGTAGAGTAATGTTGGTTGTAGGCTTTTCCCTTTCATCATGTTAAATATGTCCTGCCACTCCCTTCTGGCTTGCAGCGTTTCTGTTGAAAGATCAGCTGTTAACCTTATGGAGATTTCCTTTTATGTTATTTGTTGTTTTTCTTTTGCTGCTTTTAATAGTTTTTCTTTGTATTTAATTTTTGATAGTTTGATTAATATGTGTCTTGGCGTGTTTCTCTTTGGATTTATACTGTATGGGACTCTGCTCTTTCTGGACTTGATTGACTATTTCCTTCTCATATTAGGGAAGTTTTCAACTATAATCTCTTCAAATATTTTCTCAGTCCCTTTCTTTTTCTCTTCTTCTTCTGGGACCCCTATAATTAGAATGTTGGTATGTTTAATGTTGTCCCACAGGTCTCTGAGATTGTTCTCAATTCTTTTCATTCTTTTTTCTTTATTCTGCTCTACAGTAGTTATTTCAACTATTTTATCTTCCAGGTCACTTAATCCGTTCTTCTGCCTCAGTTATTCTGCTCTTGATTCCTTCTAGAGAATTTTAAATTTCATTTATTGTGTTGTTCATCATTGTTTGTTTGACCCCTAGTTCTTCTAGGTCCTTGTTAAACGTTTCTTGTATTTTCTCCATTCTATTTCCAAGATTTTGGATCATCTTTACTCTCATTACTGTGAATTCTTTTTCACTTAGACTGCCTATTTCCTCTTCATTTGTTTGGTCTGGTGTGTTTTTACCTTGCTTCTTCATCTGCTGTATGTTTGTCTGTCTTCTCATTTTGCTTAACTTACTGTGTTTGGGGTCTCATTTTCGCAGGCTGCAGGTTCATAGTTTCCGTTGTTTATGGTGTCTGCCCCCAGTGGCTAAGTTTGGTTCAGTGGTTTGTGTAGGCTTCCTGGTGGAGGGGACTAGTGCCTGTGTTCTGGTGTATGAGGCTGTATCTTTTCTTTCTGGTGGGCAGGACCACATCCGGTGGAGTGTTTTGGGGTGTCTGTGACCTTATGATTTTAGGCAGCCTCTCTGCTAATGGGTGTGGTTGTGTTCCTGTCTTGCTAGTTGTTTGGCGTAGGGTGTCCAGCACTTTAGCTTACTGGTCGTTGAGTGGAGCTAGGTCTTAGAGTTGAGATGGAGATCTCTGGGAGAACTTTCGCTGTTCGATATTACGTGGAGCTGGGAGGTCTCTGGTGGACCAGTGTCCTGAACTTGGCCCTCCCACCTGAGAGGCACAGGCCTGACTCCTGGCCAGAGCACCCAGTACCTGTGAGCCACCCCTTTGGGAAGTCTGAGGTCTTTTGCCAGCATTCAGTAGGTGTTCTGTAGGAGTTGTTCCACATGTAGATGTATTTCTGATGTATTTGTGGTGAGGAAGGTGATCTCCACATCTTACTCCTCTACCATCGTGATGGTCTGTCTACCGTATGTAGCTTTTTGTATAGTTATGATTGTGAGCTGCAAAATATTTTTTCATTGTAATAGTGATTTTCTACATTATTTGCCTATATGATTACTTTCAGTCAATGTGTCAATTTTCTTTTCCCTGTGTTATATTTGTTCTGATTATTTTTTGAATACAATGTTATTCTGTTGACTTTAATAATAAAAATATATTTGTGTTTTGCATATCTTTTAAATTTTATTTTCTAATTATTTATATTTTCTTTATAAAACTATTGGTATGTGACTGATTGTAATAAATTGAAAATAAAGTAGGTCCTTCACATTAATTAGAGAAGGACTGATCTAGAATACAAAGGAACCAAAGAAAATGACCAATAAAGCAAAAGATAATAGGAATATTGGCAAAAGTTACAAACAGGCAATTTGCAGAAGAGATGAAAATTCTAGCATGCATTTGAAGAGATGCTTTAGCTCATTAAAAATCAGAGAAATCAAAGTAAAATAGTGGTGGAATATACTTTATATGTATTATGTAGGCAAAAGTCAGAAAGCTGGATTATACCAATTCCTGACAAGGATATGGGGATAAAGGAACCTTTATAGACTGCTGGTGGGAGTGTAGAATGGTATAACTATTCCGGAAAGCAGTTTGGCACCACTTAGTAAAATGGAGAGTTTACATACTTATAGACCCAGCAGTTCTGTTCCTGGGTAAAAATACCAAAGAAATTCCCACACTGATTCGTAAGGGAATGTATCAGACACGTCCTAGGCCCTGTCTCAGATCCTTTTGTCCTCATGAGCTCTAGGATCCCTTGTCACTCTACTGCCCAACAAAGTCCCTTCAACCTACCCTGTATGGGATTTGTAACCACTATGGCAGTAAATAATTTTACAGATTGCTCAGTTCAGCCCTCAGAATCCACCTGGATTTCTGAGTCCTTCCACCACTGCAGGACTCAGAGGGAGGTCCCTTTCTGATTAAGTAATTGAGTGGTTTGGTCGCCTTTTGTCCCCAGTGCCCACTCTCTTTCCTCATTTCCCCATACAACAAAACAGTTATTATACATAACTGGAGAGAGGGCTATATATGACATTCTGTAATCAGTATATATGTGGGAAATACATGGAACAACAATGTGACTGGAAAAGGAAAACAGCCTTACTAATCTTTCTAATTGTAATAGGAATTATCTTTGTAGCTCTTCCCACAAAGGCATTTGTACTCCGTCCTACTCATCCTCTGGTCTTTTTACTTTTCCTTGTATTTCCTCATACTTTTGTTGAATATGGCTCAGAATGCACAAAAGAGGATTAGTGGTCTTTTAAGTTTCTTCTCTATCCTAAGTTTCTATGAGTCTGTGATCACTATGGATCAGTGAATGACCACTGGAATAAAGTTGGGCTGGAAGGAAAAAAAAAACAACTCAGAATAACATAACAGATAAAGAAAGCTCTTTCATGCTGAACTGACTATTCTCCAAGTCACCAGAGACTGTAGCAAATCATTTCGGGGGAAGAGGCAAAGAGAGAAAAGACCAGAGAATTGTACTGTTCAACTTTCAATAAAAAGTGTTGTTCAGGTTTTTTTTTTTTTTTTTTTTTTTTTTTTTAGTATTTAGCTAACAAAATTAGTTCAGGAACACACTTCTGGACAGATTATCAAATACCTTGCCCACTTCTCCTGTTTGACACCTCCTTGCTTTTCTTTGTTTCAGTGCAAATTTTTCATTTTCATCAAGTGAGTCCATGAAATGGGATTGCTAATATGTTTGACTAGGACTCATTGTATCTGATGAAACAGATTTCAATGCTCTGTACTAGCATGCTGCATTACAGAAAAGTCACTTGCACTCAGACTAAGTAATATTTATTGGGTGATACACTCTTAAAGTGGAAGTAAATGCCTTTCTTTCATACCTGTTTCTCTGCCAGTTTTTCCTTTTCTTTTCTGTTTTTGTTTTCAAAAAACTGAGCACCTTTTCCCTAAATGGACTCTGGTAACCTGTCAATGTGAAGAAACAGTCCATATCCTGGTGATGGAAGGTCTATTCTTATCCCCAGCCTATTGGGAAATACCCTCTGACCTGTCACTCTTCTCTGTAAAACTAAGACTAATTTAAAGATAAATTGTCCGGAGCTACTGTGAAGCAGAAGCAAAGATAAAGTTAATGGGAATGTGATTCGATTTATAAAAATCTGATTTACGCACAGCTTTTCAGTAGCACATTTATAACATCAAATGAGGAACATCTGTACTAAAGGAAACAACAAATTCCTTGAGATTTCATTATGAAAAGAAATCAAATTGTGAGGAAAGACAAGATATATAGGCAATTATTCAATATCAACATGGCTGACAAGTTCAACTATAACTGGTTAGAAAAAAATAATTAAATTCCTTGAACCATAAGCTTGTTCACTTTTTTTTTATCTCGACTGTCTGGGGGGAATAGAATAGTGATTGTATATTGTGAAGCAAGGACAGGTTTTGTCACTAGAAACTTCACATCTTTCAGAAGAGCTGTGATGGTGAGAGTTACACTTTATTATTGGATGATATCAGCCTCTTAGCAGAGACATTTATTGTTCACTAAGCATCCTTGTTCTCTCTCACAGTCTTGGCTTCCTTCCAGTTACCTGCAACCTTGTGACTTTCTAGCCCACAGGTTGGGGTGGAAGTGACCTTGTCACTTCTGGGCCAAGGCGTTTGTGGACAGGTATAAGTTCTCTACTTTTCTGCCACTGTGAACACCAAAGTGGAATCTTCACCAGCTGAGATCCCCAAGTGAGTATATGGAACAGAAACCTTCACTGACGTACACTGACCTGTAGAAGAATCAGAAATAAACTTTTGTTGTATTGAGCCACTTAAGTTTGGGGATTAATTTGTTACTGCAGCGTGAATCAGTGTGTACTGATTAACACAACTGCATAGATGTTGCTAATTCAGACTTCATACTAATTTTATTGCTCTGTTATAATTTTTTGAAGTATTTAATTTTACTTTTTAAAAGCAGAAATATTTTAGAGAGGTAAAGAGAGTAGGAAACTACCATAGTTTCTAACTTTTAATCCAACTTTATTTTAAGGCTTTTGTTTTTGTTCCAGGAGTTGTTTCATGGTATCATATTCAGTATCACTAGATACAGGTAAAAATGTGAACACTTCTACCAGGGTGTCAGTAATTTCATCAACTTAGCATTTTATTTCTTTAGGTAGAAACATCTTTCAATCAAGGCATCTTTCAATCAGTCCACATTCTCCAGGGTTGCTATTAAATTTGTGGAAGAGATAGGAACAAATTTTTTAAAAGAGCTCTGACAATTTATAACTAGGCACTGGGTTGTTAACTTCAAGCCAAGTGGGAGAATGTATAGTCTTGCTAAATTTATATTTCAGATGTTCTAGTAAACATACCTATTGTTTAAATATGAATTTTTATTCTGCTGCTGATAGAGCCAAGAATTTAGGAAGTGATTTTTAACACAAAATCCAATGTAAAAGGCAAAACTTTGACATAATAATTTCAAATGTGGATGCAATGTACATTAATTTGGTAGTTAGGTTGCAAATTGTACATTTAATTTATTAATAAGTATTTACTGAAGTCCTCAAGAATATTAATTGTTTGAACTCATCATCATCAAATTATTAGAAAGCCCAAAGTCAGGGCGTTATGTGCAGCGATTCTTTACATTCCACAAGGACACGATGAAAAATTTATCATCAGCAGCCTTAGCCTTAAATGAAGACCTTGAAGCAGAGGAAGGTATAGTAACTGGCCTGAGGCCACATGGCTAGGAAGTGATGTAGTCAGGCTTTGGATCCAGGATACCCAGTTCCAGAGCCCTCTCTCTTAATCCCTACACCTTACTAAATCTATTACTACCTGTCAGGTATTTTATTACACATGTCATGGATAATATTTCAATTACTTCACTTACGAGGTATGTATTAATATCCTAATTTTCACAAGAAGACTGAGGAAAAGAAATGTTAAGGTAAATCAACTATACTCCAATAAAAATTAATTTAAAAAAAGAGAAATGTTAAGGAGCTGGAACCTAATCATACAACAGCAAATATTGTGGTAGGAGTTGACTTCGAACCATGCTTAAACAGGAATGAATTTGATTTCCAAATGATGATGTAGATAAAAACTCTGTGTTCAGATATATACACATGACACAATGGAAGGTCCTGTGCAAATGATAAATTTGGCAATGACTTTGTGGCCCTCTAAATACATTGTAGTTCCCATTCAGATATTTAGTAGGGCTGTCCGATTTCAAAACAAAAACAAAACAACTATACTCCCAGTTAAATTTAAATTTTAGATGAACATAACTTTTTTTTAGTATAAGTGTCCATACAATATTTGGGACATACTTATATAAAAAATTATTTGTTTATCTGAAATTCAAATTTAATTGGACCTCCTCCATCTTATCTGGCAATCCTATTTTCTAGAAGTTTCGTTACTTGTACTTTCATTTTGTGATTATTTACCACATTCAAGGTACAGCTCCCTTTTGTTATGTCTTTGGAGTAAAGGTATTATAAAAATATATAGTTCATTATTGCTATTTATTTACCTACAACAAATGGGGAAGATGGGATGAAACAGTTTTTAATCTTTCCTTTAGTATATGGAATATATAAACACGGACATACATATAAATTGCTTCTTTGCCTTATTCTCTAGTTACAGTGTGTCAGTTCCTCCTTCATCTACTTATAAAATGTAGATACAGATGCTCATAGAGCAAAACCCCACATATTTATTCGTATTTCATACACATGTACTTGAAAGATAATATGAACCTCCTTGGAGTCAAATACATTTAACAATAGATATTATTAGATTAGAGTTTTGATGGTCTGACTGTTGTTTTGAGAACATCACTGAGAAATTTTGTTTATGGATCAGATTCTGAGACTGTCTCTTAGTTTGAATATAATTTTTCTTGGAAATCTTGACTGCTGTTATTGTATGCTCTTTCCTTTTTTTTTTTGCGGCACGCGGGCCTCTCACTGTTGTGGCCTCTCCCGTTGCAGAGCACAGGCTCCGGACGCGCAGGCTCAGTGGCCATGGCTCATGGGCCCAGCCGCTCTGCGGCATGTGGGATCTTCCCGGACCGGGGCACGAACCCGTGTCCCCTGCATCGGCAGGCGGACTCTCAACCACTGCGCCACCAGGGAAGCCCCTCTTTCCTTCATTTTTAACAAATCACAACGTAGCCAGAGTACAAAAGCACTTTAGAACAAAAGTTTGATGAAAAATAGTAAATTATCATTATCTTGGATTTTTTTTTTCATTTAAAAACCTGTCTCTTCTCCATTTATGGAGTTGAGGGCTGTAGAGGGCACTAATTTCTGTGTCATAGCAACAAAAGCCCAATATACCTGAGAATGGAACAAAAAATAGGATTGGAGATTTGTGGTTGTTTTGGAAAATAGTTTCCAAGATGTGCTTCATTCATCTCTGTTAATTATTAAAATCAGCTGACTGACCCTGTGACAAGAGTGACTAATTTCCAATTTTCATTTGTTCTGGCTCATCTTCTTCTCTGAAGTTCCTTGTTAATGTGTGAAAATAACTGGTGATGCTTTTCATTTTCATTGGAATGGTTAAACTCATTGCTTGGACTGATGTAAAGTTTGTGAAAAGGAATATATGACATTATATAAATGTGAACTTTATAATAATTAAAGTACACGAGGAGAAGAGAAAAGAACCCCAGATTTTTCATTGCAGAAGTAAGAAAGGGAAAGGTGAAGCAAGTGTTTTAATCCCAGAGAGTTGCATCTTACTCCTTCCATCATCTGCTCTCCATCAAGTGGTCTTGGGCTGTGAGAGCCTAAGAGTGGAGTTTCTTCTTATCTACACAGCGGCAAAAATCCACAAATTAAAAAATCTGGTGATCCTCCTCCCTGTCTTTTTTTCTGGAATTTCCTTGATGGTCTATGAAATTTACTGGGCTGAAATTGAAATCCAGGAATGTTAATTATTTACCTAAGAAAAATATCTGAAAATAAGATTTTTCATATAAATTACAGAATAAAATGAATCTAAATTCATTTTTGTTTAATTTTAATATTTCAAGATTGTACTTTATCTGCACATTGTATGTATTTCCTTATAACAATGACTGAGTTTGTTAAGAAAAATTCTAATGATGGCCTGTTTTATTCAGAGAAAAAGGTCCCAGAACAGTGTTTGAGAGCACCTCTCCACAAAAAGGGAGAAATCCCTGTTAAGTACAACGTCTATTCATCTTCAGTAGGAAAGAGTTTCCTAGGCTCTTCTCTTCACTAATTCTGGGGAAATTGGTCAGAAGGAGGTTAAATTGCATGGCTGTATATTTATATCAGTATCTTTATCATGTATATCTAGATTTTGCCATACTCAGTGCAGGCTTACATAAACCTTTTCAGCTCTGAAAGGATTCTTCACATTAGGAAAGGAGGATAAGTCATCCTCATTGCTACTTAGTAGAATTTGTTTTCTACTTCTGTGACGCAGTTATTAGTAGGCTTCATCGTAGCACACCAGAGACTGACAGAATTTGGGAAATTCACTTCCAAATGCATGGACTCAAGAGTAATCTTTTCAAGTCAGAGTACATAGGTACCTGGGGAACCATTTCATGAAATCATGTGCACTGGGTAGCTTTTATGGAGCTCATTTTCAAATGGGAACATTAGGCAGGAATCTGGCAGAGAAAATGTAATCAGGATTTATAATTAAGTGAGAACAGAATTTATAAACTTGATTATAATTGTAGGGTTTCTAGGCCCTTTTCCAAATATCAGCCACATGCACCGCGACTACAAAATAAGAATTTGTAAACTAAGAATTCTTTATTACGATTTCAGTTCTGAAAACTTTGACAGGTTTAATCTCAAACTGAAAATATTGCAATCCTTCTAAAGAAAGTTTGGTTATGGGATATTTCTGGTAGATCCAGTCTGGAAGTATTTCAAATAATTACATAACTCAAAATAACTTCTCAAACAAAAATTCATTGTTTTTCTTAAGAATGTTAGTACTGTTCTCTTTAAATGAAAGAATTTTTGAAAGATAAAAAGTTTGCTTATTTTGTAGGTACATCTTATCCTGGTAGGACTAAAGACAGCTCCATCTCCCTCTTTCATTTATTTTATTGTTGATCTTCTTAGGAGTTTGGAAACAATAATAGAATTTTTTGGAACTAGCAGCCAGGGAGTTGTGGGCCTTGGGCATTGTGGCTGCTGAGAAAGACAGATAAGCATGGCCCTGACTAGCTGCTGTAGCAGCAAGGGCTTGGAATTAGGTGACTCTACTCAAGACTGGTAGTCTAGCTTGCATAGCATTAGCCAACATGGTGAAAGAACAGTATAGTGGTTCAGAGTTGGGTTTTATAATTATACCTAGCCTGACCTGGATGTGAACCCTGGCTATAATATTGACTAGCTGTGAGAATATGAGTGTTACTCAACTTAAGACTCAGTTTCCTCATGTGTAAAATGAGGCTAATAAAGCCAAATTTCATAATTATAAAAATTATAAACCTCATAAAGAGGTTTAAAATTAACATGTAAACATATATCCCTGATACATAGTGGATGGTCAAATAATGATGGTACCTATTTTCATTTTTGTTATTTCACTGAAAAGTTCTTGGCTGAGTTTCTAGCCATCTATATATCCCATGTATTCTTTTAAAGGATATTATATTTCCTCTCTGATTACATATAGTGTGTGTGTGTACCTACTTGTTAAGATATACAAGTAGGAACTAGTGTTTTACAATGGGGACAGAACAAAGTATAGACATTAATTATGGCTCTGTTTTTAGGTTAAATATAGAAAACACCTTTAAAACTTAAGATCCTTGATTTTACTTGTAAATAAAATCAAAATTATTGATCACCTCAAAGTATTCTTGACTTCAGGGGCCTTAAAATCTGTTTAGTGAGGCAGAAGGCATGAACTCATGAAAAGTTAAAACAGACAAAAGACAGTACATTACCAATGGCCAAAGGAGTGGATGGGAGTGAGAGACCTTCATGGCCACAGGCAGAGCCCTGGGCTAGAGAAACCTGGGGGCCCTCGACAGCAGCCCTGAACTTAGAACTCTGCTGGGGTATGTGGGTAAGTGTGGAAGTCAGGCATCAGGGAGCTCTCACAGACAACCTCTTACCCAGCCAGAACACTAAGTAGAACATTCGTCGTACAAACCCGTAGTGATCATGAAAATCTAAATAAACTTAATGGAAATTAATTAAAAATATATCAGCCTCTTTATAAAAAAGAATGTGGATTCATGCATTTGAAAAGATTTCTTATGGCCTATCTTGGAAACGTGATGCTGAAATAGAATAGTTTTTGAAAAGTGTTCTGGCTACTCCCACTGCAGCCTGAAGTGCAGAGACTAGAGGAATCCTTGGGCGGGGCTGGTGGAGCTATGATCACTGGCAGGGAGAGCGCTGTGGGTTTTGCTGTCTGTCACACTTTATTGATGGGATTCTTGTTACCAAACAGAATATTTCATGACGTATCCAGTTTTTGTTTTATTTTGTTTGGCTACCAGGAATATAAGGGTAAATTATAGAAAACATGTTGACTTGGTGTTTTCCTTTCCTGTACCTCTCAGGTTGTAATGATTCCTATTACAGTGGAGACACACGCACATACACACACCTTTCTAGAATACATATATTATGAATAATTTATTAGACAGATACATAAATGTGAGGGTGGCAGAAGTAATAAAGAAGAGTTCCTGGAGTTTTGCATAGTTTGTGTCTGAACCTCTGAGGGATCTGTCCTGTGAGTTCTTTCAGGCAGCTCTGTGTCTTATTCGACATTGTATCCCAGCGCCTAACAGAGGGCTTGCCATGTGGCAAGTACTCAACAGCTAGTAACAATAGTGAGAATACATTTTAATAGAGTAAGTCACCAATAAGTGAATAATAAAATAAGAATAAACATTCACTGAATGCTTACTCTGCTTACTATGGGTGAGTACTGTGTAAAATGACATGCACATATTATTTCATTTAATCCTGAGGTAGGTAGTTTTGACCAAACTTAAATGATTAAGTAATCATTTAAGAGCCTTTAATTAACCTGTCTGGAGAAACATAACTAGGATGTGCCAGAGGAAGGTGGGAACTAAGTCAGCTCGACCAGAGAGTCCTGGACGTAACTAGGCAAACCCTGCCTCCCTAAACAGATAAAGGGATTTCATTAGTGAATCTGTTGATGCAGAGGAAGGTCTATCCCTATAGCTGCAAATTCTCTGGAATGACAACAGGGAAGAGTCCAAACATAAAAAGGACGATTTAAAAAATTATATATATAACACACTCCAGTTTATTATGTAGACTTTTACTTTAACCTGACCTGAAATTTGTGTTATTCATGTTGACACTAATTTTTTCTCTATGTATATATAGATATACACACACAAACACATGCACGTATAATATATGTGTGTGTGGGTGTGAGTGCATTTATGTGTGTATGTGTGTAAATGCCATCCCTAAAAAAATTATAGACCAAGGACTCCCCTTTAAGTGGCATTAAATTTAAAGAAAAAATGAAATAGGAAAACTGGAGGTAGGGATATTTGCATAGTATTTTGCCTTGTTTGCTAACTTTTAGTTCAATGTTTAGAAATACAGATAGTTACAGCATGATATGCTTGGAATTACTCTTTTCTCTATGTCCTTCTGTGTGAACAGAGCAGAAAGTGTGAGAAGGTTTATTTTGATCTCCCAACAGAGGGACCAGTATCTCTCAGATAGTCAACTGTTCTCTTCTTCCTGGAACATTTTCTTAGGTTCTGGAACACTGTATTTTCTGTGTTCTCTGTCTTATTAGCTATTTCATCTAAGTTGCCATTGCTGGCTCTGTGTCCTGGGCTTGAATTCTCTCAGGTTGCTGCCAGACTCTGTCCTACACCACCTCCTTCCCTTCCCTTCTCTAGCTGTGCTCTCTCTTTGGGTGGGCTTGTGAATCTCACAGCTTTCAATGTCATCTACATCTTCACAAACTCTATTTCCAGTCAATGCTTTTACCACACCTCAAAAATGTAGAAATATCTTACTGTGTATTTGACATCTCTTTAACACAGACAATGAGAACTTTTGTTTTTCTCCTGAAACCTGCTTCTCCCTTAGTCTTTTCCATCTCATTAAATAGCACCACAATATACCCAGTTAGTTGCTCAAGGCACAAACCTACGAATGATTCTCAGTTCTCCTCTTTTCCTTCCAAGCCAACGTGAAATCCTCAGTAGGTTCTGTTGTCTTTCTCCTTCATATCCTTAATTTTCATTTCATTTCCAACACTACCTCCTTGGTCTAGGCCACAATCTTCTCTTGCCTAGAATAGCCTCTTAAGTACTTTCCCTGGGTCTGTTTTTCCTCATTATCATTTAAGTATCAGGAGGGATCTTTTAAAATGAGTAATAGACTCATGTCTCTTCCCTGTTAAATCAACTCAAAGGCTTTCATCAGTCTTAGAATAAAATCCAAACACATCGCCTCGCCTGGTTTAGAACACCCTGTATAAATCTGCTCTCTGCTTGCCTTGTTTACTTCATGTCATACTAATAACCTCCCTCCTCCTTCCCTCCCCATCTTGGTCACTGTGTTTTGGCCATACTGGCCTTCTTTCTGTTCCTCAAAAACACTGTGTCTCTGCCTGACTTAGGGCCTTGATCCCAGCTGTTACTTATGCCTCAATGCCCTTTCACCTGACCTTTGCCTGCCCAGCTTCTTCTTGTCATTCAGATGTTATCTTAAACATCTTTCATTTTGAGAAGACTTCCCTGACCACACAAACTAAAGTACACACCCAGTAACTCACTCTCTCTCACACCACCCTGTTTAAATTCTCTCCATAACACTTAACATGTTCTGAGAGTTTCTTATTTACATTATTTATATATGTATTTGTTTGTTTATCATTGTTGTCTCCACTAGAATATAAACTTCTTGAGAGCACAGACCTTAATCTATCTTGTTCACCACAGTACTCAAAGGCCTAGTTAGTGCATGTCATAGTAGACCCTTGGTATGTATATGTTAAATATTGATAGAATGAAGGCTTGCATGTTGAATTCAAGATGTTTTTGAATGGATCCTCTGTAGCTCTTAGCTGGCTCCAACCCTTTAAACCATGGGTCTTGGTTTATAAAGGAATAGATGGAATTGGGTGAGTTTTCTGGCAGGTACTAAGCATCACACTGTGGGAGCTAACAGGCATTTTGCCTTATGCCAGCCTGAAAGGCTACATAGAGTTCTTGACTCTATGATCCACCCATAATTCTTGAATTATGATCCACCCATAATTCTTGGCATCTGGAGTGCAGAATGAGAAAGTAATGATAAAAAATTGATATTCACCAACCATTATGTACTAATATAATATCCCAGGGAAATTAGGCTGATAAACACTCTGATTGAAAAATCCTCATAATCTAGCCCTCTAGGAATTCAAGCAAATCAGCAGGCAAACAAACAAACGTAAACTTAGTTACCAACATACTAATATTAAAGAGTCTGTAGTCACAGTCTTCTAGCTGTAAGGGTTGTTTAATCAATAATGTGATCTAAAAGGTATCCTCAGTAAGAGTTGACCAAAATGAAGTTCTGTGGTTGGTAGAATTTGATGTGGCTTTTGCCACCTGCTAGTAGTCCTGTGATTATGTTTTCTTAAAAAAAGAGCTCCTGCAGATGTATAATTAGTGGATTTTAATCCTGAGGGATTATCTAGGTGGGACTAATCGGATCCCATGAGCCCTTCAATAGCTGGGAGCGGTGGTAGAAGGGGAAGTCAGAGAGATTCAAAGTATGGATAGGACTGATGCCCCATTCCTAGGTTTGAAAAGGAGGTGAAGGGACATGTGAAGAATGTGGGTGGCCTCCACAAACAGAGAGCAGTCCTCGGCTTACAGCCAGCAAGGCAATGGGGATCTAAGTCCTATAGCTGCAAGGAATTGATTGCGAATCTCCTGTTCCCCATCTGCACTCTGGAGGATGGCCTACTGCTTACTAGTAGCTGCAGACTACCTCTGGCCTGGCCAAATCAGTGAACTTTTCTGTTATCTGGTGGGCTGGACCACACCTACTCCACCCCATCCCAAGTTTATTCTTCCCTGACTATTCCCTCTCAGCCCTAGGCAGCATATAAAGTTCCCTTACATCTTATGGTTAATCTTCTATCATAGTTAATCATTCTTTATATTAAACTACCACTGTTTAATCTACTGTGTGATTTCTGTCTATCTCCTGATGAAACTTAGAATGATGTAGCTGACCACGATGAAATCACTCATTTTAGGGCATTTAAGACCTGTTTTTGAATACATGATTTAATCAAATCTATATTTAAAGTTTCTATAGGTCATTGTCCACTGTCATAGGAACAGGAGTTCAAATTATACAGATTTTATCACGGGGAAGGAAATAGTCTTGTATTTGGATTTTTATTCAGAAGGTATTTTATCTCATATAATAGAAGTCACAGGAGCCTCATTACCTGTGTAGCAAAAATTTTCATGCCTATCTCTGCAGTGCAAGGCAAAATTTCAGAACAAATACATAAATAATTGCTGATGTTTAGAAAGAAGCTTAGCTTGCTTACTAGACATAATTTCCAGGTTCTACTTATTTTATAACAAAGTAATTTCTACTTTAGAGTACCAAGTAATGATTGTTTTAAGTAACATGACTTTCACTGCACCTTACTTCTTCAAATTTTACAACTTCTTTACTCTTATTTTTAACTTAAGGTCTTGATAGATGACCTGCTTTTAACATATAAAGTAAGAATGTTTGGGGTCAGTCCTTCTTCTGCCATTTTGTGGTCAATATTGAAAATGCTTTGTGTACACTCACGTGTACTACTTGGAGCTGAAGTTGTCCAGCTGGGGAGGAGTTCAGTGGGAGAATGTGGATGGGATGCAGTGGATACAGTAGGAGAAGGTGGGCTGAAGCCCATTCCATCTTCACTGACACTGCAATGTTTCTAAGACATGACGCACAGGTGCATATGAAATGAAACTCTCATCAAAAGAGCATATGCAAATAAATGAAACTTCAGAATAACTCAAATCTTCCATTTGTACTTAATCATCATGAAGGGGACACAATGCCCAGTAATAACTCTTACAACCTCCTTTTTTCTCCTTTCCCATCCATTGTCTATGTGTGCCACTTCTGCTTTCAGCCTTTCACTCCCAATATCTCTCCCCAAATGCCTCAGCTTCTATCAGTGTTTGCCTCTTGCTCTCTCCTCCATCTTCCTTCCCTATTCTCCATTCAAGCAAGGGATTACCTTAATGGAAGGTGGAGAAGGAGAAGAAATTTGAACCTGGCCAAGTTGGAATCCATTTTAGTGGCAGAGGTTTGACTTAAGGCTGGGAGATCTCATTTATTCTTCATTTAAAATTCCGTCACTGATGTTTACCAACAGTACTAACTCCAGTGAAAGACAACTGAAAAGTAATTTCCACTCTATATTGAGTCAAAGTTCTAGAGCAGGAAGGTGTACTGTTTCTGAACTAGTTAATCTATGGTCACAAAATCTGTTCCCTGGGAAACAGATTTTGAAATGGAGATTAATGGGCAGGACATCCATTAGGGATTGCTGTTGAGTTGTGGGAGGGAGCTGAAAAGTGGGGTTGGTTAGGAAGGAGTTGAGCTTCAGTCAATCTCCATAATTGTGTTAGCTGACTCTTTGAGGAGCTCTAGGGCTGGGATGGCCCTTTAGAGCTTTCTTGGGTGGGGATGAGAGAACATGGTCTTCATGTTCCCACACTGACGTGTGGATGTGAACTGACCCTGGAAGGAAGTATAACTTTTAGCAAGGCAGTTTTCTTCAGCTAAGGCAGTCCTCAAAGAGGACTAGATTTTGGAGATCGTCTTCTGTCAGCATTCTCAACAGCTGGGGGAACAGGCCCTTCATTCCTTAAGAGAGATCCAGGCAGTATATCTGTGCGTCCATCACATGTGACCATATGATGGCATTTGTCAGCCAGACATGTGCTTGGTCAAACATGTCATTAACTACTACTTGTAGGAAATCTTAATAGAGATTTATCATGGAACCCTCTAGAAAAATCAGATTTTATTTCTAGCTGTCAAGGAAATTTATAGAACAGCTTTCCTAGGCTGACCCATTTGTAGAACGAGAGAGGCTACTCCAAGGTTGGAATAGAAAAATTAACAAGATAAAGATGTAAGTGAACACGGAGTCCATGACTCCTAGACTATTAGGAAATACTGCTTGTGCAGCTGGAAGGGTGACAGAAGACAGAGGGCAATGATCCTAATTTTGGATAATTTTCTTTCCGGCTTCTCAGGTGACTCCTGTGCCTCCACAGCAATTTCTTCCTACAAATAAGCGAGGATTGGTGGTTCAGATGAAGGTGTCTATGTCCCATCACCATTAGCTGGAAAAGTGGGCACTCTGGAAAGTCTTAATAATAAATATACCCCGCTTTGCTCCCATCCCACATTCCTGAAAGTTTTGTTTGGAATGCCTTTCATGTTTTGGAAAATGTGATCTAAAATTCTGAAGGTCTAAATCTCTCTCACAGAGCTATCAGAAGACACATCATAGTCAGTGGTTCTGTTGGCTCACTTCCTTGTTCAATTATGAGCTCCATGTAGGCAGAAACCACGCCTCTGTTCTCTATCCCTCCTGACAGGCATTCCAAGCAGAAAGCAGATTCTCATCAATGTTTGTTGAGTGACTGGATGAGTAAATGAATGGTTGTTCTATACTGCTGTTATGGTCTTGCTACTCAGTACTTTTTTCTCTGAGAATTTAAAATTATTTTACTAACTGGCCGCTAGCCTCCTGCACAACAGACACAGCTATGTTGGGACTTAGTATCAAAACATACCAGAAATGTCTACTGTGTATCTAATTAGTTGGGAGCAGAGTATCTTGCCTTAAAGACCATCTGCATTTTTTAAGAGCAGAAGGAGCTTGTGTGGCCGAAGCCTCCAGATTCCAATTCAATTAGGTGCCAGACTGAAGAGAGCTGTAATTGGAATCTAATCAGGCCATCAATACTGGTAAGAGTAGAAATCAGTCGGAGCAACCACATCAGCCTGAAGAACAGAGAGTGCCTGATTTGACCTTTATTTAACCGGAAGGTGATCATGTTGCAGCTGCATATGAGCACAGAAGCTCTGTGTGGCTGTGATGGGAAGTGGAGGACACAGTAGAAGTTGCAGATGTGAATGTGAAGTGGAAAGACCAAATTCTACTGGAAAAGACTAATAGTGAATATAAAGTAAGGTTAAAAGGAATAACCAAATGGGGATGGCATAAGAACTCCTGAAGTAAGAGTAAGGGTGATGCGGTGGCTCTGTAACTCCTCAATGGAGAGCTCATAGCTCTATAGATGAGGCTGCAGACACATGACCATAGCATATAGAGAAGTTCTCTCGGTTCAGAAGGTGGTCCTTCCTTATACTTTACAAAGAAAGTAAAACATGTGAGGTGCTTCTTAGGTTTTTCTCTCCCACTTTACACTACAGTGATTCAATCCTCTTGGTATTTACCTATATACATCTAAATAACATGCTTATATTGCTAGCCACTGCCCCCATTACAAAAAAAAAAAAGCTTGTTTTGTATCTACTGACTTTCAGGTATGGAAGATGAAGATTTAACCCTCTTTCATTGCTCCCTTCCCTCACACACATGAATAGGTTGCATTACAAACATTGTAATTTCAGTTAGATCAATACACGTTAATATTATTTTGATTATGTAAGAAGATTCACAATGAAGCCATGCAGTACGCTGTGATACATTTTCCTTTCCTGTCTATATTTTGTCCCTCACCCCATGGCTCGGTGCTTATATTTGTCATGGTTTTCTTTTTCTGCCAATTTTCTTTGCTGCAACTGTTAAAATCTACTCTCAACGTGTTCAAACACATTAAATATCGTATCAGTTTCATTTCCTTGAAGATATTTCACCTGAGACCTGTAATCTGCTCCTGACTGACTGATGCTTTCTCAATCTGCATCTCATAATCTCTCTGTATTTTGCCTTTCTCCTTGTTTTAATCTCCATTTCCTAGATCCCATATCTTTCTCTTTCCAGGTTTACTCCCTCATTTTGGTAGAATCACATTGTCCATAGCTTCCTGAGACTGGATACATAGTAGGTAGAGTTTTTGACAACTCAGTTGTTTGAAAACATCTTTATTTTACTCTTGCCTATAATTAATATTTGGCTGGATTTGTAAATTAGAGACAATTTTCTTTCAGATTGTTGTTGAGGAGCCTGATGATGCTCCAATTCTATCCCCCCCCCAGCTTTATTGAGATATAATTGACATACAGCATTGTGTAAGTTTAAGGTATACAAGGTGTCGATTTAATACATGAATATATTACAAAATGATTACCACCGCTGGATAAGCTAACACCTTCATCATATCGCATAATTGCCATTTCTTTTCGTGGTGAAAACATTTAAGATCTACTCAGCAACTTTCAAGTATATAATACAGTTTTATTCATTATAACCACCATGCTGTATATTAGATCCTCACTGATTCTTGATCCTTTGTATAAAACCTATTTTATTATCTCTGGAAGAATATATTATCTTTTTCCTGAAGTTGTGAAATGTCGTGATGATGTGCACTAGTGTGAGTCCATTTTAATCCATGGTGCTGGATTCTTCTCAGGCCTTTCCAATAAGGCAACTCAGAGCCTCATTTCTGGGAAAATTCTTAAATAGTTATTTGAAGAATCCCTTCCCTTCAGTTTTCTGGTTTTTTCCTTTTGGAGCTCTTTTTATTATCTTTTCTCTATTTCTGTCATTTTGTCTTTTTGCAACATATCCTTTATCTTCCAAACATTCTATTGAGATTTTTTTTTCATTTCTGCTGTCACATTTTGAATGCCAAGAACTCCTTTTGTTCTCTAAATACCCACTCCCCCTTTTAAAAATAGCATCATCTTCTTTCTACACAACTATGCTTTTTATTATTTCTTTCTGGCTCATATTGATAGTATTTGTTTGAATATTTTTTCCTCTGCATGGTTTCTTTTCCCTTCAGATTGCTTTCTTTCGTTCTTTTTTTTCCTCTTGGTTGCCACTTTTCATACTAGATGTTGCCTCAGATATGTAGTGATATCTGCCTCATATTTAAAGATGGGACAATAGCAAGCTGATAGGAGCTCTGTACTTGGGGATGGGCTTCCTTAAATGTGATATTTACTCCTATTGTGATCAGGCTGGCCCTTGCCTTGGGTAACTTGGTAACCCTGGATGTCTATTTCTTTAGTTGTTTTCTCTTGGGCTGGTCAGATTTCCAGGAGAAATCTCCTCCAGTTTCTTGACTCGAGGGTTTACATCTGATTGCTAGCATTCTGAGAGGCTAGAGGTGGAAGAAAGCTGAAGGTCTGAATGTTAGTGTGTCTACGTTGTAAACTGTTTTAAATTGAGCCCCACGCCCACACCCCAACCAATTGCACTGTAGCTGTGGTTAGTGTTCTACAACCCTGAGACCTTCTGTTACCTTTCCAGAAAACAAACCTCTGGTCTTCTGTCAGGGTGAGAGAGGGGCACTGGTTTGTGCATAAGGCTTGTTTCTTACATTTTCAACCAAACTTTGGTTGTAGCTCCATCTTCACCCCAACTTTCCAAGATACCCAGAGCCACCAATTTCTGAGACTCTGTGGGTTCTGCAATGTACGTAATTTTGCTCCTCAGCTTTCCCAATTTGGGATTCAAAAAAGACCTCAGGTTGTAATGTCGGTTACCACACAACCTTTTGCTTTTAAGTTTCTGGATCTCTCCCTTTCTCTCTATCCTCGTGGATTTATGCCTTTAAAAAAATTCACTTACAGTCATTTTAGAGCTAAATCCCTGTGCTCAATACTCAATACACATTTAGCCAGAAGTTTTCAACTGTGTTACTACATGTTGTTACAAGCTATCTCTATACAGCTAAGCCAATTTCTGTTCAAAATTTATAATCCAAGATTATATTAGACATCACTGAAGAAAATGAACGGAATTTTCTTTTGGTTTTTGCTACTCTACAAACAAGGAAAAAAGAATAAAAATGACTTTGTGCTTGTCCTATGACATACTATACTTGTATTTCTGCTGCTAATATATTAACTCTTTTGTAGAAGAATAGAGTATCTGAGTCTCAATTTCTATCCACATAATGACAAAGATCATCCTGGCTGGGATTTGTGTCTAAGGAGTAGATGCTTGACACTGAGTCTTAAGGGCTAAAAATTAAAGGAAAGTATTTTACTTTAGGTAGCTGGAGTCAAAAGGGAAAAGAGAGAGTGAGTATGTGAGCTAAAGTTCTTGTTAAATGTTGAGGGTCAGAGTCAGATAAACCAAAAGCAAATTTTAAGTCCATGGGTAGAAAATTAGTCTGGGATTATATCTGGAAAGCTTTAAGTCATATGAGAAATTTAAATTTTAAATAGAGATGAAGGGGTATTCTTTTAATAGAGTCAACTTTAATGAAATTTAAAATATGGAACTAAATTTTCATGGATCATTCAGAAACCCCAGGTCAAAAATGAGGGACAAAAAAAAAGAGTGACAGAGCTGAGTGTCAGTAGCCAGGTAGATCTAAAGCCTTATGGAGCAAGGAGACCTCTGTGGATGAATTTGTAGGGTCTGAGACTTGCTTGATACTGGTCATTAACAAGTTGTGCAAGGAGGGTATGTCTTCTTTAAAGGCACAGATGAAAGATATCACATCTGAAATGCTCTCAATACTAATCTGAATGAGAACAGATTCATGATATCTTTTAGGACACTCTTGAGTGTAAGATGTGTTTAGTCCTTAGCATCACAGCCAGTGAAGATAGAAAGAAACCTAAGGCTGATAGAAGGATGGGAGTAATCTATATAGTTCTGAAGTCTGGCCTCTGAGGGGGTAATGGGCTGTATCATTCATTGATTTATTTACTCATTTATTCTTTCAAAAAATGCTTATTTATTAGTTTCTATTTGTCAGGCCCTGTCCTTGGTACTGAGGATATAGTAGTGAACAAGATACATTCTTCTGCCTTTAAATATCTTATAATTTCTTGAAGAGCTCAGGAGTGGATCAAGTGAAGATTATAATGGGGATTCAGTCCAACAGACAGGAGAGTATCAAAGGGATTCCAGGAAGGAAGTGATATCCAAAGTGATACAGGCTAGTGGTAGGGTCATGGAGTAGGAGGACATCCCATTCATCAGAATTCAGTGCAGAGAGAAGTGTTCGTTTACTCTTTCCTTCATTCCTTCACAACATTACTTACTAAACGTCTTCCAGAGTACCAGGCACTGCGCTAGGGGTTAGTAGATAGACTCTTTAGTTATATATACATGAGAAAAAATGGTTCCTGCCCCCAAAGAGCTTGCATCTAGGAATAGAAGAAGGCACATAAATAAACAATTATAACATAGGATGTGAAGTGCTACAATAGACATAGTACAGGATGCATATGAACATTCAGGAATGACACTTAAACTAAACCTGGGAAATGAGGGGAGACTTCTTGGAGGAAATGGCATTTATGCTGCGACCTGAAGGGTGAAGAGCTCCTGAGGCAAGGGTGCAAAGTACAATGAATACCCAACTTTTCCTGGCTGGAACTTATATGCCCTTCTGACTGGTGGCTTTTCTATCTTGGCTGATAGGAACTCAAAGGAAACCAATATTATCCAAGATGTATTTAAGTTTGTACCTTTCAGAGTTTCTTAAACAGAACACAGGACTTCCAGGTTTCTTGGGTAGTGCAGTACAAATAAATCTATCTGTAATATGTCTGTCTAAGAAAACCAGGACTAGTTATTATAATTCATGAAAATTCCAAATGTTTAAGCAGGCATTTGATGAAACTTTTGGAAAACTACAACAAAGGCAAATGGTGTGTAAACGATGTTAAATTGCAATATCTATTTGGAAACTATTAAAAAAACCCAGTCTATACCATAGTGATATCAAGGGGGTTGTTTGGGGGATTTTGACAATCCTTGCTCTCCCCATATCCATCGATCCTCTAAGGAACATTAGTAGCAATGTACTTACTATAATAAGCCCTGCTTCAAGTCAAGTTCCCTTTTTTGGACTAGGTAACTGCCCATAAGCTCTTTTTATATAGAAATCTAGAGCTGCCACAGAGTCTGCATAACATAAAACTTATGAAAGAATTTGTCTCAGCAGAAAACTCTGCAGCATTTTCTGATGGAGAGGATTCAAAAGAATACTTACCTACCAAAGCAGGTTTTAATGGATAAATCTAGTTTGGGTTTGGTAACAGATGATTCTAGAGAGTTTGCTTACTGCTTTGAAGTTGTATTTATTGCCATTTTATTGTTTATCTCTTAACCCCATATTTTGTGTAAGACCATTATCTCGCCAAACAGGTTTTGCTGACCATAGTACTTTTTAGAAATACAACTTTCAAAATAGAGGGGCAATTAACTAAATTCCTGACCTTCTCCAGATGAGCTTAGGAAATATGTAGGGTCAGAATTGCAAGTGTTGAGTAGGGATTTAGAATAACAGCATGTGTTGTATTTTATTGTTACAATAGCCAACCCCCAGCCCTCTTTTGAGTTTCCCTAAACAATTCTATCCTTTTGCCAAAGCAATAGTAAACAATGTAGAATAATATAAAGTGAAGGAAGAATGAAGGATCAAGTTTACCTAGTACCCAACACAGGAAGTAACTTGAAAAACTTTCTTAGATATTTTGGTTCTCCAAAGAATCTCTGAGGTTGCATCACTTACTGGGGACCCTCTTTTCTCTCAATCACTGGCCACACCCTCACTTCTCCCTGCACGCCACAGAGTCCAGTACAGTTATTCCTCTCTCTATTTTCTTACTTATGGATAACCTCTTTCTTCTATGCTAGGAAAACCAGGCATAGCCAGGAGAGGCATGCTTTAATCCTACCTGGAGTGCAGCAAATCCTCTTTTCCATAAAACTCTTCTCCTTGCAAAGGAATTAAGTCAAACCAGACACTAAGAGGGTTCTTGAGGAGTGGCCCACAGGTAGAAGTTGACTAGGAAGAAAGTTGAGAGAGATTGACAGACACTGTGACTGCAATGCTTACCTGAGTAGAAGTTGATACCTTTGTGGAATATTTGGAGCAGTAGAGAATCTGGTCTTAGCAAGAGTCTCTGTTTATTACTCTATCCAAACTTCATGCAATCTTTTTAACATGCTTTGTGTTTAAACAAAATTTTCAAATGAACCTTTGAACTGAATGCATAATTCCTAAGGAATGGAGTCAGAATTTCTGAACCTCATTCCAAGCGATCACGTTTGAATTCACTCCAGAGCATCAGGAAATTGGAGAAGCTGGAGCAGAGAGTAGAGAGGTGCTCATTTAGGAAGGTGTGCTTTATCCCCTTTCCACCTCTGACCTAACTTCCCAGAACCAGGAAAGAGAGTGGGCATGTTAAATAACATTTCAAGAGAAAAGGAGAACGCTTAGTTTACTTGCCTTAAAATATTGTAAATTTGGCATTTTTCATATGACTTTCTTTTTTGATTGTCCTACTTTGATTATTATTTATTGAATTACTTTTAGCAATCTCCATTTATCTACTCACTGTGCTTTTTTGGTACATTACTTAAATAGCTCTGAAATTATAACATATTGTGCTAAAAGAAAATGGCAATTTCAATTTGCCCATGTAATGAACATAAATTCCAAGGACAATAAATTGTCGTAATCATTTGAAAATTCAGTAATATGGTAATTTAACAATAGGGACTTTTCTGTGACATAGACTGTTCTGCATTATACATTTTAGTGCTACCATCAATTTGGAGAGGAAGCTATCTATAAGAATATAGCACTTGCATGCTTTTACTATCTTTAAGCATGTGACATTAATTTATAGGAAAATGGAATAGTTTTATCTGCTTAAGGAATGAGCAAAGAAGGAAATATTAATAAGAAATGTGAGTCAGGTTACTAATGACTTACGATCTTTATTATATTTTGTGTTCAAGAAGGTTTACCTAATGACCTCTTCTTTTTTTCTTGTTAGCATTAAGCAGTCCAGTGAAGGAACTCAACACATGCTGAGGTTCTGGCAATATTGCCATTTTCCTATTTTGTTATCTATTTTCTCTGAATATCTTGATTATTACAAGTGCCTAACAATGACATATTACTTGTGACCTTGAAATCAGTTAAGTTTCAGAGCCCAGAATTCACAGGCTATCAGCTAAAATCTATGGAAATATATTTTTTCTCTGCTTCTTCAATTTCCACATTTTGTGTTAGAGGAGATGTGCTTACTTAAATATCTATTTTGCTAAAGGACAAGCAGGCATTCTAATTTCTGGAAATCTATGTTTTCCAAATGTTCATTGATGGTGTGAATTGGTGGGACACCGTGATTGAAGTGGTGACCAAATGATGATGGCTCAGAGGTGATACATAAACAAATCCTCATTACTTTTCATATTTAACCTTGATAGGAGTTTTTACTCCATGATCTGTGAGAAGAAAAAAAGTATTTCACTCACATGTTTCAGTAGATTTTCACTGCATGGTTAGTGGAAATTTTAATTGACTTGAAATCAGCAGATTTGGGTCACAGTCCTGACAGCATAATTTTCCAGCAGATCACTGACTGTATGAAGCCCAGTTGTCTCATTTTCAGATCAGGAGTAAAACGTGCAAAGCCTTGCAGAATTTTAGTGAAATTCTGAGGAAATAATGACCTTTAAATATCCAATTTAAAATCTATTATGATACATAAAGAGTGCTATGTATTTATTTATGGTGTAAACATTTCCATTAACTAATTTACTTGACTAGAACGAGTCATTAAAAGTTAAGATATGATAAAGACCTATTATTTCTGGAGTGTAGAAGGCACTATACCAGGCACATCATTTGCCTTATTTGTCTTGAAAATTTTTGGCTATACATGTTACAGTTGTAAATCAATCAAAACAAATGCGTAGAGTGATTAGTGAAGGCCCTTTGTTACAAAAACGTCTATGACTGCCCTATTTTCTTTATGACTTGAACTCCGTAATGGTTTTTTATTGAGGTAAACATAAATATTGTAATGTGCACAAATCTTCAGTGTATAACTCATAGTTTTATAAATACACACATACCCATGTAAACACCAAAGGATCACTTTCCAGAAGTCTCCCTTATGTTATTTCTTAGTTGATATTCTCACCTTTCAACAATATACCATATGCTGACTCCTTTTCATCATTGATTAGTTTTGTCTGTCCTTGATTTACAAATAAATGGAACATATGTACTCTCTTGTTTCTGGATTTTTATGACTCATCACCAAGTTAGTGAGATTTATCCACAGTGTTACATTTAGCATTAGTTGATGTTTTCGAAAACGCTATTTAGTATTCCATTGTATAAATATACCAGGATTGATATATCTTCTCTCCTGTTGAAAGACATCTAGGTTGCTTCCAGGTTTTGGCTGTTATGAATAAAGCTTCTGTAGACATCTTGGTACTTGCCCTTTGGTGGACATATGAACTCACGTCTCTAGAAGACAATTACACCTTTTAATCTAAATAAATATTTGGCAATTTCATCCTAAATTCTATTTAATAATGTTACTCTAGCCTCCTTCTCATTCTGTTGGTTTCCTTCTTCTGGAACTTCTACTGCAGTGAGATTGGAATTTTGCCTTTATCCCCAGATCCTTTTCTTTTAATCTTTTTTTTTTTTTTTTTTTACTTGATAACATAGGACCATTTATTTCAAACTTTAGTAACTGTGACCCAGAATAAGAAATATAATGTACATTGCAACCTAATGCATACACATATTATAAAAGTCTTATGAAACAATGTATACCCTTACCAAGTATAAAGTATATTTTAAAATTTTGTATCTTATATTTTAGTCTAGTCAAAGCTATTCATTTTTATAAAAGTGTTTTTTATTTTTTATATATTTTTAAAACTTTTAATTAATTATTTTTACATTAGGTCCTCGTTGGTTATCTATTTTAAACATAGCAGTGTGTACATGTCAGTTGCAAACTCCCAACCTATCCCTCCCCCCACCCTTCCACGCTGGTAACCATAAATTCATTCTCTAAGGCTGTGAGTCTGTTTCTGTTTTGTAGATAAGTTTGTATCATTTATTTTTAGATTCCGCATATAAATGATATCATATGGTATTTGTCTTTCTCTGTCTGACTTACTTCACTTAGTTTGATAATCTCCAGGTCCATCCATGTTGCTGCAAGTGGCATTATTTCATTTTTTTTATGGCTGAGTAATATTCCATTGTATATGTGTACCACATCTTCTTTATCCATTCATCTGCCGATGGGCGTTTAGGTTACTTCCAATCTTATGCTTTTTTTTTTTTTTTTTTGTCCATTTGCAGCTGCTTTCTGAAAGAATTCCTTGCCTTGATTTTTCAGATCGCTAATTCAATCTTCAACTATGTAAAGTCTGCTATTTAGTGTATGTCTATTTAATTCTTATTTCAGTAACTGTGTTTTGAATTTTTAAGTATTCTACTATTCCTTTTTCATTGAAGGTTTTTCTTTCATTAATTTTTAATATGTTTGCACTATCCTCTTGAATATCTCTGAAACTATTAGTTTTCTTGTCTTATTTCTTTTCGTTCCTATGTTAGTATTTGTTGGTGATTTCATTTTCCTATTTCAGATTAATTTGCTGGTTTCATGTTGTTATTTCTTTCAAATGTCTGTTGATTCTTGGTTATTTCTATGGATTGCAGTACCCCCAGCTTAGGGAGTTGAATGTGTGTGTGTGTGTGTGTGTGTGTGTGTGTGTGTGTGTGTGTGTATGAGTGTATTGGAGGATAAAGAGGGTTCATGATTAGAGTATGAAACTGCCTTGACTTTTTTTTTTTTAACATCTTTATTGGAGTATAACTGATTTATAATGGTGTGTTAGTTTCTGCTTTATAGCAAACTGAATCAGCTATGCATATACATATATCCCCATATCTCCTCCCTCTTGTGTCTCCCTCCCATGCTCCTAGTACCACCCCTCTAGGTGGTCACAAAGCACCAAGCTGATCTCCCTGTGCTGTGCGGCTGCTTCCCACTAGATACCTATTTTTTTCTATTTTTTAGGTCTTTTTTCTTTTTTTTAGTTTCTGCTTTATAACAAAGTGAATCAGTTATACATATACGTATATCCCCATATCTCTTCCCTCTTGCGTCTCCCTCCCTCCCATCCTCCCTATCCCACCCCTCTAGGTAGTCACAAAGCACCGAGCTGATCTCCCTGTTCTATGCGGCTGTTTCCCACTAGCTATCTATTTTACATTTGGAAGTGTATATATGTCCATGCCAATCTCTCATTTTGTCCCAGCTTACCCTTTGCCCTCCCCATATCCTAAAGTCCATTCTCTAGTAGATTTGTCTTTATTCCCATCTTGCCACTAGGTTCTTCATGACCGCTTTTTTTTTTTTTTTAGATTCCATATATATGTGTTAGCATATGGTATTTGTTTTTCTCTTTCTGACTTACTTCATTCTGTATGACAGACTCTAGGTCCATCCACCTCACTACAAATAACTCAATTTCGTTTCTTTTTATGGCTGAGTAATATTCCATTGTATAAATATACCACATCTTCTTTATCCATTTATCTGTTGATGGACACTTAGGTTGCATCCATGTCCTGGCTATTGTAAATACAGCTGCAATGAACATTGTAGTACATGACTCTTTTTGAATTATGGTTTTCTCAGGGTATATGCCCAGTAGTGGGATTGCTGGGTCGTATGGTAGTTCTATTTTTAGTTTTTTAAGGACCCTCCATACTGTTCTCCATAGTGGCTGTACCAATTTACATTCCCAACAACAGTGCAAGACAGTTCCCTTTTCTCCACACCCTCTCCAGCATTTACTGATTTTTTGATGATGGCCATTCTGAATGGTGTGAGGAGATACCTCATTGTAGTTTTGATTTGCATTTCTCTAAAGATTAGTGATGTTGAGCATCCTTTCAGGTGTCTTTTGGCAAACTGCATATTTTCTTTGGAGAAATGGCTGTTTAGGTCTTCTGCCCATTTTTGGATTGGGTCGTGTGCTTTTTGATATTGAGCTGTATGAGCTGCTTGTAAATTTTGGAGATTAATCCTTTGTCAGTTGCTTCATTGGCAAATATTTTCTCCCATTCTGAGGGTTGTCTTTTCGTCTTGTTTATGGTTTCCTTTGCTGTGCAAAAGCTTTTAAGTTTCATTAGGTCCCATTTGTTTATTTTTGTTGTTATTTCCGTTACTCTAGGAGGTGGGTCAAAAAGGATCTTGCTGTGATTTATGTCATAGAGTGTTCTGCCTATGTTTTCCTCTAAGAGTTTGATAGTGTCTAGTCTTACATTTAGGTCTTTAATCCATTTTGAGTTTATTTTTGTGTATGGTGTTAGGGAGTGTTTTAATTTCATTCTTTTACATGTAGCTGTCCAGTTTTCCCAGCACCACTTACTGAAGAGGCTGTCTTTTCTCCATTGTATATTCTTGCCTCCTTTATCAAAGATAAGTTGACCATATGTGCGTGGGTTTATCTCTGGGCTTTCTATCCTGTTCCATTGATCTATCTCTCTGTTTTTGTGCCAGTACCATACTGTCTTGATTACTGTAATTTTGTATATAGTCTGAAGTCCGGGAGCCTGATTCCTCCCGCTCCATTTTTCTTTCTCAGGATTCCTTTGGCTATTCCAGGTCTTTTGTGTTTCCATACAAATTGTGAAATTTTTTGTTCTAGTTCTGTGAAATATGCCATTGGTAGTTTGATAGGGATTGCATTGACTCTGTAGATTGCTTTGAGTAGTAGAGCCATTTTCACAATGTTGATTCTTCCAATCCAAGAATGTGGTATATCTCTCCATCTATTTGTATCATCTTTAATTTCTTTAATCAGTGTCTTATAGTTTTCTACATACAGGTCTTTTGTCTCCTTAGGTAGGTTTATTCCTAGATATTTTATTCTTTTTGTTGCAGTGGTAAATGGGAGTGTTTCCTTAATCTCTCTTTCAGATTTTTCATCATTGGTATATAGGAATGCCAGAGATTTCTGTGCATTAATTTTGTATCCTGCTACTTTACCAAAATCATTGATTAGCTCTAGTAGTTTTCTGGTAGCATCTTTAGGATTCTCTATGCATAGTATCATGTCATCTACAAACAGTGACAGTTTTACTTCTTCTTTTCTGATTTGCATTCTTTTTCTTCTCTGATTGCTGAGGCTAAAACTTCCAAAACTATGTTTAGTAGTAGTGGTGACAGTGGACGACCTTGTCTTGTCCTGATCTTAGTGGAAATGGTTTCAGTTTTTCACCATTGAGAACAGTGTTTGCTGTGGGTTTGTCATATATGTCCTTTATTATGTTGAGGTAAGTTCCCTCTGTGCCTACTTTCTGGAGGGTTTTTTATCATAAATGGGTGTTGAATTTTGTTGAAAGCTTTTTCTGCATCTTTTGAGACGATCATATAGTTTTTCTCCTTCAATTTGTTAATATAGTTTATCACATTAACTGATTTGCATATATTGAAGAATCCTTGCATTCCTGGGATAAACCCCACTTGTTCATGGTTTATGATCCTTTTAATGTGCTGTTGGATTCTGTTTGCTAGTATTTTGTTGAGGATTTTTGCGTCTATGTTCATGAGTGATATTGGCCTGTAGTTTTCTTGCTTTGTGACATCTTTGTCTGGTTTTGGTATCAGGGTGATGGTGGCCTCGTAGAATGAGTTTGTGAGTGTTCCTCCCTCTGCTATATTTTGGAAGAGTTTGAGAAGGATAGGTCTTAGCTCTTCTCTAAATGTTTGATAGAATTCGCCTGTGAAGCCATCTGGTCCTGGGCTTTCGTTTGTTGGAAGATTTTTAATCACAGTCTCAATTTCAGTGCTTGTGATTGGTCTGTTTATATTTTCTATTTCTTCCTGGTTCTTCTCGGAAGGTTGTGCTTTTCTAGGAATTTGTCCATTTCTTCCAGGTTGTCCATTTTATTGGCATATTGTTGCTTGTAGTAATCTCTCATGATCCTTTGTATATCTGCAGTGTCAGTTGTTACTTCTCGTTTTTATTTCTAATTCTATTGATTTCAGTGTGCTCCCTTTTTTTCTTGATGAGTCTGGCTAATGGTTGATCAATTTTGTTTATCTTCTCAAAGAACCAGCTTGTAGTTTTATTGATCTTTGCCATCGTTTCCTTCATTTCTTTTTCATTTATTTCTGATCTGATCTTTATGATTTCTTTCCTTCTGCTAACTTTGGGTTTTTTTGTTCTTCTTTCTCTAATTGCTTTAGGTGAAAGTTTAGGTTGTTTATTTGAGATGTTTATGGTTTCTTGAGGTAGGACTGTATTGCTATAAACTTCCCTCTTAGAACTGCTTTTGCTGCATCCCATAGGTTTTGGGTCTTTGTGTTTTCATTGTCATTTGTTTCTAGGTATTTTTTGATTTCCTCTTTGATTTCTTCAGTGATCTCTTGGTTATTTAGTAGTGTATTGCTTAGCCTCCATGTGTTTGTATTTTTTACAGATTTTTTCCTGTAATTGATATCTAGTTTCATAGCATTGTGGTTGGAAAAGATACTTGATACAATTTCAATTTTCTTAAATTTACCAAGGCTTGATTTGTGATCCAAGATATGATCTATCCTGAAGAATGTTTCATGAGCACTTGAGAAGAAACTGTATTCTGTTGTTTGTGGGTGGTATGTCCTATAAATATCAATTAAGTCCATCTTGTTTAATGTATCATTTAAAGCTTGTATTTCCTTATTTATTTTCAATCTGGGTGATCTGTCCATTGGTGAAAGTGGGGTGTTAAAGTCCCCTACTATGTTTGTGTTACTGTCAATTTCCCCTTTTTTGGCATTAGCATTTGCCTTATGTACTCAGGTGCTCCTATGTTGGATGCATAAACATTTACAATTGTTATATCTTCTTCTTGGATTGATCCCTTGATCATTATGTAGTGTCCTTCTTTGTCTCTTGTAATAGTCTTTATTTTAAAGTCTATTTTGTTTGATATGAGAATTGCTACTCCAGCTTTCTTTTGATTTCCATTTGCATGGAATATCTTTTTCCATCCCCTCACTTTCAGTCTGTATGTGTCTCTAGGTCTGAAGTGGGTCTCTTCTAGAAAGCATATATATGGGTCTTGTTTTTGTATCTATTCAGCCAGTCTATGTCTTTTGCTTGGAGCATATAATCAATTTACATTTAAGGTAATTATCAATATGTATGTTGGTATTACCATTTTCTTTATTGTTTTGGGATTGTTTTTGTAGCTCTTTTCCTTGTTTTGTGTTTCCTGGCTAGAGGAGTTCCTTTAGCATCTGTTGTAAAGCCGGCTTGGTGGTGCTGAATTCTCTTAGCTTTTGCCTGTTTGTAAAGGCTTTAATTTCTCTGTCGAATTTGAATGAGATCCTTGCTGGGTAGAGTAATCTTGTTTGTAGGTTTTTCCCTTTCATCACTTTAAATATGTCCTGCCACTCCCTTCTGGCTTGAAGAGTTTCTGCTGAAAGATCAGCTGTTAACCTTATGGGGAGTCCCTTATATGTTATTTGTTGTTTTTCCCTTGCTGCTTTTAATGCTTTTTCTTTGAATTTAATTTTTGATAGTTTGATATGTGTCTTGGCATGTTTTGCCTTGGATTTATCCTGTATGGGACTCTCTACACTTACTGGATTTGATTAACTATTTCTTTTCCCATGTTAGGGAAGTTTTCATCTATAATCTCTTCAAATATTTTCTCAGTCCCTTTCTTTTTGTCTTCTTCTTCTGGGACCCCTATAATTAGAATGTTGGTACATTTAATGTTGTCCCAGAGGTCTCTGAGACTGTCCTCAATTCTTTTCATTCTTTTTTCTTTATTCTGCTCTGCAGTAGTTTTTTCCACTATTTTATCTTCCAGGTCACTTATCCATTCTTCTGCCTCAGTTATTTTCCTATTGATTCCTTCTAGACAATTTTTAATTTCATTTATTGTGTTGTTCATCATTGTTCGTTTACTCTTTAGTTCTTCTAGGTCCTTTTTAAACGTTTCTTGTATTTTCTCCATTCTATTTCCAAGATTTTAAATTATCTTTAGTATCATTTCTCTGAATTCTTTTTTAGGTAGACTGCCTATTTCCTCTTCATTTGTTTGGTCTGAAGGTTTCCTTACCTTCCTTGTTCATCTGATGTGTGTTTGTCTGTCTGCTCGTTTTGCTTAACTTACTGTGTTTGGGTTCTCCTTTTCGCAGGCTGCAGGTTCGTAATTTCTGTTGTTTATGGTGTCTGCCTCCAGTGGGTAAGGTTGGTTCAGTGGTTTGTATAGGCTTCCTGGTGGAGGGGACTAGTGCCTGTGTTCTGGTGGATGAGGCTGGATCTTGTCTTTCTGGTGGGCAGGACCACGTCCAGTGGTGTGTTTTGGGGTGTCTGTGGCCTTATGATTTTAGGCAGCCTCTCTGCTAATGGATGTGGTTGTGTTCCTGTCTTGCTCGTTGTTTGGCATAGGCACAAGCAAAGTAGCTTGCTGTTCATTAAGTGGAGCTGATCTTAGTGTTGAGATGGAGATCTCTGGGAGAGCTTTCGCTGTTTGATGTTACTTGGAGCTGGGAGGTCTCTGGTGGACCAGTGTCCTGAATTTGGCTCTCCCACTTGAGAGGCACAGGCCTGACTCCCGGCCGGAGCACCAAGACCCTGTCAGCCACACTTTTGGGAAGTCTGAGGTCTTTTGCCAGCGTTCAGTATGTGTTCTGTTGGAGTTGTTCCACATGTAGAAGTATTTCTGTTGTTTTTGTGGAGAGGAAGGTTATGTCCATGTCTTACTCCTCTACCATCTTGAAGGTCTCCTTGCCTTGACTTTTGAGTAAGAACTTGTCTTTGGTGATAGTTATAGGCTACCTGGGAGCAGTTTCTTTTTTTCTTTCCTGCTCTACTGCCTACTCCACAGGTATTCATTTAATGTCAGATTTTCTAATTTGGAAGCTGTTCTCATGGTTATATCCTCAGGGTAGAAACAAAAGTCAGCTGCTCTGTTCTTTAACTAATTACCTGGTGAACAGCTCCCTGACCATTTTTTCTCACTGCTTTAATCATGCATGAGGCCATTCTTGGGTTCTACTGTCAGTATTAACTTTTCAGTGGTGCCCTTATTTTTCTATATGGTTTTCCTGTGTGGTCTTGCTTTCCTGTATGGCCTTGGCTCTCTTTGGCTTTCTGTCCTGCTGTCATCTGCCTTATCTTTTCTGGGAAGTTAACAGTTCTGATCAACTAATGACACCATCTCAGACTTTCAGCATTGCTGGAAATTTATTTTTATTTGTGTTGTATTATTTTGATAGAATTTAGGGTTGAGGAGAGGCAAATCATTGAGCCTAGTTAGTTATCTTGAACCAGGTATCTCTTGTGTGTTTTTTTCAATAGCTCTACAAATTGTATAACAGGAGAGATATTAAATAACATATCTAAATTTATATTACTGGCATGTGGAGAAGTCTGACTGATTTCAAAATCCAAGTTCTTTTCAGTACCCCCACCTTATTTTAAAATAATAGGGAACCACATGCCCAAAGGATCAGGTCAATGTGCTGTTTTTTAGGATTTTAAAATTTTATTTTCTGATTTCAGTAGCTTTGTTTTTAATGCTGGGATTACACTTGAATAAAATATAATTGCCGATAATGGATCTGACAGCATGAGTGGATTAGTGTATTCAACAGTGGTTTGATCATTAGAGGGAAATACTAATTTAAAACTCCACATTCCATTCTTTAAGTGTGTTTCTCATTATTGTAATAATATAAACAGTTGATTCCCCTTTAAATATTTTTTACAAATATAACTCCACTTTTGGATAGAAGAAGGAGAGGAAGAAGGTTATGTGCTTATTTTTTTTCAGGAATTTTCTGTTTAATATTGTAAGGTTAGATTATCAGAAATAGGGCTCATAATAATGTTTAAGTATTAGAAATATATACAAAGTTGTTTATGTAGAATAACACTATTTATGACTAATATTTTTTCTTTTTGAAAATTACATAATTGGAATGCTAACTGGTAGTTTTATATAAGCTTTGAATATTCCTTACATTTTTCTTTGAATAGAAGACCCTGTAGGTGAAAGAAATAATCACATCAAATATGTTTGTTTTATTATAGTTATTCAAATAATAAAACTTAATTTTATTTGTTAGAATATTGAAATTATATTAGACATTCATTATCTGGTATACTGATGTTGTAGTTAAAAAAAAAGCAAAATTGGTTAGCTTAATTTCACTTCAATAAAGAACAGAGAAGCAAATAGGCTTTTCATTAGTAACACTGAAATATGTGTTTTCAAAGGACATGAATTACAAGAGGGCAATGTCACTGTAGTTGATTGGAGCTTTGTTAAGTCATATTTTTTATAATGTCAGTTTCTGGTGATCACTGTTGGTGGTGGTAATTGTGGCGGGGGCACTATTTGACAATGAGACATGGAGCACTGAAGACTCCAGCTTTTTTCCTTATTCTAAAACTGGACTCTGAGTTAAGGCTTTTTTTTTTTTTTCATAAATTTGATGTGATGGCATTGTTATTGAAAAGGACATTTTTCCATGATAATTTGCACAGTTATTAATAAAACATCTATTACACAATAATTGAATACATTTAATTAAAGTTGATGCAATGACAATAATAGAAAAAGGCAAGACTTTCCGCCAGTGGGTCAGAACTGAGTGATCGTAATCAGTCTAGATAGTGCCAAAAAGCAAATAATTCCAGGAGATGAGCTTGATGGCCCTTATTCAGGGACTCTTGGTTCCCTTACAATGAAATTTTAGTAGGAAATGCTAAGTTATGCAGCCTCTTAATAAACAGTGACAGTAACTCAATATGTCATAATCTTCCCCATCGTCTGACACATCTTGACACAGATCAGCAAATCCTGACTTCCTTTCAACTCTCCATTGGTTCTTCTAGACAAACTCTAAAAATGTCTTTCTGTATCCCAAACAACCAACTATGGACAGTCTAGCCTTCCACCTAGAAGGGATTATTTTCACTCAAAGGTCAAGCAAGTGTATCTGGAAACAATTAATGAGTGCACATTATTAAATTATCTGTTCCTAATGAGTATTCTATTAGCTAGAAAATGATTGTGGTAATTATAAGCAGAACCGATATATGAGCTCATAACAATTGTGTGGATTTAAATTTTTACTCATGGCCTCTTTCATAAAAAATTCCAAGCGATGATTATGTTTCATTTTCTATATTATTAGCATTTAGCAGCTGTTTTGCATAGATATTGAGGAATCAAAATCGACTCACAGTTCAGGAAGATTGAATTCTCCAAAGCACACAATGATGATCCATATAATGAATTCTTGGAGATTTGATGTTAAATGGACATTGCTATTAATTCTGAAGCAAAGAAGATGCACGTAGGGGAAAAAGAAAGGAAAGTGCTGTGTTGAGAAATAGATAAAAAGGCAAGGAAAGAGTAGACACTTTCAAAATGATAGTTTTTGAAACTAAAATTATTCACATTTAACTTTTCCCCTTATTCTTTTCCATCGTGTATTCACACGACAGCCCACACAAACCATGCAGATCTCCAACAGATGTAACAGACACTGGAGTGTCACACTGTTACTCCTTGTCATCCACTCCTAAGGGCCATAATCATTTACATAATAAGGAAGCATCATTTTATGAGACCATGACTATGCTCTATTCACGGGTGAAAAAATTTCAACTCCTCTCCTGATTATGCTAGTCAGAGAACAGTTATTCTTTCTTCCATTTCATGGCTCTTATGAGCTTTTAGGAGGTATGGCCTTCAAATATATTAAGCAATATCAATTGGATAGAAAGTGCTTCTAAAATTTTTACAGTTGGTAAGAATATTTTTTTGTGCTGTACCCAGCAACATCACACTTGTGTGTGTTTACCTGGAAGGTTGCGTGACTCAGATCTCAATTATGCCAATGCAGCAGCTCAACCTTAGCCCATCACCATAGGTCATAGAAAAGAAGAGTTTAGTGGTGTAAATGAGTGAAGGGCAGCATGGGTACATTAATATCCACAATGTTTGGGTTGTCTAAGTCTGGATGAAAAGAGTAAGGCATTTTTCCTCATTATAAAATCAGCAAGGTTGTTTCTACTTGTCGAATATGAAAAGATATATAGAAGGTTAGTTTGGCTGAATGTGAAAAAAACTGGACCTAAAATATCTGGTTTTTCCATCTGGCTTTGTCAACTACTAGCTTCTTTTTTCAACAAATTACATAACGTCTGAAATTCAGTTTAATCCTCTTAGATGTCTCACTTCAAAATTCGTTTAGAATATTTGAGAAGTCATAATTTATAGTATAAAGTGATTCAAACATAACATAATAGAAAATAATCACAATAATATCACTTTTATATATGGGAAACTTAAAAAGGTTTGGGGAGCTTAGAGAGTTTTCACACTGTTTACTCCAAAAAAAAGGCTTTGTGCTTCAAGGGCTTCTGAACAACCTCTATCATCTGCTGTTCCACAATCCTCCACATGTTTGGACCCAGTGGAAAGGATTGGTGTCAGGTTTGGGGCTTTTCGCCTTCCTTCAGTGTCTTTATTCGCTAATACTCAGATTAGGCATTGCTGACAGATCAAGCTCACCAAGCCACTATCAGTGGCACAAAGCGATGACTATTGAAGGAATGGTTTGACTTAAAATCAGAAATTCTTTGAATTTTGCAACACGCTTAAGACAATCCTGTTCGATATGGTTCTTCATTAAAGATTACTAGACCTTTTCCATAGAAATATAGGAACTTTGGAGAAATTATGCTGAAGAGCCTAGCATTTTATAAACCTTTACAAATGTCTTCTGTCTGAGTCAAAATTAATTCTGGTTCCTTCGCCATATGTTTGTGCAAGAGATGGCTCCTAACACTTCGATGGGAACAATTCTGCAAAGAAAAACAAGTTCATTGGTCAAGATTCTATAATGGCTGCTTTCTAGAAAAGAAATAAGATTCCCTTTCTTTTATATGCTATTAACTCATGCTGATGTCTTGTGACCAGTGTGAATTCCTCAGGCACTTTCTTACCTTCTCAGCCATCCACCTTCAGGCACAAGTTACTGTGATTTGATCAACCAGAGAGCTTGGTCAGGGAGGTCTTGTAACATAACAGCTTCTAATGGAAAGAATACAACATAATTGGGAATCTGCAATGGCAGGTGGCCCAGGGCATCATGTTTCAATATTGCTCTTCTAGGCTTGTAGATAAGCATGTAGCTGAGTGCACGGAACTAATCAAGACCCAAGACCAGCATATGTGCTGTTATAATTAACTGCAAAAAGGTAGTATACTATTTCAGACCTTCACTGTAAAGCTAGAAAGCTTTGCTTCTCATAGTGTGATCCTTAGACCAGCAGTCTCCATCACCTCAGACCTAGTGGGAAATGCAGCTTCTCAGGCCCAACCCCATATATACTGAATTAAAAACTGCAAGGTCCCCAGGTGATTTGTGTAAATATCAAAAAAAAAATCACCACTCTAAATTTGTGGCACATGGTGCCATAAAAGTTGGATTTCTAGCCTTCCTTGGTTATGACACTTTTGTTTCTGTTTTCTTCCTTAGCTTGATTTTTTTTCAATAATGATGAATCCAGAGACTTCTAATACTTAAGGTGTCTTCTTTTATTTGCTGTTAAAGCTTATTATCTCCTAGAAGTCTTCCTTATCAAGGTTTTCATAACATACCAGTCATACTGGGCCAGCTCTTAAACAGAGTCCTTGGCCTTTAGAAAAATTAAAGCAGTTAGCGTCCCACATCTTGATGTCATGGTCCTAATAATTCACTTCAACTTTTGGCCTTGACCTCTGTAGTTTAGATGAATGGGGACACCAGTATAGATCTTTGCAGAGGCCCTGCACATTTGAGGAGATGTGTACTAATTGGGCTAAATTCCAACCCATGTCAAATGTTATATTGTTTATTATTGGCAATTGGACTTAAGTGGTATCTGACCAAACTACATATATCATGCCTTGTGTACTAATGTGTACAGTCAAACATAAGACAGGAGGTCAGGAAGAATTTCCTAATGTATTTAGCATGCAGGTTGTGGTAGGGGAATGGAGGACTGGCATATGAAATATCAACAGTTTTGACTTTGGATATTCCCTGACACTTAAGGAATAAAAGAGAGCTAGAGCAGTAGCTGAGGGGTGGTGGTGAAGATATTCTTTCTTCTTGAGGAGAGTATGGTCTGCTTGGAAGGGGAGCAGCACCATATAGAGATGGAGTCCCTGTGACTTTACAGGAGGGAGTCCATGAGGATTCAGTGACTTAATGAATCGAGATGAGTGGTCTTTAGTTAATGGTATTAAGGTTCAGTCACTGCTGATGGTGGTGGTTTCAAGAGGTTTGGTGGAATTGAGATGGTTATATATTTCTAAAGACTGAAAAAAATATTGAAATCTAAATGGAACATGACACTGCAAGTTGAGGGTATATTTACCTGCTGGGTAGAAAGCCAGTGATTCGATGCCCAGTCTTTTATTTAAGGTGTTTCTATTAAGAGAATGAAAAGGAAAAACAAGACTCCATTAAAATGAATTTTCCAGTCCTGGAGGTTCACCTGCATGTCACTGACATCCCCAACCATCCCCCATCATGGAGCATGAACTCTTTGGAAGTTCTGGTTTATTTGGATAAGGAAATTGTGTGTTGGCAAGCCTTTGCAAAGTGTGAGAGCTTTTAATTACCTTGAGTGGAAACTGTCACTGGTCAAATGTCTTTTCTAATGATTTGAAGGATATGGAACAGAATATCTCTGAACAAGGTATAAACGCAAGTCCAGAAAAGACTTTTTAATCCCCTGTATTCATTACCTGTGATTGCTGTAACAAATCATCAAAAACCTAGTTGCTTAAAACAACAGAAGTTTAGTCTCCCGCAATCCTGGAGGCCAGAAGTCTGAAATCAAGGTGTCAGTAGGCCTGCTTTCCCTCTGAGGCTCTAGGAGAGAATTGGTTCCCTTTCTCTTCCAGCTTCTGCTGGCTGACCCAGCATTCCTGGGCTTATGGCTGCATCACTCACTCCAGTCTCTGCCTCTATGGTCACACTGCCTCCTGGATAATCCTTTCTGTCTATGTCTACGCTCCCTCTGCCTTTGTCTCATATGTATAAGGAGGCATGTGATGGCATTTAGGGCCCTCCTGGATAATCCTTTCTGTCTATGTCTATGCTCCCTCTGCCTTTCTCTCATATATATAAGGATGCATGTGATGGCATTTAGGGCCCTCCTGGATAATCCAGGATAGAGGAGTGATAGATACTAAGTAATACTTCTTAGAATATGATATCCACTCTTTAGCTACATAATGTAATAAAAGGTTCCATAGATTAGGACATGGGGGCCCACTATTTAACCCACTATATGCCCTACTGTTCTTTCTAACAAACTTTAGATCATTACATTTTTGAAGATCCATTAATTACTGTGAGTAGAGCATCAAATACAGACTTACATTCCCAAACTTCTCACTCTTTTGACTCTAGGTTTGTATCCTGGCACTCAGATCCTTTGCCAGATAAGTAATGACCAGGATCAGCTTGTGGCTTGGGAAGAGAAACATGGCACTGGCCTATGGACCTAGGGAAAGTTATTATTGTCCAGGGAACCTAGGATCGAAACAAGCCTTTTATATACACATTGACATCCATGTGGATAGCCTGATGTGGAGTTGTATCAGTCTTCTGGGGAAGGGTCTAGCCACTAGTTACAGTCTGTCAGATAATGCAGCTTGATATCTTATTTATAAACTTAATATTTACACTAAAGTGGTATATGTAAGTTAAAAGACTTTTAGGGGTAGGTTTCCTTCTAAGCGAGGACTGATAACTTCCTCACAAATGTCTTTGGATGAATTGGACACTGCAAGTGGCTTCCTTAGTGAGTTGTATTTTTCATATTGATTACAGATGGGTTGAGTATCAGAGCTGTACATGCTCTGTCTCAGAGGCCACTTGTGTGCACTGACACCATATCTAATAGAGAGGTATATGCCAACTGGGAGAGCAAAGGTGCTGCCTATAGGAAAAAAGAGAATACGACTAGGAGCTTTGGGCTATCCCCTGAGCTGTCGCCATAGCTTTAGTGACTCCTGTTTTCTTACTCCCTTTGCTGCTGTTTCCAGATGGGGGGGACAGAATGGAGAGAGGTGATTCAGAGCACTATGAGATGATTCACAGTTGCAGCCACTTGTGGAGGGAGGAAAGGAACCCTGATGGTGGTAGGGATGCAGGTGTCCTCCAACTTCAGGAAAAGTCTGCTCTGTATGTAAATGGATGGAATTTCACAAACTGATAGCATACTGTGTGGGGTATTGCTATGGAAGTAGGTTTTCTTTTCTTAGAAAAAATGCCTGAGGTGCTGCATTAGACTTAGGACTTTCGAAGAAGGGATAGAGGCCAGAGCGAATTAGACGTAGGTTTTTCCTCTAACCCAGGAAGATAAAGGAAGTTCAAGCAAAATATGTTACTTGTACCTAATGCATTCAGTTACATTATTGCTCCCCAAAGCAGTCTTCTCAGAAATGCTTACCTAAATTCCATTTCTTTCTCTAAAAGTAGACATTCAGAATATAAGCATTGCTGGTCACAGGCACTTTACATGTTACATCAGAACATTTTCTGTCCAGGCAGCAAAAATCACTGTGAGTGTTTTGGGACAACTTCACGGGTATGGACAACTTGCTTAGTTCCAGATTTGTAGATTTCCTAATCATATCTATTCTTAACAAAAAAGAAAATTGGAGAGTAAGTTGCTACAGGAAATTATTTCAGTTGACAAAAATTATCATCAAGGGTCTAAGAGATTTGACAGAACTGTTAAATATTGGAGGGGTGTCTAATGATTTCCTAATAGATGAACTGAGTACATAGATGTGCTAGCAGCAAAGTGGAAACACCAAGTCAATTTTGGGGAATAGTTTTATAACTGTATATTTGAAAGAATAGGTTCAAAATAATAAAATCGAAAAAAAAGATTAAGTTGAACTTTATTTTGTAGTGTACTGATCACTTTTAATTTGACATATAAACAGGTGCTCACATAATCTTTTCAGTGCTTAGGTTCTCTAAAGATATAATCGTAGCATTTTCTGGACTCCAGACCTCAAGGTGCTATTAAGAATGAACTAGTATGTGAGCTTCCTGTGTCAGGCATGCAGTGCTACTAGTATAATGTTATCAATTGACCTCCTTGTTTATTGATATTCAGGATGGATCTAAAGACACTCATTGGCCGGGGAGGGAGGCAAGAATAGATAGTTATAACAGTTCTACAGTTAAAATGAGGAGCAACATCCAAGTTACTCACTACCTTTGGATGCATAGTGCTGTGTACCAGCAAAGACACCTTAACTCCAGTGACAGGCAAGGAAATGCAGCCCAGAGACCAGCTCCTACTGTTAATTTTGGACACATGGTATATATAAGCTAGGGGAACATGGAAAGGGCTTCTATCTAGTGGTGAAATAGTGAAGATCCTTAGTAGTTAATGGTGTGGAGTGGTTCCCCAAAACTGAAGCTGTTAAAATAATGGCTTCCAACAACAATTCATAAATTAGATAACTTGGTGGTGAGGTGTTGGTGACCGTGGAAGCATCTGTGGTAGTAAAAGTCACCCACTGCTGTCTCCTAACAGTAACAGCCATGACTGGATGAGCTGCAACTCCTTCAGTGGAGTGAGTTGGGAGTAAAGAGTAACCTGGAGGGGAGAGAGGGGTCTGACAGCATATGGAGGTGGAGACCCAATAATTCTCCATTTTCAAAGAGTTTCCAAAGACGAATAAATACCCCCTAAAAATTATGTCAAAGATGGTACAAATGGGACAACTCCTCCCAAAGGGCACAAGGAATTCCACCGAATATTAAGGCTGACAAAATGCCAGAGAGGATACTTCCCATGTGGTTAAGTATTTCCCAGTGTGTGAATTGCCGTAGTACACCCCAGGGTGGGAAATCTTCATTAAGAATGGGTCTGGAGTAATTGGACAAAATAGACTCTTTTATGCATGGCTCAGGTGAGTGTTTGAGCAAGTGTCAGAGTTTATTAACAGCAAGTAACAAAAAAACAACTCTTGTTTATTTAAAAAAGGAATTAATTAGCTAAAAATTCAGCCTAGAGAAAGATCAGGAACCAGGCAGTTCTGGGGATCTTGGGAGGAGAGACTGATGAAAAACCTTTTCAGGGTTTTGCCATTAAGATGAATTAAGTTCAGCCACTCTCCAGCTGTGTGACATTCTGCTTAAGCTACAACTGTTCCAGGTTGTCCATGTCTGTTTGTCCCAGCTGGGCCATGTGTAAACTGCTTGTCCAGGAGAGAGCAGAGCAGTATACTGAGAGGTCTGGAGACATCTTAAAACAAGAGAGGACTGTCTCCTCAATGGAAAAAATAAGGTGATGGTTGCAATATGAGAGGCAATGCTGAACAGAAAACCCAAAAGTTGTACCCTGTAGCCCAGACCTTGCCTGCCCATATTCATAACATCTTTGCATCCATATCAAAAATTCACCATCAATATAACAACATAACTATCCTATGTACAAACGCAAACCCTAAACTAAAGTCTAATGTGTTTATTTAATTTCAGTTTAAAAATAATTGGATGATGAGCATTTTGTTCTAGTTCAGTCTCTTTCCTGTCACAAGGTAGAAGCAGAAAAAAAAGAATATATATATATATATATATAAAATATCTGAATCACTTTGCTGTACACCTGAAACTAACACAACATTGTAAGTCAGCTATACTTCAATTAAAAAAAAAAAGTGTAAGCAGAGACAAGCAGGCAGTGTTTCCCCACATGCTGTAAATGGGTCATAGCCTACCATCCAAATATGATTTATAGCGCCTCCAAAATTCTAAATGTGCGAGCCCAGTCTCCCAGCCCCCCAGCCCCTGCAGGGGTTAGAGGTAAAAGGTGTTATTTGTCTTTTATTTTGGGGTAAGTTCTCTTAAATCTTATTGTGTTAGTTTTCTACTGCTGCTGTAATACCTTTCCACAAGTTTAGTGGCTTAAAATAGCGCAAATGTATTACCTTATAGCTCTGTAGGTCAGAAGTCTAACACAGGTCTCATTGGGCTAAAACCAAGGTGCTGGCAAAGCTGTGTTCTTTTGTGGCTGCAGGGGAGACTCTGCTTCCTTGCCCTTTCTAGCTTCTGGAGGCTGCCTTCATTCAGTGGCTTTTGACTCCCTTTCTCCATGTTCAAAGTCAGCAAGATCACATCCATCTGACCCTTATTCCACCATTACAACTCTCTCTTTCTAACTCAGCCAGAAAAAGTTCTCTGCTTTTAAGGACTTTTGTGATTACATTGGACCTGGCAGAATATCTAGGATAATCTCTCCATCTGAAGGTTCATATTCTTAATCACAACTACAACGTCCCTTTTGCCATGTGAGATAGCATATTCACAGGTTCCAAGGACTATAGTGTAGATATCTTTAGGGGAGGGGACATTAGTCTGCCTACCATAGTGATTAATCCTGATAGTGGTGCCTTGAAGAGATAATGCCATAGATTCAGATGTCAGATACCAGGAGCTGCCTGGTTCCTGTTTATTCTGAAAGCTATTGTTCAGTTATTCCCTTAGTTTTATGAATCACCATCCACTATCCAATAAATTCCTACTTTTCCCTTAAATTAATTAGACTTAGTTTCATTTGCCTACCTAAGAAATTTATACCATGAGTTGGGAAGGGATATTGGGCTTGAAGAAAGAAAAAAACATCAGCTTTCCATTAAGACAAATTGGTAAAGTTTATAGTGCAGGGAAGAACCAATGTGGAGCTGTGATTCACTTCGGATGGGTGGCAGGTAATAACATAGGTAGACTGAATTAAGCACAAATAGGAGCTAATCCTTTTGACTTAATGCCCTTGGGGTGGGGGGCAATGATCAGAGATTGAAACAAAGCAGAGCTAAAGCATATTTAATTTGGTCCACTTGGGGAATTGAGAATCAAGAGACATCTCTCAGTAGGCCCTGTAGTGGCTTGGTGTAAAAATGGAGGTTATAGATTTGTTTAATGCAAAATAAGTTTGTTCCAGAAATTCAAAGCCAGGGGACCAGGGCAAGACCTCTAGGTAAAAAAAGCTAACAGAATGCAAATAAGAAACAGATTTCAGATACACAGGGATAGTGGTTGACACTGTTCTGGGCTTTGACAGCAGCGGGAGGGTATTGCACAGAGGTGATGGGTAGAATGTCTGGTTACTCTCTACATATACACAGAAGTGCAGATATAGTTTCTGAAACATGAGGCTTCAAATTTCAACTGAAAATTTAGATATCGTTTCAAAGCATACTGATATCTGGGGTGAGGGTTATTATTATATTGACCTGATATTTTCTCATGTACCCCAGGAAAGGGTTGGGTAGGTGGCTTGCAAATAACTGGTCTCATAGGAATAAATTAAGGATAAATGAGGTAAGTTAGAGAGCGAAGGCTAACTTTCTCAAGATCTCACATTCCCTTAGCACTCTGGTAGGTGTTTTTATGAAAGCAGTTAATGAGAATGATATCTATAAGTACTTGGTTTATTTTAGTAGAATCTTGTACTATTTGGACACATAATTTTTGATGGTAGAAAAACATTCTGTACTCATTGAAATGCTATGCCATAGATATACCTTTTTCTAATTGTTGATGCCATCTTGTTTTACCTGTAGTCTATTCTAGATCTGCTATTAACTACCTGCTTGACCTGGAGTAGATCTTTTAGCTGTTTTGAATTTCACTTTCACATGTATAAACATAAGCAAATATTAGGTGGCCTCCATCATTCATTCACTGAATAAATATTTATCAAGCATCATGGCTAGGGATGCAAAGATAAAAAATACATCCCCACACCTGTGAAACAGACAAATAAAAGCTTAATTTTAAAAAGTGTGATTGATTTCTACATAAAGGGAGACAAAGGGAGCTAAGGAGGTACTGGGGGTTGGAGATGAGGAATGGGGAGGACAAGGAAAGAGGGGCTGTCCCTAAAAGTCTTCAGTACGTGTGACATTGTAACTGAGTCCATTGGTTCAGCAGTGAGTCAGGCAAAGGTGGCCTCATATTGGAAAGATGGAGAAATCAGTGACGGCTTGGTGCCATCTAGGAAGAGTAAATGCTTCTGCACAGTTACAGCCTAACTGTGAGAATCTAGATGTTGCTGCTAGATAAGGTCGTGAAAACTAGCCTAGAAAAGTGCTAGATAAGATCGTGAAAAGCTGCTTGGCTAACCATCCCTCTCTCTGAAAACATCTGATGCAAGCATCCTCAATTTCTAACCTCTGGAAGGCACCAGAATGCACAAATCTACAGACAGATAACGTCCACAGCCTCACCTCCTCCAAATCTTGTTCAAAGGTTGACTCTTCATGGACGCCTCCACCACCTATTTATTGAATTAAATTTCTTTAATTAGAAATTAAAGCTGCCAGCTTGCCTTCTGACATTGCTGTCTTATTCTGCTCTGATTTTTGTTTTTTCAAACAGCTATCATATTCTAAAAGTGTTACATAATTTACTTCTTTATCACGTTTGCTGTTTATTAAGTATCTCTCCTTCCAGAATGAAAAGCTCTATAAAGACAGGGATTTCTTTCTTTTATATTTTCTTTTTTTGTGATTCTCTCTATAGCAGTACCTGGCACATAGTAGATGCTCAATTGAAAGAACGAACCACAGAGGAGTTCAAGCCTAAAGGACATGCAGTGTTTAAAGAATGGACATAGAGGAACATTGGAGGCAGTGGCGTGTAGGTAGGTGAATATACATCAAATTTGGGGTGATAATTGACCAGGAAAGCTTGGGAGAGCAGTGGGAGATTGAAGGCACCCTAAGGGCTTTGGTTGCCTGACTAAGAAGTTTGGATTTCACTTATATCCATGTTGTTATGGGTAAGAAAGAGTCTAAATAAAAATTTAAAATCAGAATTCTGGTAAGAAATTACAGAACTGTGAGCTTAATCTGAGCTTTCAGATATTAGTGCTAACGGTGAGACCCTTCCAGAATTCTAAATATACTATAACCTTCTTGCAGTGTTAGGTCAAAAGGAAAGGGACATAAATAAGAAGATGAAAATGTAATGCTACAAAAACAAAATACAGTATTTAGGAAAAAAGGAAAGAACACCTAGACATACAACATCATCTTAGAGAAAAATTAAAACAGAAGCAAATAAAAAGAACATAACTGATCAAAGAAAAGAAAATGTTTTAAGGAATGTAGACTTTGATGGACAGTGTAACAGGAAATGAGAAATCGAGTGAAAAGGTTGGAAGATGTTTGACATTAACAGTACAACAAAACCTATGAGGCAAATTTGATTAAAAGTATTTTGAAGGCCATTTTTGTTCTGTTTCATCCATTTTCCCCACTATACTCACTGGAAAAATGTCACTTTCCTTGTTCTGTATGTTATTAGAATTATAAAGCCTTGGGTGACAAAACTCATTCCTCCCTTCCCCTTATTTGTTCAGTGCAATGCAAACTATACATTGACAAGCACAGAAGATCCTCTCACTAATCACAGGCACAGTATCATCTGGAAAGAACTGGAATGATAATCTAGTAGATTGGTTATTAACCTGAAATTCATGAGCAGGTCAATGACCTTCTGACATTTTATGGAACATTTTGTGAGTATGTACATTTTTCTAAAGGAAGGGTTCACTCTTTTCATTACAGTTTTGAAAGAATCTGTGGTACCCAAGATGTTCATGGTTATTAGAATGACCAACTATCTCTGTTTGCTTGGATGCAGAACTTTCAGTTTTAAAGCTAGGAAACATCCCAGGCAAACTGGGACAAGTTGGTCACCCTAATGACTACTGTAATCCATATATCTTTCTATCTATCTATCTATCTATCTATCTATCTATCTAGACACTTAAACCCAGAAGAATGGCACTGATTTCCAAAGATTCCAGATTTGCTGGAAAAGCTGGGGCTTAAGGGTTCTTGTCTTTTCCTTGTGAATAGGTGATTCACATGTTACAATCTTTGCCTCTCTATAGTAATACCATTTTCTCCTCTAAACTGTTGAATGTGAAAGAGTTACCACAGGCAAAAATATACATCCTACACTTCTCTATATAATTTCCCTCTATAAGAACACATATATTTAGTATATTCTCTCTTTAGATACTGAACCTCAAATATTTAAAAGTCTGGTATAAACGAATAGACATGAAGAAATATGATTTGAAAAGAAAGTTTTAGCAAGGTTTTATCCTGTTTACTTCTTCAGTGCCAGCCACTTTAATACTGGTTTACTGCAAAGTTAATTACAGATTAATTACAGGTTAATTATAGGTTAATTATAGGTTAATTGCAGAACTACAAAATGTATCATTCACTTTTCTATTAAAAGAGAGTTAATTGCCTCCTTTGACTGGATATCATTGCAGACACTAATTTTCAACTACAATGAGAGTTTTAGAGCAAGTTTGAGCACTGTGTAATTTATTGCTGTTGATGGACTCATCTACAATGGCATCATCTAAATCATATTTCACGGGATATAGTCTATGTTTTTCAACATGTGTTTTCTTTTTTTATTCATAGAGAAGCTGTATCATGATAAATATTATCTTAGAGTAGTAGTTTGGTTGTTAGGCTGACACGCATATGACAGTACTGAGGTTTCAATTATCCACTTGCATCAGTCAGTCTTTTCGTTTTCAACACTGTTGCCTGCAGTAATATCACAGCTTTTCTGTCAGACAGAAGAACTTTGTGGGAAATGTTATTCATTATAGCTGCAAATCTGTCACCGTGCCTGGCATGGCTTGTTAATGACAACATTTATTTCAAAGAGCCACATTTCGCTTTGTTGCAGGAGAGTAGACTTTGTGATCGTAAAGTATAATGAAATGCCAAGAAGAGGAAGTGAACAAAGTTTTCCAAAAATATACTAAAGTGATCCAAATCTGTTTTTTAAAAAAGAAGACTATGTTTGAATTCATATTTTTATGCCCTTACTTGTATTTGCAAGTGAACACCCTTGGAATCAGGAGGGCTGTCTGTGTTTGTGTGGCTGTGGAGAGATCCAAAGACTGTTCTTCCTCTGTGTTAAGATTTCTGGTGGACACAAGCTTTGTGAAAGCTGCATAATGACTAATAGCAGTGCATAATGATTCATGAAAACGAATATTCTTACTAATTTATGTGCGGTATTAAAAAAAATTGAGTGCTAAAAGGGATATGGGTTATTGAGATGAGTGCTAGGAAAAAAATGGAGGGATATAACTCAATTTAAACTGAGAAAGTTAATTTCTGTTTTTTTCAGTGGCTAGACTGACATGTAGTTTCACATGCTTCAAAGTGAAACTAACACCGCTGGTCATAAAACTTCTGTTTGGCAGGTAGGTTTTAAAAGAAGTGCCATAGTTCCTGGCATCTCCTTCCATCCAGAGCTGGGAGGTGGAGCCTATTTCTCTACCCCTTGAATCTGAGTTGGCCTTGTCACTAGTTTTGTTCAACAGAACGGGAGAAGCAAAGTTGAACTGGTTTTAAGCCTGGGCCTCAAGAGGCCTTGCACACTTTCTCCTGCTCTTTTGGAGCCCAGCCACCAACCTGGGCTGCTCTGGTGGAGAGACCAGGTGGATATTAGATAATCCATAGTACTAGGTGAATGATCTTAGCCCAGTCAGCCCCCCCCGCCCCGCTTCTTCCTGGTGGCTCCCCCTAGAGCCATGAGTGACCCAGCTTAGATAAGTAGTCAGTGCAGAAGACCTGCAACCCATAGATTCATGAGTTAAAAAAATGGTGCTTGTCGTAACCTACCAAGTATCAGGATGGTTTATTATTCAGTTTCTTTATATGGAAGATGAAAGTATTGAACCAAATGATCTTTCAGTTTGTTTCAAGATTTATCTTTTGTGGATCATGTGAACCAAGGTGAAAAGACTGTTAAAGAAGATTACGATGGCAGGTGTGATGTAAAAAATTCATAATATCTTTGTAAGAAAGTAAAATATCTATATGCATATAAGTACTATTATCTGTTCCATCTACCTTTCACCTTATTTATTTCTCTGTGTACACCTCTCTCTATATATACCTATTTTCTAAAAACCTTTACTGGTTTCCCTCTGCTTGTAGCATAAATTCTAAGTTCTTTAGCAGGTGAATTTTTTTCTTCCAGTTTCATTGATATATAATTGACATATAACATTGTGTAAGTTTAAGGTGTATAGCACAATGATTTGATATATGTATATATTACAAAGCAAGTGAATGTTTGTGTCCCCCCACACCCCATTCATATGTTGAAACCGGACCCCGAGTGTGATGGTATCAGGAGGTGGGACCTTAGGGAGGTAATTAGAATTAGATGAGTTCGTGAGGGTGGAACTCTCATGACTGGGATAAATGCCCTTGTAAGAGAAACAGGAGAGCTTGCTTTCCCTCTCTACTCTCTGATATGTGAGGTTACTGTGAGAAAGTGGCCGTTTGCAACCTGGAAGATAACTCACCAAAGCCCAACCATGCTGGCATCCTGATCTTGGATTTCCAGACTCTAGAAATGAGAGGGAAAAAAATTCTGTTGTTTCTAAGCTACCCAATCTACTGTACTCTCTTACAGCAGCCTGAACTGAGACATCAGGACACATAAACCACTAGGATACCCATTCCCTTCTGAATATGCCAAGATTTGTCATCCCTTCTTGGCTTTGTACATGCTTTTTATCTTCTTTAAATATACCCTTCTCCCTATTCACCTGATGAACAGCTTCTCATTCTTCAAAACTTATTTGAAATCTTATCTCCTCTATAAAGTCCCTCCTAAGTTTCCTAGTTGGAGATATTTGTTACAATGACAAGCATCCACTGCAATGGATTGTGATTTTTTTGTTTATATGTTTGTTTCTTCTCCTAGATTATGCAATTTTGCAGAACTTCAGATATTAGGGAGAGCAAATATTTACCACCTACACTGTCCTTGCATAAAGATATGCATCTTAATAATCACATGGATGAAAAGAGAGGGAGTAACTGATTTGCCTTTTAGATACTATTCAAGGAAGTTTCTAAGTTCAGTATAGATAAAATTCATGTACGACTTTTCTCTATGATCTCACTGATTTGTCTTAAGTGCATTACTAAAGCTAAGTGCTAAGAACAAAACAATAGTATATTAAAGGAGCAGTTTATTCAGCATAAATAGGTTATTCTTCAGATCCTTAAACACTGAATATTCTTTCCATCAGTAGAAAAATATTAAAGTCTGAAGGAAACCTAAGGTAGCAGCCTCATTGGTAGTAGTAACTGTGTACATGCAGAGGATACCTTGAAATGAGTTAAACATGGAAGATTATTATCGACCGATTTGTCATCTTCCAAGAGCTTGAGTTACTGAAACTCTTGAAGCATCCTTTGCAAAAAAAGTGGACAACCTTCATATTTGTTGCTTGCTAATATTCTTGGGAGAAAAACGTGAACTCACTTTGTCTAGACATGCTGATTGTAATCCATCAAGCGATGATTAAAGAGTAATACTCTTCTTCATTATACAGAACGTTAAAGAAACCCTTGAATAACAATTAGAATTCTTGAAACACAGAACATAAAAGGTCCCAGCCCATTATATATTTTCCTTGAAACAAAGGCTTTATAGAAACTCATATGCAGAATAAAAGTGAGGATAAATTCTTCATTCTAAGAAAAAGATAATGAAATAACAACCATGTTATAGGAACCTGATTCCAAGGAATTTAAAGTTAGGTATCTTATAATCCAATTTTGGTAATAATTTCAATGTAAATATGTAAGTAAAATCTTAATATATATTAAAATATATAATTATATTATATAATAATTGTATATATTTTAGATATAAAAAATTCAACCCCATGTGGATTAATCATGCCATTCACTCCAGCACTGATATTGTAGGTTCCATACAAATGCACAAGTTTTTATTTAATTATCATCTCATCTGTTTTTTTCATATATATTTCTTTGGTCTCTTCTGCTGGGTTTTAATCTGTTTAGAGGGCAGAGTATTTCTTCTTCTAGGCCTTTTGTTGTCATCACAGCTGAGTGAATGTTCAATTCTAATCAATAATTTATTGATTGAAGAAGAAATGTTAGAGAATGTAAATTATCAGTTTCTATTGTTCCTTACACATGTAATTTATCATTTTATGAAGTTAAACTATCCCCACCAACCCTTGCTCAAATAGTTCCTCCCCCAGAAAAACATTCTCATCTGCATCTTAAAAATGTTAATCAATCTCAGCCACCTCAACTCATAACATTAACCCCCTATGAATCTTTTCTATTATTTTTTTCCAAAGACATAGCAATATGTATTGCTATATTTATTGTATTTTTCTTCATCTGTTATTAACAAGTGTTTATCTCTTCTTTGTTTTCATTAGATTGGGAACCCTTTGAGTGCAGGGAATAACCCTTATTTATTTATGTATTGTCCATAGTGCCTTCCATAGTTCCCGTCATATGCCATAAATGATGCTCAAAAAAACATCTGTTATTTCTAAAAACAAATGGTGATAGCTGATCTCTCAGTTTTCCACTAATACTTTCATAACTCCTGACCATGTTTACCTCTGCCAACCTCATTCTAATTGTCTCTTTTTCTCCAACCTTTGTGGGAGGAGGTTTAATATTACCAGTATAGGATAAAAAATGCTTCTGTCCCTCCAAAATGAGCAGGAGTGTGTTTGGGAAGCAAAAAGTCACAGTAATAAACATAAGAATTAGATTATTAATGGAGAATGGATTTTAAAAATATCTATTATATTTTAATGTTTGATACCTTAGACTAATATGTACTCAGTGATATCAGGAGTAACACCCAGAATAAATGATTTGTTGGGTCCCCTCTGGATACATCCAAGAGTCTGTTGGCCAATTCCATTGTCTCATCTTTGAGTATGCCTCACTTTAAGACAGGAGCTGTACTCAGGATCTGACTGAATGACAGTTATTAACTGTCACCAGACCATTTAAAAGTGAAATACACTTGCTGCCAACTGTCAGTGCCAGATGCAATGGCAAATCACTTTACAGATTGCAGACAAATTGCACTGATATAATTTCTGAAAAGCCTCAATAATTTACACTAATTAGGAGTGGGCCAGTCTGAAAAGTGAAACATCTGAGATACTTAGGGAATCTTTATAAGAAATGCAATTTCTTAACTTTTAGGTTCAATGAGTCACATAAACTTGGTTAAAGAAGGATTTCAGGGTGTATCTGCATTGATGAGTGATTTTTCAGCATATTCATAAACAAATGGAGAAATGATGCTGGAGGAATGACCAGTATGACAGAATCAGAAATTTAAGTGACTTTCAATAGGCTGAAATATTGAGTAAGTATAGTAAAATAAAATTCTTTAGGAGTAAATCTGTAGCTCTATATACATTTTTGGAAAAAAACCCCAAACTACTAGACATGTGGAACTTGGGTAAGCCACAGCTAGACAGTAGCAGTATTAACAGGCAGACATAAAAAGACAAATAAACAAAACTAACAAAAACTCGGAGGTTTTCATTAACCAGAAGCTTAATATGAAGCAATAGTATCATGTGGCTGCTTCCTCAAAATAAAATGGTGAGTTACATTAACAGAAGACTACTGTTTTCTTCAATGCAGAAGTAATAGTTTTAGCCTCAGCACTGGAGAGAACTTGAAACTATAGTACTATGTCCAGCTTTGGATACGACGGAGGAGAAGATGAGTGGCAGATGAGTGGAGGTCCAGAGGAAAAGGCCTGGACAGTGAGAAGGCAGGAAATCATAGCCCACATGCAGAAACTGGAGACGTCTAGTCTGGGCCGGAACTAGTTTACGATTGACTACAATATCTTGAACTCTCATGTGGGAGAGTTGATTAGATGTCTTATCTTTGTCTCCATAAAACAGAACCAGGGCAAATGAGTAAGAGTAAATGAGAAACAGATACCAGCACAATAACTGGAGTGATTGAAGCAGGGATGCTTAGGATATTATAGAAGACTTTCATCCATGGACTCAGATCCTTTCAACCGTGACATGTGGTTATTGTGATAGTCTCAAAAATTTTATTAATTAATCAAACCCATATTTATAAGGCTCCTTTCCATCATTTTATGTTTATCTTGGCGGTAAAATAGAAACTTCCTGCTTTACATTCTTACTCTCTCCTGATCTGCGTGCCTGCAGGCTCTTTGCATTCTTCACTCCCCTCTCATCTAAGGCTGAGTGTAAGTCTATAAAGCTCTTGGAGCAGGCCTTACTGCTAGCATCTCTGTGTCTGGTGTAGGTTAATCTAGGGAAGAGCAGATGTCCCATTTCAGGCTCCAGTACCAAGCAGTTTTTCAAATCCCCTTTATTCATAGTATCCTTCTGTTTTTGTTCTTTTCACCTGTAAACAGGGCATAATAGAAGTACTTATCTCATGGGTTGTTGTGATAATAAAATGACTTAATTTATGTAAATCATAGTGAATCAACCTGTCACATGCTTAGTGTTAGCTATATTAGTAATATTTTGGACTCAAAAATTCAAATTTGAGTTGGAGAAACAGTTAAAGGTAGAAATTAAAGAGCTCTACCTCTGTTTTGGGTGTGGTGTGGGAGGCCAGCGTTAGTTCATGGAGAAGATGATAGATGATCTAGCAAGATGGGAGAAGTAGGAGAACACGTATGAGAGTAGAAGAGAGAATTTCACTGAGAAAGTTATGGTAATGCCACAGAGAGGTAAAAGGAGCCTGAGGCAGCTGGGCAGTTGGGAGGCCATGATGATCTTGCTGGAGCAGCTTCCTTGGTGAGGTGGGGACAGTCACACTGCAGAGGTTTTAAGACTGAATGGAAGTGAAGAAATGGGCATGAATTGCATGTGGATTGTCTTCATAAAAGCTGGCTTTGAAGTCGAGGAGAGACAACGGGTGGTAAGTTCAAGGAAAGGGAGTTTAGAGACACATTTAAGTTTGGAGTTTTTAATGACAAAGAGTGAATGTGTTTATAGGTAAAGAGTAACACTGTTAGGGAAATCAGCCAACCACGGTCCAACCTACCAGTGACCATTCTACGGAAAAGTAACATCTGTTCTTACCTTACTCCTGAACTTTGGCATTTCCTGTCTCCTTAACTCTGCTTTATTTTCCCCATTTCATTTTTCTAGATAAAAGCCATATATTTACAGCTATATTTTTTTATTCCTTGTCTCTCCCCTCTCAAACACAATCTCCCTTGGGGCAGGGTTTCTTGTTTACTTGTTTGTTTTATCCTCAATAACTAGAAGAGTACCTGGCCCATAGGAGGAATACAATATTATTTTTGTGGAATAAATGAGTATAACATCTGTGCTACTCTAGCATTTTTACTGCCTTTTGAAAGAGTGAAACATGTTAAAAAGAAGTAGGGTAAATCAGTTTATTTTTTAGCTAGAAATAACTGGGACAAAATGTGGGTATAAGATTTATTGAGCTAAGCCTGATTCTCCTGATTACAAAAAATGAAGTACAGTTTGCTAAGAAGATTCTTGTAACCATATGGCAGGGACAATAAATGTCGCTTTTTTTGCAGTCTGTATAACTTGGCTTATTTTGTTGCTTCAGTGTGTATGCCTCTCCAGTTTCTTTCCCTAAACTCCTTAAAATGTAAAAGTCCATGTACCTAATTTTTATCTAAGAAATTAAGGAATTGCTAGGAATGCTGTCTAGTTGGAAGAAAGGGAGAGGCTGTGTCAAGAAGCTTATTAGTACATACATATGCTTTTCAAATTACTTTGCAGGCTCTACATCAAAAGCTCTGTTAAGCCTTGGTGAACTTCATTTCAGCTTTAGGTGCTAGGTGGAAGTTATAGTTATTGTACACTAAAGAGTTAAGAAACAAAGGGAAAAATGGGTACAGAAAATAAACAAAAAGTGATGTATAATCCCTAACTCCACAACCTCAAATTAAATGAGCAGGTGAACATTATTTAATGAGGAGAGGAAAATCAATGAAGTACAAACAGTCTTCCTCAGAAAGTGAATGAGGCAGAAATGGACTCTTTTCCCTTTATTGAGTTTGGGTGCTGCTGGTATCCTGTTGATGTGTTGATGCTAATTTTATTAGTTTTCAACATCGATTTATTTATTTATTTAATCTGGGACAGTGTTTCTCACACACCTGAGGATAGAGTCCAGTATGACCAGGGGCCCAGAGATAGCAGAGTGTGGGTCTGTTAGCGGTGCCATGAAATACGTTGAGTCACACACAGAAGGTATGGGATGCACCAATAACCCCGATTCTCTTTAGATGCACAGTTACTTATAAATGGAAATGACTTTTCTCTCTTTTAAATGCATATTAATTTTGAAACAAGGAAAGGTATAATACTTGATTCTCATTTATATTCCCCACCTAGGGGTAAATATTGACCAGGAGTGGGTGCATATCTTTGTGGACTCTTGAATGCATTCACACCCATATGCATACATCCACACACATACCAACACACAACCAAGCACACTTACACATTTTCATACTACAAATGCTGTGATGTAAACTCCCTTTTTACTTTGATGTTGGTCTGGAATAAAGAAGATAGAGAAATACAGCTTTTTATTGGGAGCTAATATTTAGGAGGACATGCAACAGGTGATCCTAATGGATGATCCTCATCAGAGGGAAACATTATATTACAATTAAGAGATTTTGATAGACTGATGAATGTTTTTGGCAAGAGCACTTTCTAGGTGGTTCTGTAGGTGGTCATACATGTCAGGGAACCTATTATTTAAAATTTTATATTTTGGTGTGCAAAACAGAAAGGGTTAAATCAGTAGAATAAAAAATATGACTTGGTCATTAAGAAAAGTATATTTTGGTCAACAAGCTATATGGAAACAAAGATATGGTACAGGAGGAAAGAATGGGCAGACTTGAAATTCTTGAGACTATGAGAGAGAAGGGAACTAGAACAGAATGTGGGAGGAGTCTGTGCAGAGGACAAAGACTGAGGTTCTGTGGGAAAGGATTTAGGTCAAAGGTGCCAGATAGGTGATATTCTGGATACTGACGTGCCTGCTCTTTCCAGGTGGCACTTTCACAATCTGTGTAAAGAAAGCAAACATTTTCTTACCTATCTTTATTGACTTAACCATCTGGAAGAAATCCAGTGGTGGGAGATGATGGAGTTCACATTACCTAGCACTTCATTACATAAATCTTTCCACGTCACCTTTCCATGTCATAAACTTTTTTGATTTTAATGGTTGCCAAGAAATTCATTGTAAGATTATACCATGGTTTATTAAGTCAAACCATTCTTGATAGTCTTAGGAGTGTGGTAGGCAGAATAATGACCTTCCAAAGATGTCTCTGGCCTAATCCTGGGAACCTGTTAATGTGTTAGTTTACAGGGCAAAAGGAATTAAAGTTGCAGATGAAATTAATGTTGTTTATCAGCTGATTTTAAAAAGAGAGAGATTACATTGGATTATTAGGGTGAGCCCAATGTAATCACAAGGGTCATTAAAAGTGGAAGGGGAAATCTGAAGAAAGTCAGAAAGGTGGCAGCATGAAAAGTACTTGGCCAGATGGTCTGAAGTTGCTGGTTTTGAAGATGTTGGAAGGGGGCCATGAGCCAAGGAAAGCAGGCAGCCTCTAGAAAATGAGAAAGGCAAGAAACTGATTCTCCTCTACAGCTTCCAGAAAGGACTCTACAACTAGATCTTGGCCCAGTGAGGTGCCTGTCAGATGCTGACATATAGAACTGTAAAATTATAAATCTGTGTTATCTAAGCACCAAAGTTTGCTAAGTTGTCACAGCAGCAATAGAAAACTAATATAAGGTCTAGTTTTAGCTATCTAGTGGCTTTCCAGATTTCAGTCTAGACCCAACACAATTCTCAGAATAGTCTTTTAACATGTAAATTTTTTCACTTTACAGCTCTTCTTAAAGCTCAAGTGACTTCAAATTGCCCTTAAGGATACAATTTAAACTTTTGCAAGGACCTATAAGGCCCTGCATGAACTAGTCCGTGTTGATAAACTTTCCTACACCCTTCAAGCCATTTTTCTCGTCACTCTTCCCTCATCCTGTCTTTCATTAAGGTCCTTAAACAAGCCAAGCTCTTCATATCCATAGGTGGTAGGCATAGTGGTTAAGCACATAGACTCTGGAACAAGAGTGCTTGAGTTTGAATCTTTGCTCTCTTGCTTACTAGCTGTGTGACCTAAGGAAAGTCACTTTACCTCTCTTTCTCTTTCCTCATCTGTAAAATGGGGTTAAATATATTTTTATGTTTAGAGTACATGGAACAGCTCCTGGCACACAGTAAGCACTTTGTGTTTGGTATTATAATGTGTAAAAAAGCCTGTTCTTGGAGCACTCTTCTCCCTGCTCTTTGCATAGATGGTTCTTTTTCATCCAAACAGTCTCATCTTGAATGTCATCTCAGAGGGAATATCTACCTCTCCGCCTCTGTTATTCATCATCCTGTTTCCTGCGAGTACCCTGTTTCCTTCAAGGCACTTATTGCCTTTTGAATTATTTCTGCATTTGTTTTTTATGTATCAACTGTGCTTCTACCTTTATATTGTAATTTATGTAAGGGTGAGAGCCATGTCTGTTTTTTAAACTTTGGTGTGTCCAGTACTGAGCATGTAGTTGGTATGGGGGTGTTATTGTTTTCTTGCTCTTCTTGGACACAGAATGCTTATCTTTATCATCTCCCTTACATTTGGAAAACTGTTCTGGGCAATGGCAGATATGACATTTAATTGCTGTGTGAGACCCTCCAGGGCTCTCTCCCATGTCGTGGAAAATCTTAAAGTAGTGTGTTGGACTGAAGGTGTCACAAGATGGAAACAGCCTGAAATGCTGAACCATTGCGTAGAGGACAGCCTCCCTGGAGAGTTGCAGAGTTTGTGTGAGAGAGAAATAACTTGTTGGAATAAGATCCTGTGGGTGTCATCTGTTACTGCAATATAACCTAGTCTCTGTCACTCATACAGGTGGTAATTGTATTAGTTTGCTAGGGCTGTTGTAATAAAGTACTGCAAACTGGGGGGTTAAACAAGAGGCATTTATTGTCTTACAGTTCTAGAGGCTAAAAGTCTGAAATCAAGATGTTGGCAGAGTTGGGTTTTTTTGAGGTTTGTGAGGGAAGGATTTCTTCCAGACCTCTCTCCTTTGCTTGTAGATGGCTGTCTTCTACTTGTATGCATGTCTCTTCATATCATTTCCTCTCTATGCCTGTCTGTCTCCAAATTTCCCCAGCCCACTCCAGTATGATCTCATCTTTATTTAACTAATTACATCTGCAATAAACCTATTTTCCAATAAGGTCACATTCTAAGGCAGTTAGGACTTCAACATTTGAATGTTGAGAGACACAATTCAACTCATAGCAGAGATGATTATATACATACACTCAATGGAGAATAGATGAAGTTTTTTGCAAGGATCTCTGTAACTCTTTGCTTAGTATCTTTTACCTCATATTCTCCGTCATAACTAAAATTTCAAAAGAACAGAAGTATGTCCTTTTAGATGGCAAAAACTTAGACAAAAAATCAACCATTTATGAAATAAGCCTGTCCAAACACACTCAGCCTGTCCAAATGCTTGTCTCTGTTTAGAAGACTTTGTTCTAAACCATTAAGTGTAATGCCCTTCTCATCCTGTGGTCAATGTCTAATTGCTACCTTTTCCTCTATTCTTAGTTCTTGTTAATTAACTTATTTTGATCTGGGGACTGAGGGCTTCTGGATTCACCATTTACTAATTGCATTACTTTGGGCAAATTATTTATTTTTTGAATCTCAAGTTTTATATCTACAATATGAAGACAGTAATACATCATAGGATTTCTGTGGAGACGAAAAAAGATAACAAATCTAAGATGTCTAACACAGAGGTATGCACACAATGGATGCCTGAATGCTAGCTGTTAATAATAATTATGCTAATAACAACAATAATAAGAGTAACTGCTAACATTTATTAAATGTTTTCTATGTGCTAGAAACTGTTCTAAGTGTTTAATAAATATTAGCTGATTTTTTAATCTTCACAATTACCTTAATAATATTGGTACTGTTGTTTCTCTTAATTTTCAGATGAAAGTGAGGCCCAGAGAGTTTGAGTAATCTGCCCAAGGGCACACACATAGTAAGTGGCAGAGTTAGGGTTTGAACTCATATAGTCTGGCTCTAAGGCAATGAAAAAACCAAGCTTATTAAAAATTATACAGAAAAAAATAACAGAAATAAAAACAAACAAAAAAAAAACCCTAAAGAACTCCTAAAATAGCTGAAGTAAGCTTTGGAGGTGAAACACTTTTAGACTGCCAAAATTTTGGTCTCAGAGGAACTTTTTCCTTCTATCCAAGTGGAGTTCCATGTTTTTGAGGTTAGGTAGCCAGCGCTGTGACCTCAGGGAACATAGCTTTTTACTCTGTGCCTTTTTGCTAAAAGTTTAAATCCATTTCCCATCTGCCAGACAATTGCAGTCAGGGAGAAGAAGTGGTGAGTCAGCAAACTAAAAATCACAGGAATTAACCATCTGAGGAAGGCGTCGATGTGGCAGGGCTTCAGGCAGACTTGAAGGAGGTGATGCCTGATGGTGGTCCTGGGGTTGGGGCTGTTCTGCTTTCTTCTTATGGCTCCAGTGCATAGCCCAGAGTCAGGTCAGCACTTGGTAAATGTTTGTTGAACTAATTAAAGCTGAAGTTTATCTCTGTGGCCTCCAGCCAGTCTTGTCCCAGCTGACATTTCTCATCTTCCCCAAATTAACCTGGACCAAATTCTTCCTTACAATCTGGGTTTAAATCCTTATCATTGGATAAAGCCTGTCATCTCCTAAGAGATGTGAACATTTTTAACAGGGAACTCTAGATCAGTGATCCTCAGCAAGGGGCGATTTTGTCCCCCAGGGGACATTTGTCACTGTCTGAGGACACTTTTGGCTGTCACCATTGGGATGATGGTGTGTTCTGTCTAATGGATAGAGGTTAGGGGTGCTGCTTAATGTCCTACAATGCATAGAACTACCCTCTCCGCCGCCTGCCTCCAGCAAAACTAAGAGTTACACGTCAAAGAGTAGGACTGATATTTTGAGGATGGCTAGTGACTTGAAAGCATAGCACCATGAGATCATGGCTTCTTCCTTGTTGGATCAGGCTGGGGCAAGAGAAAGAATATGAAGTCTTCTAAGGCCCATCCATTTGATGCATGTGTCAACTGATGACTCATTTGAAAAACCGACAAATCCTGGAGTGATTGTAATAAAATAGGAGACAATAGTGAGAATAGTAAGAGTTTAAGCTTTTAGGCAACATGGCTTGTGTTCAAACCTAGCTAAACTGCATGACTTTGGTAAACCTATTTAGGTTCTCTGGGGTTCTGTCATTTCCTTACTAAAATGTGGATAAGACTATATGATAGCAGCAAGAATTAAAAGGGTTAACATATATGAAAGGCTCAGCACATTTAAGCACCGTGTAAGTGCTAACTGTATTAGCAATAATAGTAATGTTTGCTATTATTAAAACAGTATGGTGTATCAGAAAGAACACAAAATCTACTTAGAAAAGTTTAGTTTTCTCATATGTAACGTTGGGATAATAAAGTTATAGGGGAGTATAACAACTAATAGTAACGACGGCAATAATGTTAACATGTGTAATAAATATGTAATATTGTATGTACTAGGCACTATTTCAGATTCTTTGCAAGTTTTAACTGATTCAATTCTCACAGCAGTCCTACAATGTGGGTAATATTATAAACCCTATTTTGCAGAAGAAGAAGGTTAAAGTGCCTTATAAACTGCAAATCCCACCAAAATGTTGGTTGTTACTACCAGTCACATATTACAAAGCCTTCTCCCTACACTATCTTTTTGGCTCTGTGTGACATCCCATGACACCCTTAGGTGATATTTGATGTCTCTACTTCAAAGATATTTGTATCAGTCTTAATGTCTGCTGAAAGATACTCATACTTACTATTTAATGGAAGCAGAGAGACTGCCATCCAGTTCCCACCATTAACTCCCTTCCAAATGTAAGGACCAGAGCCAGCTCTTTGCTGCCTTGGCCCAGACTGATACTTCCGATGCAAAAGGGCCTTCCTGACAGAGCTCACATAGATCTCAAGTGTCCCTTGCCAAGTCTCACTCAAAATGGGCTATAGGGAAAGGACCGTGAATTACAGATTTTGTGATGTTTTCATTATTCCAGTCAGAAGGGTCGACACTCACCAGAGAATCTCACCCCCAGCTCTATTTTAGTTCTAACATGTTTGGAGGAGGACGAGGGGAAAATAAATCTGTCTTCCCCCATGGCTTCGTTACGCTGTGGGTGGTGAACTGATATGATAGGTGATGACGGGAATCTAGATACCTTAAATGCTATGCTGGTGACATACTCCTGTCACACAGCTACCACACCACAACTTCTGTTTTGACATATTGATACATTGCTTTTTTGTTTGTGGAATTTGTTCTGTGGGTGACTTCTGAGACTCGACACGAAAGTCTCTGCCAGCTCTGGGCAAACTTAGCCTAGATTCTGGTAGGAATAGAAAGAGATTTTTTTTCCCCATTCCGTATGCCCAGGAGAAAGTGTTGTTTACACTCTCGTTGAAAGCTGAGAGGAAAATCACATTGATGTTATTTTTAAAGTATTGTGAATTAAATAGTGATGCTTGACCCAAGACAGGGAGGAAAATTTTATTATGCCAACTTTTAACATTCTTTGGACACCCTAATTTGATAATATTTCTTAATTGCTTAATGTTGCAATAATGCATTTCCTCCTCTCATTTTCGTATTTAAGTAGCAGCCATTGATTAGAAAACATTTCTGGGAATCTACCTAAATTATCATATATTGCCTTTGATGATAGTTGATATTTTTAGTAAAATTTCTATTAGAAAAGGAAATATATTGAGATGAAAATATATAGCTATAATATTTCTAAGTCTAGAAAGGTATGTGTGTTTTATTCTTCTGGTAACATCAAAGTTCTTGTTCTTTCTCTGACATAGATTATTGCATATTATTTGGTGTATATTTAATGCTGAATCTCCTGTTTTATCTAGAATGATTCTACCATTCACAAGTAAGAAATGAAACTGTGCTAAAGGGGCACAAATAATTTTAAATAAATAATTTTTTTAAAAGCCCTTGTGAGTTTTTTCCTTCTTGTTGCCTTTTCTTTAATTTTAAAAGCATACTGATTTTTCAAATATAACTTATTACTATTTTGTGTCAATGTTTAAATAAGACACTTGGTGATTTTTCCCTTTGAATTAACACTGCCTACTGTCATTTTATGGTCTGTTAGTTTAATGTTGATTTTCTAAACCCTATCTTTGGTGTATGACTATTGTACAAATGATTTTTTTTTTTGCCTGTAATTTGTTCCAGATAATAATCCCTGATATCATACCAGGAAATTTCTGTGTAATGTAAATTTCAGTGTTAAATTATTTATTGCATATAAATTTTCTATCAGAAGAGGATCAACACACTGAATCCACTAATGCTGGCCTAATAGAAAGTTAATAGCTTATTCCAAGTGATTTTGCAAAAACAAAGGGATACCTGAACCTCGATGACAGGGTGCAATTAGCCAAATGCCCAGGGAATAGGTTTTCTATAGTCCACATAAAGTCTGCAGAACTACAAAGGTAACAACTTCTTTCTAAGCCATATTCCTTATTGGATTATCACCATTAAACCCACAGAGAGATGGTGCTGAAAATCAGTAGTACACTTGGGTGGATAGAAGTCTTCTGAGACAGATTGTTTACTTAGTGAGTGCTTAATACTACGGTGTTGTGCAGGCCCGGGAAGTGTACATGCTATAACTCCTTCAAGATATTATTGCTCTACTTTTCTAGTTTGAAAATTAGAACTGAGGGGACAGCATGATGACTAGTGATACTGATTCAAATTATTTGCTTTTGAACATGATTTCTGGAAGCAATGACTCCACTTCCTTTTGGTAAATCAAAAGGCAACCAGTTACCTAGTCAGGCAGGATTCTCTACAGCTTCTGCGGTTATTTAAGCCATCACTCTGGCTTCATCAAATGAAAAACTTCTGCTATTCAAAAGACACTATTAGGAGATTTTCAAGATGGCAGAGGACTAAGACATGGAGGTCACCTTCCTCCCCACAGATACATCAGAAATATATCTACACGTGAAACAGCTCCTACAGAACACCTACTGAATGCTGGCAGAAGACCTCAGACCTCCCAAAAGGCAAGAAAGCCCCCACGTACCTGGGTAGGGCAAAAGATAAAAGAATAAACAGAGACAAAAGAAGAGGGACGGGACCTGCACCAGTGGGAGGGAGCTGTGAAGGAGGAAAGGTTTCCACACACTAGAAGCCCCTTCGTGGGCGGAGACTGAGGGTGGTGGAGGGGGGAAGCTTCCGAGCCACGGAGGAGAGCGCAGCAACAGGGGTGCAGAGGGCAAAGTGGAGAGATTCCCGCACAGAGAATCGGTGCCGACCAGCACTCACCAGCCCGAGAGGCTTGTCTGCTCACCCGCCGGGTGGGAGGCAGGGGCTGGGAGCTGAGGCTCGGGCTTAGGAGCTTAGATCCCAGGGAGAGGACTGGGGTCGGCTGTGTGATCACAGCCTGAAGGGGCTAGCGCGCCACAGATACCCGGGAGGGAGTCTGGGAAAAAGTCTGGACCTGCAGAAGAGACAAGAGACTTTTTCTTGCCTCTTTGTTTCCTGGTGCGCGAGGAGAGGGGATTAAGAGTGCTGCTTAAAGGAGCTCCAGAGACGGGTGCGAGCCGCGGCTAAAAGCGCGGACCCTAGAGACGGGCATGAGGCACTAAGGCTGCTGCTGCCGCCACCAAGAAGCTTGTGTGCGAGCACAGGCCACTCTCCACACCTCCCCTCCAGGGGGCCTGTGCAGCCCGCCACTGCCAGGGTCCCGTGATCCAGGGACAACTTCCCTGGGAGAACGCACGGCGTGCCTCAGGCTGGTGCAATGTCACGCCGGCCTCTGCCACCGCAGGCTTGCCCTGCACTCCATAGCCCTCCCTCCCCCTGGCCTGAGTGAGCCAGAGCCCCCTAATCAGCTGCTCCTTTAACCCCGTCCTGTCTGAGCGAAGAACAGATGCCCTCAGGCAACCTACATGCAGAGGCGGGGCCAAATCCAAAGCTGAACCCCAGGAGCTGTGCGAACAAAGAAGAGAAAGGGAAATCAGGAACAGCAGATTAAATCGCCACAACCAACTTGATGTACCCTGCATCTGTGGAATACCTGAATAGACAACCAATCATACCAAAATTGAGGAGGTGGACTTGGGGAGCAACTGTAGGCTTGCGGTTTGCTTCCTGCATCTAATTTGTTCCTGGTTTTATGCTTAGTTTAGTATTTAGAGTTTATTATCATTGCTAGATATGTTGACTTGGTTGCTCTCTTCCTCCTTTTTAAAAAAAAAAATATATATATATTTCCTTTTTCTCTTTTTGTGAGTGTGTATGTGGATGCTTCTTTGTGTGATTTTGTCTGTATAGCTTTTTTTCTTTTTTTTTGCGGTATGTGGGCCTCTCACTGTTGTGGCCTCTCCTGTTGCGGAGCACAGGCTCCGGACGTGCAGGCCCAGCGGCCATGGCTCACGGGCCAAGCTGCTCTGCGGCATGTGGGATCTTCCCGGACCGGGGCACAAACCCGTGTCCCCTGCATCGGCAGGCGGACTCTCAACCACTGCGCCACCAAGAAAGCCCTGTATAGCTTTGCTTTTATGATTTGTCCTAGGGTTCTGTCTCTCCGGTTTTTGTTTTTTTGTTGTTTTTAGTATAGTTTTTAGCACTTGTTATGATTGTTGGATTTGTTTTTTTGGTTTGGTTGCTTTCTTCTTTCTTTAATACTTTTTAATTTTTTTATTTAAAAATTTTTTTATTTTAATAAATATATTTTATTTTTTTCCTTCTTTCTTTCTTTTCTTCTTCCTTTTTTTCTGAGCCATCTGGCTGACAGGGTCTTGGTGCTGTGGCTGGATGTCAGGTCTGTGCCTCTGAGGTGGGAAAGCCGAGTTCAGGGTATTGGACCACAAGAAACCTCCAAGCTCCACGTAATATCAAAGGGCGAAAGCTCTCCCAGAGATCATCATCTCAACTTGAAGACCCAGCTCCACTCAACGACCAGCAAGCTACCGTGCTGGACACCCTATGCCAAACAACTAGCAGGACAGGAACACAACCTCGTCCATTAGCACAGAGGCTGCCTAAAATCATAATAAGGTCACAGACACCCCAAAACACACCACTGTACTCAGTCCTGCGCACCAAAAGGACAAGATCCAGCCTCATCCACCAGAACACAGGCACCAGTTCCCTCCAACAGGAAGCCTACAGAGCCCACTGAACTAACGTTAGCCACTGGGGGCAGACACCAAAAACAATGGGAACTACGAACCGGCAGCCTGCAAAAAGGAGACCCCAAACACAGTAAGTTAAGCAAAATGAGAAGACAGAGAAACACAGCAGATGAAGGAGCAAGGTAAAAACCCACCAGGCCAAACAAATGAAGAGGAAATAGGCAGTTTACCTGAAAAAGTATTAAGTGTAATGATAGTAAAGATGATCCAAAATCTTGGAAATAGAATGGAGAAGAAAGCAAGAAACGTTTAACAAGGACCTAGAAGAACTAAAGAGCAAACAGACAATGATGAACAACACAATAAATGAAATTAAAAAGTCTCTAGAAGGAATGAATAGCAGAATAAGTGAGGCAGAAGAACGGATAAGTGACCGGGAATATACAATAGTGGAAATAACTACCGCAGAGCAGAATAAATAAAAAAGAATGAAAAGAATTGAGGACAGTCTCAGAGAGCTCTGGAACAATATTAAATCATCCAGCATTCGAATTATAATGGTCCCAGAAGAAGAAGAGAAAAAGAAAGGGACTGAGAAAATATTTGAAGAGATTATAGTTGAAAACTTCCCAAATATGGGAAAGGAAATAGTCAAGTTCAGGAAGTACAGAGAGTTGCATACAGGATAAGTCCAAGGAGAAACATGCCAAGACACATCTTAATCAAAGTATCAAAAATTAAATACAAAGAAAAAATATTAAAAGCAGCAAGGGAAAAACAGCAAATAACATATAAGGAAAACCCCATAAGGTTAACAGCTGATCTCTCAGAAGAAACTCTTCAAGCCAGAAGGGAGTGGCAGGACATATTTAAAGTGATGAAATGGAAAAACCTACAATCAAGATTACTCTACCGAGCAAGAATCTCATTCAGATTTGATGGAGAAATTAAAACCTTTACAGACATGCAAAAGCTAAGAGAATTCAGCACCACCAAACCAGCTTTACAACAAATGCTATAGGAACTTCTCTAGGCAGGAAACACAAGAGAAGGAAAAAACCTACAATAATGAACCCAGAACAGTTAAGAAAATGATAATAGCAATATACATATCAGTAATTACCTTAACTGTAAGTGGATTAAATGCTCCAACCAAAAGACATCGACTGGCTGAATGGATACAGAAACAAGACCCGTATATATGCTGTCTACAAGAGACCCACTTCAGTCTGAGAGACACATACAGACTAAAAGTGAGGCGATGGAAAAAGGTAGTCCATGCAAATGGAAATCAAAAGACAGCTGGAGTAGAAATTCTCATATCAGACAAAATGACTTTAAAATAAAGACTATTACAAGAGACAAAGAAGGACAATACATAGTGATCAAGGAATCAATCCAAGAAGAAGATATAACAATTGTAAATATTTATGCACCCAAAATAGGAGCACCTCAATACATAAGGCAAATACTAACAGCCATAAAAGGGGAAATCGACAGTAACACAATCATAGTAGGGGAGTTTAACACCCCACTTTCACCAATGGACAGATAATCCAAAATGAAAATAAATAAGGAAATACAAGCTTTAAATGATACATTAAACAAGATGGACTTAATTGGACACTCCATCCAAAAACAACAGAATACAGTTATAGGACACTCCATCCAAAAACAACAGAATACAGTTTCTTCTCAAGTGCTCATGAAACATTCTCCAGGATATGATCATATCTTGGGTCACAAATCAAGACTTGGTAAATTAAAAAAAATTGAAATCATATCAAGTATCTCTCCGACAACAATGCTATGAGACTAGATATTAGTGACAGGAAAAAAACTGTAAAAAATACAAACACTTGGAGGCTAAACAGTACACTACTAAATAACCAAGAGATCACTGAAGAGATCAAAGAGGAAGTAAAAAAATACCTAGAAACAAATGACAATGGAGACACGATGACCAAAAACCTATGGGATGCAGCAAAAGCAGTTCTAAGAGGGAAGTTAATAGCAATACAATCCTACCTCAAGAAACAGGAAACATCTCAAATAAACAACCTATACTTACACCTTTAGCAATTAGAGTAAGAAGAACAAAAAAACCCAAATTTAGCAGAAGGATAGAAATCATACAGGTCAGATCAGAAATAAATGAAACAGAAATGAAGGAAATGATAGCACAGATCAATAAAACTAAAAGCTGGTTCTTTGAGAAGATAAACAAAATTGATAAACCATTAGCCAGAATCATCAAGAAAAAAAGGGAGAAGACTCAAATCAATAGAATTAGAAGTGAAAAAGGAGAAGTAACAACTGACACTGCAGAAATAAAAAAAATCATGAGAGATTACTACAAGCAACTATATGCCAATAAAATGGACAACCTGGAAGAAACAGACAAATTTTTAGAAAGGCACAAGCTTCTGAGACTGAACAAGGAAGAAATAGAAAATACACACAGACCAATCACAAGCACTGAAATTGAGACTGTGATTAAAAATCTTCCAACAAACAAAGGCCCAGGACCAGATGGCTTGACAGGCGAATTCTATTAAACATTTAGGGACGAGCTAACACCTATCCTTCTCAAACTCTTCCAAAATATAGCAGATGAAGGAACACTCCCAAACTCGTTCTACAAGGCCACGATCACCCTGATAACAAAACCAGACAAAAATGTCACAAAGAAAGGAAATTACAGGCCAATATCACTGATGAAAATAGATGCAAAAATCCTCAACAAAATACTAGGTAACAGAATCCAAGAGTACATTAAAAGGATCATACACCATGATCAAGTGAGGTTTATCCCAGGAATGCAAGGATTCTTCAATATATGCAAATCAATCAATGTGATAAACCATGTTAACAAATTGAAGGAGAAAAACCATATGATCATCTCAATAGATGCAGAGAAAGCTTTCTGCAAAAAAAATTCAACACCCATTTACGATAAAAACTCTCCAGAAAGTAGGCATAGAGAGAACTTACCTCAACATAATAAAGGCCATATATGACAAACCCACAGCCAACATTGTTCTCAGTGGTGAAAAACTGAAACCATTTCGACTAAGATCAGGAACAAGACAAGGTTGTCCACTCTCACCACTATTTTTCAACATAATTTTGGAAGTTTTAGCCACAACAGTCAGAGAAGTAAAAGAAAAATAAAAGGAATCCAAATCGGAAAAGAAGTAAAGCAGTCACTGTTTGCAGATGACATGATACTATACAGAGAGAATCCTAAAGATGGTAACAGAAAACTACTAGAGCTAATCAATGAATTTGGTAAAGTAGCAGGATACAAAATTAATGCACAGAAATCTCTGGCATTCCTATACACTTATGATGAAAAATCTGAAAGTGAAATTAAGAAAACACTCCCATTTACCATTGCAACAAAAAGAATAAAATATCTAGGAATAATCCTACCTAAGGATATAAAAGATCTATATGCAGAAAATTATAAGATACTGTTGAAAGAAATTAAAGATGACACAGATAGATAGAGAGATTTACCATGTTCTTGGATTGGAAGAATCAACATTGTGAAAAACGACTATACTCCCCAAAGCAATCTACAGATTCAATGCAATCCCTATCAAAATACCACTGGCATTTGTCACAGAACTAGAAGAAAAATATCTCACAATTTGTATGGAAACATAAAAGACCCCGAATAGCCAAAGCAATCTTGAGAAAGAAAAACGGAGCTGGAGGAATCAGGCTCCCTGTCTTCAGACTATAGTACAAAGCTACAGTTATCAAGACAGTATGGTACTGGCACAAAAACAGAAATATAGATCAATGGAACAGGATAGATAGCCCAGAGATAAACCCACGCACATATGGTCACCTTATCTTTGATAAAGAAGGAGAGAACATACAGTGGAGAAAAGACAGCCTCTTCAATAAGTGGTGCTGGGAAAACTGGACAGCTACATGTAAAAGAATGAAATTAGAACACTCCCTAACACCATACACAAAAATAAACTCAAAATGGATTAAAGACCTAAATGTAAGACTAGACACTATCAAACTCTTAGAGGAAAACATAGGCAGAACACTCCATGACATAAATTACAGCAAGATCCTTTTTGACCCACGTCCTAGAGAAATGGAAATAACAACAAAAATAAACAAATGGGACCTAATGAAACTTCAGACCTTTTGCACAGCAAAGGAAACCATAAACAAGACCAAAAGACAGCCCTCACAGTGGGTGAAAGTATTTGCAGATGAAGCAACTGACCAAGTATTAATATCCAAAATGTACAAGCAGCTCATGCAGCTCAATATCAGAAAAACAAACAACCCAATCCAAAACTGGGCAGAAGACCTAAATAGACATTTCTCCAAAGAATATATACAGATTGCCAACAAACACATGAAACAGAGCTCAACATCATTAATCACTAGAGAAATGCAAACCAAAGGTACAATGAAATATCATCTCACACTGGTCAGAATGGCCATCATCAAAAAATCTAGAAACAAGAAATCCTGGAGAGGGTGTGGAGAAAAGGGAACCCTCTTGCACTGTTGTTGGGAATGTAAATTGATACAGACACTATGGAGAACAGTATTAGGGTCCTTAAAAAACTAAAAATAGAACTACCACATGACCCAGCAATCCCACTTCTGGGCATATACCCTGAGTAAACCATAATTCAAAAACAGTCATGTACCACAATGTTCATTGCAGCTCTATTTACAATAGCCAGGACATAGAAGCAACCTAAGTGTCCATCAACAGGTGAATGGATAAAGAAGATGTGGCACATATATACAATGGAATATTACTCAGCCATAAAATGGAACAAAATCGAGTTATTTGCAGTGAGGTGGATGGACTTAGAGTATGTCATCCAGAGTGAAGTAAGTTAGAAAGAGAAGGACAAATACCATATGCTAACACATATGTATGGAATCTTAAAAAATAAAATAAAAAAATTGTTCTGAAGACCCTAGCAGTAGGACAGGAGTAAAGACTCAGATTTAGAGAATGGACTTGAGAGCATGGGGAGGGGGAATGGTATGCTGGGATGAAGTGAAAGAGTGTCATGGACTTATATATAATGCCAAATGTAAAATAGGTAGCTAGTGGGAGGCAGACGCACAGCACAGGGAGGTCAGCTCGGTGCTTTGTGACCACCTAGAAGGGTGGGTTAAGGAGGGTGGGAGGGAGACACAAGAGGGAGAAGATATGGGGAAATATGTATAGGCATAGGTGATTCACTTTGTTATAAAGCAGAAACTAACACACCAGTGCAAATAAATTATACTCCAATAAAGATGTTAAAAAAAAAGACACTGTTATGAGAATGAAAGGCATATAACAGACTTACAGGATATTTTTGCAAATCCCATTATCTAATAAGGGACTTATATTCAGAATATATAAAGGATGGTCAAAACTCAATTACAAGAAATAAACAAAAATAATAAAATATAAGTAAAAAGTTGGAAGAGATAACTTCACCAAAGAAGATTTATGGATGAAAATAAGCATATGACAAGATACTCAACATCATTAGATGGTAGGGAAATTCAAACTAAAAGCACAAAATAACATATACCTATCAGAATGTGCACAGTTCAAAAGACTGACCATACCAAGTTTTGTGAGGATTTGAAGCACCTGGAACTATCATAAACTGCTCTTAGAAATGCAAAATGAGAATTACCCATAAAAAGGAACAAAACTGGGTCATTTGTAGAGATATGGGTGGACCTAGAGTCTGTCATACAGAATGAAGTAAGTCAGAAAGAGAAAAACAAATATCATATATTAACGCATATATGTGGAATATAGAAAACTGGTACAGATGAACCAATAGGTTCATCTGGAATAGAGATGCAGACGCAGACGTAGAGAATGGACATGTGGACATGGCGGGGAAGGGGAGGATGGGATGAATTGGGAGATTAGGATTGACATATATACACTACCATGTGTAAAATAGCTAGTGGGAACCTGCTATATAGCACAGGGAGCTCAGCTCGGTACTCTGTAATGACCTAGATGGGTGAGATGGGGAAGGGCGTGGGAGGGAGGTCTAAGAGGGAGGGGATATATGTATACATATAGCTGATTCACTTCGTTGTACAGCCGAAACTAACACAACATTGTAAAGTAATTATACTCCAATAAAAAAAAAGATACCCATTTCAGTAAACTGTTTCTTAAAAATTTGATCATATATATACCATATCATCAGCCGTTCTACCCCTGGGTTTTTATACAAGAGAAATGAAAGCATATGTCCACACAATGACTTATATATGAATGTGATGGCAACTTTATTGGCAATAACCAAAAACTGCCTAAATGTCTGTCCGTCAATAGGTGAATGGATAAAGAAATTGTGATGTAGGCACATAATGTAATACTATTCAGCAATAAAAATTAATAAATTAAGGCAATGTTATCAGTGAATTTTAAAATAATTATGCTGAGTGAGAGAGGCCAGACCAAAAAAAGGTATATACTGTATGAGTCCATTCATATAACATTCTAGAAAATGCAAATTAATCCAGAGTGACAGAAAGGAGAACAGTGGTTGTCTAGAGACTGGGACTCAGGAAGAGAAGGATATGAGGATATAAAGAGGTACAAGAACACTTATTTGGGGTGATGGATAACTTAATTTTGGTTATGGCTTCACAGGTATATGTGAAACATTAAACTTATTAAATTGTACACTTTAAGCATGTGAAGTTTATTATATGTCTCTCATACTTAAATAAGGCTATTTATTATAAACAATAAAAAGTTCTTCAAAATAGTCATGCCTTTCCTTGGAGAAACAATTCAACAATATGTGATTTTGAAAAAAAAGTCTTCCACTTGATGAATTTTTCCTTTATCTTACCAATTAGATGCATAGCCATCTTTCTGTTTTCTTACCTTATCTCTCTTACATTCCATCTTACTTTCTTTTATGTTAGTTATTGATGTTCATTTGTATAGTCATTTGACAAACATTTATTGAGGATATTCTCTGTGCCAGTCACTGTTCAAGATTTGGGAATGTATTAGTGAACAAAACACAGTGAAATCCTGAGGAAGCTGATGTTCTGAGGAAGACAGACATTGACATCATTTTAAAACAATTAAAAGACTGTTAAGGGAAGTGCTGTAAAAGGGAAGTGCAGGGTGCTATGAGGGAGTGTCACAGAGACCTGACCTGGTCTACAGGATGCTGGAAGTCTTGCTTGAGGAAGTGACATTTGATGTAAACTCCTTAAAAAAGGTATAGGCTCCATTATGTCTACAGGTAGACCTGTCTCCAGGTAGATGCTGTATATATGTTTTTGAATTAAATGGAATATTTCCTTGTACTAAGTAAGTTAAATACTTTCTTAACAGCTTTCCTTTTTTTTCAAAGTAACCTATTAATACTTAAAGCACTATTTAACAAATAAAACTAATTTAATCAGATTAAAATTACATTTAACTCTACTTTTTTGTGTTTTTTTAAAAAAATGGAGATATACATCTCTACTTTGTATCCTGCCTTTTTAAAGGTTCATCATAAACCCATGACAAAAATCATACTAATTGAAGACAGATAATTGAGGGGGTAATGTTCAGGGATTTTCTTTATTAAAGAGAGTGCCTAAACTGCATGTTTTCTTTCCATGGTTGCACCAATAATTTTAATTTTTTTCAAGACTGACATTTTCTTTTTTTTCTGTTTATTTTTTTTAATAGATTTGAATCTCCTTTATTTTATTTTTTCACATCTTTATTGGAGTATAATTGCTTTACAATGGTGTGTTAGTTTCTGCTTTATAACAAAGTGAATCAGTTATACATATCCATATGTTCCCATATCTCTTCCCTCTTGCGTCTCCCTCCCTCCCACCCTCCCTATCCCACCCGTCCAGGTGGTCACAAAGCACCGAGCTGATCTCCCTGTGCTATGCGGCTGCTTCCCACTAGCTATCTACCTTACATTTGGTAGTGTATGTATGTCCATGCCTCTCTCTCGCTTTGTCACAGCTTACCCTTCCCCCTCCCCATATCCTCAAGTCCATTCTCTAGTAGGTCTGTGTCTTTTTTCCTGTCTTACCCTTACGTTCTTCATGACATTTTTTTTTCTTAAATTCCATATATATGTGTTAGCATAAGGTATTTGTCTTTCTCTTTCTGACTTACTTCACTCTGCATGACAGACTCTAGGTCTATCCACCTCATTACAAAGAGCTCAATGTCGTTTCTTTTCATGGGTGAGTAATATTCCATTGTATATATGTGCCACATCTTCTTTATCCATTCATCCGATGATGGACACTTAGGTTGTTTCCATATCCGGGCTATTGTAAATAGAGCTGCAGTGAACATTTTGGTACATGACTCTTTTTGAATTATGGTTTTCTCAGGGTATATGCCCAGTAGTGGGATTGCTGGATCATATGGTAGTTCTATTTGTAGTTTTTTAAGGAACCTCCATGCTGTTCTCCACAGTGGCTGTATCAATTTACATTCCCACCAACAGTGCAAGAGGGTTCCCTTTTCTCTACACCCCCTCCAGCATTTATTGTTTCTAGATTTTTTGATGATGGCCATTCTGACTGGTGTGAGACGATATCTGATTGTAGTTTTGATTTGCATTTCTCTAATGATTAATGATGTTGAGCATTCTTTCATGTATTTGTTGGCAGCCTGTATATCTTTGGAGAAATGTCTATTTAGGTCTTCTGCCCATTTTTGGATTGGGTTGTTTGTTTTTTTGTTATTGAGCTGCATAAGCTGCTTATAAATTTTGGCGATTAATCCTTTGTCAGTTGCTTCATTTGCAAATATTTTCTCCCATTCTGAGGGTTGTCTTTTGGTCTTGTTTATGGTTTCCTTTGCTGTGCAAAAGGTTTGAAGTTTCATTAGGTCCCATTTTTTTATATTTGTTTTTATTTCCATTTCTCTAAGAGGAGGGTCAAAAAGGATCTTGCTGTGATTTATGTCATAGAGTTCTCTGCCTATGTTTTCCTCTAAGAGTTTGATAGTTTCTGGCCTTACATTTAGGTCTTTAATCCATTTTGAGCTTATTTTTGTGTATGGTGTTAGGGAGTGATCTAATGTCATACTTTTACATGTACCTGTCCAGTTTTCCCAGCACCACTTGTTGAAGAGGCTGCCCTTTCTCCACTGTACATTCCTGCCTCCTTTATCAAAGATAAGGTGACCGTATGTGCGTGGGTTTATCTCTGGGCTTTCTATCCTGTTCCATTGAGCTATGTTTCTGTTTTTGTGCCAGTACCATACTGTCTTGATTACTGTAGCTCTGTAGTATAGTCTGCAGTTAGGGAGCCTGATTCCTCCAGCTCCGTTTTTCGTTCTCAAGATTGCTTTGGCTATTCGGGGTCTTTTGTGTTTCCATAAAAATTGTGAAATATTTTCTTCTAGTTCTGTAAAAAATGCCAGTGGTAGTTTGATAGGGATTGCATTGAATCTGTAGATTGCTTTGAGTAGTCGAGTCATTTTCACAATGTTGATTCTTCCAATCCAAGAACATGGTATATCTCTCCATCTATTTGTATCATCTTTAATTTCTTTCATCAGTGTCTTATAATTTTCTGCATACAGGTCTTTTGTCTCCCTAGGTAGGTTTATTCCTAGGTATTTTATTCTTTTTGTTTCAGTGGTAAATGGGAGTGTTTTCTTGATTTCACTTTCAGATTTTTCATCATTAGTGTATAGGAATGCCAGAGATTTCTGTGCATTAATTTGTATCCTGCTACTTTACCAAATTCATTGATTAGCTCTAGTAGTTTTCTGGTAGCATCTTTAGGATTCTCTCTGTATAGTATCATGTCATCTGCAAAAAGTGACAGATTCACTTCTTTTCCGATTTGGATTCCTTTTATTTCCTTTTCTTCTCTGATTGCTGTGGCTAAAACTTCCAAAACTGTGTTGAATAAGAGTGGTGAGAGTGGGCAACCTTGTCTTGTTCCTGATCTTAGTGGAAATGCTTTCAGTTTTTCACCATTGAGGACGATGTTGGCTGTGGGTTTGTCATATATGGCCTTTATTATTTGAGGAAAGTTCCCCCTATGCGTACTTTCTGCAGGGTTTTTATCGTAAATGGGTGTTGAATTTTGTCGAAAGCTTTCTCTGCATCTATTGAGATGATCATATGGTTTTTCTCCTTCAGTTTGTTAATATGGTGTATCACGTTGATTGATTTGCATATATTGAAGAATCCTTGCATTCCTGGGATAAACCCCACTTGATCATGGTGTATGATCCTTTTAATGTGCTGTTGGATTCTGTTTGCTAATATTCTGTTGAGAATTTTTGCATCTGTGTTCATCAGTGATATTGGCCTGTAGTTTTCTTTCTTTGTGACACCTTTGTCTGGTTTTGGTATCAGGGTGATGGTGGCCTCGTAGAATGAGTTTGGGAGTGTTCCTCCCTCTGCTATATCTTGGAAGAGTTTGAGAAGGATAGGTGTTAGCTCTTCTCTAAACGTTTGATAGAATTCGCCTGTGAAGCCATCTGGTCCTGGGCTTTTGTTTGTTGGAAGATTTTTAATCACAGTTTCAATTTCAGTGCTTGTGATTGGTCTGTTCATATTTTCTATTTCTTCCTGATTCAGTCTTGGCAGGTTGTACATTTCTAAGAATTTGTCCATTTCTTCCAGGTTGTCCATTTTATTGGCATAGAGTTGCTTGTAGTAATCTCTCATGATCTTTTGTATTTCTGCAGTGTCAGTTGTTACTTCTCCTTTTTCATTTCTAATTCTATTGATTTGAGTCGTCTTCCTTTTTTTTTTTTTGGTGGGTCTGGCTAATGGTTTATCTATTTTGTTTATCTTCTCAAAGAACCAGCTTTTAGTTGTATTGATCTTTGCTATCATTTCCTTCATTTCTTTTTCATTTATTTCTGATCTGATTTTTATGATTTCTTTCCTTCTGCTAACTTTGGGCTTGTTCTTCTTTCTCTAATTGCTTTAGGTGCAAGGTTAGGTTGTTTATTCGAGATGTTTCCTGTTTCTTAAGGTGGGCTTGTATTGCTATAAATTGCCTCTTAGAACTGCTTTTGCTGCATCCCATAGGTTTTGGGTCATCGTGTCTCCATTGTCATTTGTTTCTAGGTATGTTTTGATTTCCTCTTTGATTTCTTCAGTGATCACTTCGTTATTCAGTAGTGTATTGTTTAGCCTCCATGTGTTTGTATATTTTACAGATCTTTTCCTGTCACTGATATCTAGTCTCATAGCGTTGTGGTCGGAAAAGATACTTGATACAATTTCAATTTTTAAAAATTTACCAAGACTTGATTTGTGACCCAAGATATGATCTATCCTGGAGAATGTTCCATGAGCGCTTTAGAAAAATGTGTATTCTGTTGTTTTTGGATGGATTGCCCTATAAATATCAATTGAGTCCATCTTGTTTAATGTATCATTTAAAGCTTGTGTTTCCTTATTTATTTTCATTTGGATGATCTGTCCATTTGTGAAAGTGGGGTGTTAAAGTCCCCTACTATGAATGTGTTAGTGTCGATTTCCCCTTTTATGGCTGTTAGTATTTGCCTTATGTATTGAGGTGCTCCTATGTTGGGTGCATAAATATTTACAATTGTTATATCTTCTTCTTGGATCGATCCCTTGATCATTATGTAGTGTCCTTCTTTGTCTCTTGTAATAGTCTTTATTTTAAAGGCTATTTTGTCTGATAAGAGAATTGCTACTCCAGCTTTCTTTTGGTTTCCATTTGCATGGAATATCTTTTTCCATCCCCTTACTTTCAGTGTGTATGTGTCTCTAGGTCTGAAGTGGGTCTCTTGTAGACAGCATATATATTGGTCTTGTTTTTGTATCCATTCAGCCAGTCTGTGTCTTTTGGTTGGAGCATTTAGTCCATTTACATTTAAGATAATTATCAATATGTATGTTACTGTTCCCATTTTCTTAATTGTTTTGGGTTCATTATTGTAGGTTTTTTCCTTCTCTTGTGTTTCTTGCCTAGAGAAGTTCCTTTAGCATTTGTTGTAAAGCTGGTTTGGTGGTGCTGAACTCTCTTAGCTTTTGCTTGTCTGTAAAGGTTTTAATTTCTCCATCAAATGTGAATGAGATCCTTGCTGGGTAGAGTAATTTTGGTTGCAGGTTTTTCTCCTTAATCACTTTAAATATGTCCTGCCACTCCCTTCTGGCTTGGAGAGTTTCTGCTGAGAGATCAGCTGTTAACCTTATGGGGATTCCCTTGTGTGTTATTTGTTGTTTTTCCCTTGCTGCTTTTAATAATTTTTCTTTGTATTTAATTTTTGACAGTTTGATTAATATGTGTCTTGGCATATTTCTCCTTGGATTTATTTTGTATGGGACTCTCTGTGCTTCTAACTATTTTGTTTCTCATATTAGGGAAGTTTTCAACTATAATCTCTTCAAATATTTTCTCAGTCCCTTTCTTTTTCTCTTCTTCTTGTGGAACCCCTATAATTCGAATGTTGGTGCGTTTAATGTTGTCCCAGAGGTCTCTGAGACTGTCCTGAGTTCTTTTCATTCTTTTTTGTTTATTCTGCTCTGCAGTAGTTATTTCCACTATTTTATATTCCAGGTCACTTATCCGTTCTTCTGCCTCAGTTATTCTGCTATTGATCCCTTCTAGAGTATTTTTAATTTCATTTATTGTGTTATTCATCGTTGCTTGTTTCATCTTTAGTTCTTCTAGGTCCTTGTTAAATGTTTCTTGCATTTTGTCTATTCTATTTACGAGATTTTGGATCATCTTTACTATCATTACACTTAATTCTTTTTCAGGTAGACTGCCTATTTCCTCTTTATTTGTTTTGTCTGGTGGGTTTTTATCTTGCTCCTTCATCTGCTGTGTGTTTTTCTGTCTTCTCATTTTGCTTATCTTACTGTGTTTGGGGTCTCCTTTTTGCAGGCTGCAGGTTCGTAGTTCCCGTTGTTTTTGGTGTCTGTCCCCAGTGGCTAAGGTTGTTTCAGTGGGTTGTGTAGGCTTCCGTGTGGAGGGGACTAGTGCCTGTGTTCTGGTGGATGAGGCTGGATCTTGTCTTTCTGGTGGGCAGTTCCACGTCTGGTGGTGTGTTTTGGGGTGTCTGTGGACTTATTATGATTTTAAGCAGCCTCTCTGCTAATGGGTGGGGTTGTGTTCCTGTCTTGCTAGTTGTTTGGCATAGGATGTCCAGCACTGTAGCTTGCTGGTCGTTGAGTGAAGCTGGGTGCTGGTGTTGAGATGGAGATCTCTGGGAGATTTTCACTGTTTGATATTTTGTGGAACTGGGAGGTCTCTTGTGGACCAGTGTCCTGAAGCTGGCTCTCCCACCTCAGGGGCACAGCACTGCCTCCTGGCTGCAGCACCAAGAGCCTTTCATCCACACGGCTCAGAGTACAAGGGAGAAAAAGTAGAAAGAAAGAATTAGTAGAAGTAGAAAGTAAGAAAGAAAGAAAGAAAGGAGGGAGAGAGGGAAGAAGGAAGGAAGGAAGGAGGGAAGGAAGGAAAAAAAGAAAGAAGATAAAGTAAAATAAAATAAAGTAAGATAAAATATAACAAAGTTTTTAAAACGAAAAAATAATTATTAAGAAAAAACAAAACAAACAAAAAGGACGGATAGAACCCTAGGACAAATGGTGGAAGCAAAGCTATACAGACAAAATCTCACACAGAAGCATACACATACACACTCACAAGAAGAGGAAAAGGGGAAAAAAATCCTAAATCTTGCTCTCAAAGTCCACCTCCTTAATTTGGGATGATTCATTGTCTATTCAGGTATTCCACAGATGCAGGGTACATCAAGTTGAGTGTGGAGCTTTAATCCGCTGCTTCTGAGGCTGCTGGGAGAGATTTCCCTTTCTCTTCTTTGCTTTCACAGCTCCCAGGGGCTCAGCTTTGGATTTGGCCCCGTCTCTGCGTGTAGGTCGGCGGAGGGCGTCTGTTCTTCGCTCAGACAGGACGGGGTTAAAGGAGCCGCTGATGCGGGGCCTCTGGCTCACTCAGGCCGGGGGGAGGGGCGGGCACAGCGTGCGGGGCGGGCCTGCGGCGGCAGAGACCGGCGTGACGTTGCAGCAGGTTGAGGCGTGCTGTGCGTTCTCCCGGGGGGGAGTTGTTCCTGGATCCCGGGGCCCTGGCAATGGCGGGCTGCACAGGCTCCCCGGAAGGGGGTTGTGGATAGTGACCTGTGCTCGCACACAGGCTTTTTGGTGGCGGCAGCAGCAGCCTTAGCGTCTCCTGCCCGTCTCTGGGGTCCGTGGTTTTAGCCGCGGCTCACGCCCGTCTCTGGAGCTCTTTTATGCAGTGCTCTTAATCCCCTCTCCTCGCGCACCACGAAACAAAGAGGGAAGAAAAAGTCTCTTGCCTCTTCGGCAGGTCCAGACTTTTCCCCGGACTCCCTCCCGGCTAGCCGTGGCGCACTAACCCCCTGCAGGCTGTGTTCACACCGCCAACCCCAGTCCTCTCCCGGCGCTCCTACCGAAGCCCGAGCCTCAACTCCCAGCCCCGCCCGCCCCGGAGGGTGAGCAGACAAGCCTCTCCAGCTGGTGAGTGCCGGTCGGCCCTGATCCTCTATGCGGGAATCTCTCAGCTTTGTTCCGCGCATCCCTGTGGCTGCGCTCTCTTTCGCAGCTCCGAAGCTTTCCCCCTCCGCCACCCACAGTCTCCGCCAGCCAAGAGGCTTCCTAGTGTTTGGAAACCCTTCCTCCTTCACAGCTCCCTCCCACTGGTGCAGGTCCCGTCCCTATCCTTTTGTCTCTGTTTATTCTTTTTTCTTTTGCCCTACCCAGGTACGTGGGGGGTTTCTTTCCTTTTGGGAGGTCTGAGGTCTTCCTCCAGCGTTCATTAGGTGTTCTGTAGGAGTTGTTCCACGTGTAGATGTATTTCTGGTGTATCTGTGGGGAGGAAGGTAATCTCCGCGTCTTACTCTTCCGCCATCTTCCCGGAAGCCATGCCTCACTTTTGTTTGGATCAGTCAGCAAACGCTTTTTCGAAACCCCAAATTCTCCACACCTCCTACCTTTCGCGCCGCCCTAGTCTCGAAGCTCCCGCCAGTGCTTCTCAGGCCGGATCCCCGTGGGAGGACCGTCATTTTCTTTTCATGTAACGTATTTTCCCCTAGAGCTGAAGAAAGTGGGACTCACAGAGATAGAAAACAAACTTATGGTAACCAAAGGGGAAGGTTGGGGAGGGATAAATTAGGAGTTCGGGATTAACATATGCACACTACTACACATGAAATAGATAACCAACAAGGTCCTACTGTAGGCACAGGGAATTGTACTAAATATTTTGTAATAACCTATGAGGGAAAAAATTTAGGAAAGTATATATATTTTATGTATATATATATTTTTTATATATATGTATATATATATCTGAATCACTGTGCTGTACACCTGAACGTAACACGACATTGTAAATCAACTATACTTCAATTAAAAAAGAAAAAGAAATGTGGGACTGGAGAGCCAAAGTGATCATAGTAGCTTAGTCTCTCTGGACACCATTAGTCTTCCCAAACAGACATTTTGATGATCAGCTAACATCTTCCTCCAGCCAATGGGCCTACATTTGGAGGCTTGATGGAACAAGCCTTGTATATATTTTTTCCTGACTTGTCTGCTTGGATCAGTTCAGGTATTTTTCATATAAAATACAACTAATATGTACTTTAGATCAATACTTACAAAAGTAAGTTGTTTCTCATCTAACACAGACAGATAAATAAATTTAGGAGGCTCTCTTTTTGAAATGGCAGTTCAAAAATCAAAGCTAAAGTTGTTTTAGATATGACAATATAATACATGTAATGATTTATTTTAAAAATTGCCTCTAAAATGTTACTTTTTCTTTTTTTTGGCATACTTAGGTGATCAGTCTCAAGCTGTGACTCACTTGGAAGATCAGGCTACAGAAGACTTCTGCTCTGTAAACTCTGAAACAGCCTTTGGCTAAAAACAATAAGACAGGATTTGATCTGAAGATGCGCATCAAGAAAAAAAAAAGGAGACTTATTTAACACTTTTCTGCACCACAGCCTGGAGAGAGATGAGATGGAATTTGATGTTACTTCCATATTACCAAGGAGGGAGAAAAAAAATCTTGGGAAACATCTGTGACCATCAGGGAGATTGGAAGTGTGAAACATTGGGGGAAATTTTTCAACCAACACAAGTGTTCTTTGCTTCCTCCTCCCTGATGAAATGCTGGTGTGCTTTCCCAGAGGATGTTCACCTTATCTTCCTCACAAGCCACTTCCTTGCCCCTTCAATGCTTTTGGAGCCTCTGTTATTGAAAGGAAAAAAAAAAGACAAAGGACACCCAACTAGGGCATCAACATAGAAGAATCAGAAATGTATAACTCAGCCATCTCAGCTCTGGCTGCATATCAGGATCACCTGGGGAGCTTTGAAACCTGGTAATGCCCTCCCAGAAATTCTGACTTAAATGACTGGAGTGGACCCAGGAATTGGTACTTTTAGAAGTCCCCTTGTGGGGACTCCCACTGTGGAGGCAGGGTTGAGAATCAATGTTATAAATTCATCATTATCCTGTTATTTAGATTTGAAACAGAGATTTTCGTAGCTTTTGTGAGCAGATTCTTCTAAAGGAGACACTCCTAAACACCCTCCTCGTCATTCTGCTCACTGATCGAATTTATACTAGACCAAAGGAAAGGGTTTTGCAAACTGTTTGCCACCTCTACGGACACTGACATAACAACTGGCCTGATAGCAGTCACTGCGAGGCTGAACAAATCACCAGCTAAGACACCACAGCTGCTATCCACTGAAAGGGTGAGTAATGCCAAGCAGAGTGACCCAGCCCAGGGCTTTTCTCTGAATGGCCAGTCCTTATCAAGGACCTTTGTTTATTGAAGAAAAACTACTTTTCTTTTATCATAACCTTAAGATGCTTGGGAATGTGAGGGTAGAACTGTCTATGATTTGTGCCTTATAAGCCTTGGATGCTGATAGCATGTTAATAGGAAAGAAATATGACCGTCTTTTATGCACATCTCTGAGTTAGGAGTCCAGCAAACTGAGCTTAGTGAAGCCTGATGGACATAGTACTGGTAACCAGCTTGGAGTGTGGACATGGTGAGTGTGGAGAGTAATTGGGTTGGAAAAGATTTGTGGTCATGGATCTGCCACCAATTAACCTTGATACCCTGAGACCTTCCTTTGGCTTTTGGTACTTTCTTTTCCTTCATCAAAAGGGGCCTGGGATGGGATTAGATAATACCTAAGACTTTTCATAACTCTCATATAATCCTTCAAGGTCTATTGGTGGATATTTATCTATTTATAAATATAAGGTGAGATATTGGAGGAAACAGACCCTCTTCACCAATTTAAAGTGGTCATAGAATGTTAGAGCTAGAATTTAGTCAGTCACACACTTAGTGAGCACCTACTCTGAGCAAAGGACTATGTGGTGGTTGGGGGTTGAGCATCAAAAACACCCAGTTATGGTTCCTGCCTTTCCCAGACTGGCACAGCCTGGAGGACGGAGGAAACCACACAAATGGCTGAGAGAATGCCAGCTTGGATGAATGATTAAATAGAGGTGCAAAGATCAGTGGGTGATTAAAGGGAGAAATAAAGGTCATTTGGCTTCATCATGATGATTAAGAATGGCATTACAAAATCTGTATTTGTTCTTTGGAAGTGTTGGAAGACATTTATTCATGGTGGGGAACTCTTTTTGGGAAAGGCACTATGTCCTCCTTACTGGTAAGCCCTATGGTGTTAGCTGGGCATCTGTGTTGGCTGGGTGCTCAGTATGTGCTACTCCTGACTGATCGTAGACTAGAAGTTATTGTTGGTATTGCTTTCAAACCTTCTCCATCCAAGAGCAGCATTAGCAGTGGCCTGGCACCCGCTGTATGGATTTGTCATCGTATTACCGGGAGCAAAGCCATTTGGCTGTGCCTCACTCCAGGCCTCTTTGCTGGATTCTCAGATGAGAAGTGCGTAATCATGCCAGTGTGTTCCGATGGCACTTTCACAAGCCATTCGCGCTGTAGGGAGGGTGTGGTGATCATCAGACCGGAGTGTGGATGAGCAGCCTCCTGTACCTCACACAGCTCCTCTCTCACGGTGGCAGCCACTGCACACTGGGGCACGATAACACTGCCAGGAAGGATTATGAACAGAATGTACCCAAAGAAGCTGCTGGTGCTTGTGAGTGCCAAGAGGAACAGATTGTACTGCAGAGGGTGTTTAGGAAGGCCATTAGGACAACTTAAGTTATCAGAAGACTGTGACAGGAGACCAGTGATGCACAGCAGCGATAGACTTAGGGAGTGGAAAGACAAAGAAGTGACTTCGGGTACAAAGGCAAAGTAAAGAGATCAAAAGGTATATTCTGTATTTGGGGTACATGACAAAGTCATGCACTCGTTGAAATGATACGTATTGCTTAAAAACGACTTTAGTTGGGGGCAAGAAGGAATATAGAAAAGTCTGCATAGTAAGTGCCTTTCATGGCAGGGAACACTTAGGTTCCAGTTAACGGGGATACCTAGGTGTGGCCTACAGGAGGGAACGTTGTGAGTGAGGAAGTGGCCATGAAGCAGGTTCATGGTGCGCAAGTGTACATGGTACACAAGGGTCCGTGGAAGGCCTTATCCACAGCTGCCATTGTATTCAGCCGAGACCCAATGCATGCTCACTTCTCTGCTAATGCCTGAGGCCCAGAGATCAGAGTAGAATATCTGGATGCTTGGATGATACAAGCTCCAAGAAGCCAGAATCTGGATCTTATTGAGATTATAAACCACAAAGAGGCAGGCAAATATTGGAAGAATCAGAATCATTGCGTATACTTCTCAAGGCTTCAGGTCATCTCTTAGCCCTGGTTCTGAGACAATCCCCTGTCCCCCCTCTGCCGTGCAGCAGAGGGGTGCACCCTGAACAGATGGCTGCACAGCAAAGGGACTGATCCAGGTCACTGTAAGATGTTTTTTTACAAAGAGATAACAGCATATACAGTGATGCCAGCTTTGAAATTAAGGTATAATAGAAAGAGCTGGGGGTTAGTCAGACACACATTTGGTGAACAGCTATTAGTGAACAAGGTGTTGTATGTGAGGGTTCAGCACTGAGCTTAAAATGGAGCCGAATCTGGTCCCTTCCTTTCTCAGATGAGCACCCCAGGGAAGGGCAGAGGTGCCCACCTAAATGGCCGGTAGAAGCCAATTCAGATGAATTATTTAACAGAGGTGCAACATTCAGTGGGGGAAATGAAACAGAGAAATAAAAGTCTTCTAGATCAAATTCTTCAGTTAACGGATGAGGAGTGGGAGGCCTAAAGAGCTGGTGGCAAAAGTGGGACTGGAAACCAAGCTTCCTTCAGGGAAATCTGTGAATGTGCCATCACCATGTCCTCTCATTTGGCACTGAAGGTTTTGAGGTTATAACGTGCACCAAATCATACCTTAAGTTTCTATTGAATACAGTCATTTTAAATAAAAAGTTTTTGTTTGAGATTGAATTCATGTATTCCTTATTGAGTCACATCTGGAAGGTAAAACATGAAACAAAACCAAACGAAGCTGTACTTCGTGATACAATCTTATTTCTCTGTCTGTTTAAGGACCACCTTGGCTTGTCCGTATCTGAGATTCATTCCCTCGAACGCGGGGAACCCTATTTGAACAGTTTACTCTTTGTGTTTAGTGAGAGCCTTACTGTTTCATATGTCATCCCTGGACCAGCAACATCACCTGAGGGTTAGCAAAAATGCAGCAAATCCTAAACTCCAAACACCAGGGTCATTTTCAGCTCTATTTTTTTTCTTTACACCTTTCATATCCAGTGGATCCAAATGGAACTTATTCTGTCCCAGAAATGCCTCTCTCACCTGCCAAGACCTCTCTCCCCACTTCTGTTCCTTCACTTCTGGAAGTTTTCCCAGGAACAAAGTCTTTTTCAGTGTGTCACTATTTCCCCTGGAACCTCATGCCCACAGCTTCCAACCCATCCAATTTCCCTTTGAAAAATATTTCCATTTTTTTCTCAGCTGTGAGTCATCAGCTGAAACTGCTATAGGTATTTTGTGATAGCTATGGTCAACATGTTTTTTTTTCCTAGAAAAAAACACACATATATACTCTCTACCACCCTATTTCCCCATCATCTCTGGCTCTACTTCTCTATGTATGTGTGTGTACCTGTATCTCTATCTATCTATCTAATCAGTATATTATATAAAACTTTTCAGCAATTTAAGATCCAAGTTATAGTGGGAAAGCAATTACTCAGTTACTCAGTTACACTGAAAATTGTCTCTTTTGCTCTAAAATAATCAGAGTACTTCAGTTATGCTTGTGCCATCATATTAATAGAAATAAGCTCTGTTCACTTCTGAACTTGGCAGTTTAATGAAATAGATTTTATTTTCTGACCAAAACAAGAACCAAAAAATACCCCAAACCCTTTTATGTGTTCCTTTCGGGAGAGAAGTTATTAAAAGTTACTCAGGCTTAATAGCATTAAAAAATGGAGTTATTCATTTAATAAATTTTAGTGCTACCATATGGGAATGATGGGTTATTCCTAAAATACATTTAAAATTTTATTTTTCTGAAGAAATTTTATGACATGTGCTACATTTATGTCCCTGCTTTTAATTTTAATATAATTTAAAAAATTATTAGAAGGCTAAAACAACAATACAGTTTTCAATGGGAAACCTTGGAGGTTCTTGCATGAATTAAGCTATCTTTCTAGCTGTGATTAACCTGTAGGCTGAATTAGAGGGAAAAAAAAGACATAGCTTCAGAGGAAGCCATGGCATTACAGGCTTCAGAGGAAGAAAAAAAAAGACATGATTTTCTTTACTTGGCATGTTGAGAATTTTTATCCCCTTTGTCTGACCTTTTTATCTCCTCCCTATAAGTCATGTCTGCAGTTCTTAAGCGTAATGACAACACTGGTTTATTTTCCTGGCTGTATGAAATCTGATTTAAAATGGTTCTTTTCTTGCTCAAGTTTGGCACCTATTTATTTACTTAAGGAAAAACTGCACCCTTTATTGTGACATTCAAATATTAATGTTTAATGCAAGGAACATGAAAAATATATCAAAGGTATTGCTTGTGATAAAACCTGAATCAGAGCCTGATCTGCTCAATATGGACACTAATGACTCCACAGTGGTTTTGTGAGGCCAGAGTGCTTGCTCCACAAGATTTTTAGCCCCAAGCTGAAAACCTTGGCCAAATGAGTTTAGCACATCCCTCAGGATTTATTATATTAGGCTGGCTGACAACGAGTAAGGGACAGATTTGTTCAGACCCAAAAGGGCACACTGCTCCAATGCAGTTAAAAGTAGCCAAACACTCCTGACTTCACATCTCCATTTCCATTTGGCAGGGCTTTTGCTGCTTCGAACCTAAGTGAAATTCCAAGTTGCAGTTACACACTTATCATTTTCTAACTGAGAGGATGCTTTTGTATTCTTTCCCCATAATAATACCTTTTATATGTACAGCAATTTGCAATCTGCACAGTTTTCACTTCGGTCATCCATTTTAACCCACACAGTAACACCGGTAGTTATTGTCTTACTGTTCTCACTTTTATAGATAATGGAGTTGATGCTCTGAGAGCATAAGTGATTGTCCAAGGTCACATAGGTGGTAATTGGAGTCAGAACTCAAAGCCAGGTCTCTTGGCTCCGAGTATAGCTGAGGGCTCTTTCGACTATAGACCATTTTACAATAGAGTGGGATGTCTTAACCTTACAAATTGCCAGAAGGTTTTCAGAATTTCTTTAGACAGTGGATTGAAACACAGGAACATTTGTAACGAGTGTTTTTCTTTCAACTAGAACGAACAGTGAGTCATTCACTGTTTTCCCTCAGAGCATTCTCATTTTTCATTCTACACACAAAATGCAGTGTTCATTACATTTGACAGTACTTTGGGAAAACTTGTTTTTAATATTAAATATCTCACTGGTGAATATTCACAGAGCTTATGCCTGGTTTTGTGGATAACCTGCTGTGTGACCTTGATAAGGTTACTTAACCTTTTTTATGTCTCTGTAAATTTAGGGTAAAATCTTCCTCTTACTTGGCAATTGTAATGCATAATTAATTAGTGCTACTGGAGTGAAATCAAAGGCTTTGCCACTAAAAGCAAGGGAAATGCAGCACACAATATTACCTTAGATAATCACTAGGGCTAACTGCTCTGAGCCCATGACAGCAGATTGGGAGCTGAGATCCATTTGTTGTCACTGATGACAGTAATGCAACGAAGACTTGGTACTATTTTTTTTTTTTTACCACTATCTGCTCTTATCAATACACCCCAATACAGCACACAAAAACTCAAGGAGTAATGGCAAGATTTTTCTTTGTGTTCAGCACCTCATCAAAACCTCTTTTACATGTTCGTATTTATACATGGTATACTTTGCAAAAAATTTCATTCTCCTCAGAGGGACACAATTACAGCTTTTGCTGTTATTTATTCATTTTTCTAGATTTTTTTGGTCAGTTAGTTAATGGTTTTATAGTGGTGGTATTGGTAGTGTTAGTTATTGCTCAAGTGTTCTCTGCAAACAGTCTGCCCCATCGTGGACATGGTCTGGGGATATCTTTTCTTTTTGTGCTCTTTAATTCTGTTGTCTGATGGAACTGAGACAGTATGTGTTACTCTCTCTCTTAACTGATAAGTAACTGAGGAACTAAGAGGTTAAGGAATATGTTCTCTCTTACAAACATAATAAATGTCAGAGTCAGAATTTAAATTCAGCTTTGTCAGATGTTAAAACCCTTGAAAAAGATACAACAAAATAAAAACAGAGCAAGACAAAAATTGTAGAGATACTTACAAGTACTATGGGAGGTCAGAGGACAGCATGGCTTACCTCTATAGATTTCTGGCTGATGATCACGGTGAGTCACAGAGGAGTCCCCTTTGAAGCTCATGGAGGGACTAGCATCTGATCTGAGTCTGGAATGATGAGCAGGTATTCAACAGGCCGTAAATAGGGAAAAATATTGGTAGCTGTAACAGTAGGAGCAGATGTACAGGGGTAGAGAGATGTGGTGGTAGAGACTGCAAGCAGCCTTGTTTGACTGAACAGCAGGTGTGTTTGGAGAATGCTAGGTCAAGCCTCTGTGGTTATGCAGAGGAGTATGACATTGACCCCCTGACATCGCAGGGGTAATGTGATCATGTCTGTGCTCTTGAGGAGTTATTCTTTGGGTGAAATGAAGAATGGAATGAATGATAAGAAGACAGGAGGTAAATAATATCGACAGAGGAGACATCCAGATTGGAGAGACATTTAAAAGGTAGATTCCCCGTTACCTAGGGAGGTTCAGAGGCAGGCTCCTTGGTCTGGAAGAAAGAGCCAGTAGGAAGTTATACTGAGAAGCATGCTCTAGAGCCATAGCCCTTTATCCCATCATTCCAGTGGCCCCTATTATTAGTCCTTCCTTTCATAAACTTTTAATAACTCACTTGTGCTCTTCATGACAAAACCCACCAGATGAAATCACAGCCCTGGTTAAGTAAAGCTTACTTAACCTCTTACTCTTTGCCTGCACTTCAACTCTGAATGTGGCTGGAGAAAAACACAGAACTGTTTAGTCTGGTCCACTTAAGTTCATGACAGACTGACAGCTAACATCGAGGCTGCTTGGTGCTGTCCAGCGCTCCTGCTGCGTTTCTCCATTCCATTTTCTCTCCCACTCTCTTAAGCTGCTAGATAATTTTTACTACAGAATCATTTTTTTGTTTTAGTCATTTGGAATGAAAGAATTTCAGCCTTTTTTTCCAAAGTGCTCACCTTCTATTTCATTTTTCATGAAGTACTTCATTATGAGTGTCCTCAGGACAAGAGTATTCTCTAACATAAACATAATAACCCTATCACATGCAGAACTTAGATGATACCATATTATCTGTTATACAGTCCATTTTCAAATTGCTCCAATTATCCTCCAAATGTCCTTTATAGCTGTTTTATTTTTAAATCTAGACTCCAATTAGAAATCCTTTATTGGTTTTGGCTTTCACATTTATTTTCTCCTTTATTGTACAAGAGTCCTTGCCCTTTGTTTGTTTTCGATGATATTACAACTTCCAAATACATTGTTTCGTAGAATGCTCCTCAATCTGGATTTGTCTGATTGTTTCCTAATTATTAGATTCAGGGTAAACAAGAATATTATAGGGGATATGTATTCCTGTTGCCTTGAATCAAGAGACACATAATGCCAGTTTGTTTGATCAGCTTTGGGTTAAGGTGAGTCTACCAGATGCCTCCATTATAGAGACAGCTTTTCCCTCTTTATAATTAATAAGTATTTGATGGAGTGATACTCTGAGAGTGTGTAAACATCTTGATTGCCAAAATCTTTTACCTGATGAGTTTAGGATCTATTGATGAACTTTTTCTCCATCAATTATTACATTGATGGATATAAAATTGGGATTTTTCCATTTCATTATTTCTGTAATATTGATTAACTGGCATTGTTCTGATTAGATATCTCCCCCCTCCCTCTCTGAATATCATTACAATTTTTTTCATTTTTTATATTCAGTAAGTTATACCTCTTTACCATCATTATTCTTTCAAATGGTGAAATTATTTCAGATTTGTCAGTGGGAATTTCTTGATGTTGCCTTGGTGTCTTTTTGACATTCCTCACTTCTTTCTTGGCACGAGGTATCCTTTTGCTTTCTCTGGCTTTGACATGGAATCTGACATTTCTTCAAGGATGACTTGTTCATTTTATTTATCCAAGAGTTATTTAACAATTCATTTAAAATGTCCCTTGATAAGACTTTCTAGGTTTATTTTTAATTTCTAGTTGAATTGCCCTGCAGTTAGAGAATATTTTTGTGTTATTTCTACCTTATGAAACTTATTGAAGTTTTCTTTGTGACTTAATATATTGTCAGTTGTGTACGCTCTGGGTCCACTTGAAAAGAATTTATATTTTCTACTTTGGGGATGCCTAGGGCTTCTTATCCCATCCCATGGTTTCAAGTGCCACATAAATGCTTCAACTCTAAGAGGTGTAGCTCCAGCCTTGACCTCTCTCCTGAATTCTCGACTTAAAAATAGAATTACCTTCTAACATCTCTCTTGGAGATTTAATAAGCATTTTGAATGTAAAATGTCCAAGATGAAATTTTTAATTTCTGCCATCAATCCTCCTGTAGTCTTTCTTGAGTCAGAAAGTAAACAACCCCAGCCTGCTTGGAGATGTTCAGGTCAAAAAACTTAGAGCCATCATTGAATTTCTTTTCTCTTGCACTCTCACATCCAGTCAATCAGCAAATTCTGTTGTTTTTTTTTTTTAATCTTTGAAATATCTATCTATCTATCTCCACCACTACTGCACCTCTTTATTTAATCGTTGCAGTAGGCTTTGACTGACCTGCCTGCTTCCCTTTAGGCTCCTGCTGTCTAGTATCTTCTCTGCGGCCTGACTGATGCTTTAGTATGCAAATCACACTATACAACTCCTTCATTCAAAAGACCATCTCACAACCTACATGGTTTGGCTCCTGCTATCACTCTGACCTCATCTTCTACCTTCACCTCGATCACTGACCTCTAGTCACATTGGCCTTCCTGCTGTCCTTCAATGACACCAGGCACACTTGGCTTCAGGGCCTTTGCGTTTGATGTGCTCTCATCTTACCATGCTTTTCTCTGAGACATCTTTATGTTTCGTGCCTTCACTTCATTCTGATCCCTGATAAAACCTCTCATCTGCCAGGCCAGAGAGAACTTCCCTATCTAAACCCTACCTAATACAAAATTCTTCACAACTATTCCTATTAAGTCCTTTACCTGTTTTACTTTTCTTTATAGAACTTATCACCACTTGGTGTGTGTGTGTGTGTGTGTGTGTGTGTGTGTGTGTGTGTGTGTGTGTATGCAAGAACAGTACCTGGAAAACAATAAGATGTTAGTAAATATTTGTTGAATAAGTAAAATTGCTTTATTGAAAAACATATTTTTATTAAATTTTAAAATGGTATCACTAGGAAAGACGCATTTGCCAATCTCGTGTGGTGTTCTATGTGCTAGACTCATTTTTATTCGGACTGGACTCAGCAGTATCACTGAGATCTTATAGAAAACTGCATTCATTTCCTTAAAACAGTTTTCCTAAGCTTGGTTCAATATGGCAGAGTAGAAGAACATGCACTCACTCCCTCTTGCAAGGGCACCAGAATCACAACTAACTGCTGAACAATCAACAACAGGAAGATACTCGAACTCACCGAAAAAGATACCCCACATCCAAAGACAAAGGAGAAGCTGCAATGAGACGGTAGGAGGGGTGCAATCACAATAAAATCAAATCTCATAACTGCTCGGTGGGTGACTCACAAACTGGAGAACACTTATACCACAGAAGTCCACCTGCTGGAGTGAAGGTTCTGGGCCCCACATCAGGCTTCCCAACCTGGGGGTCCAGCAATGGGAGGAGGAATTCCTAGAGAATCAGACTTTGAAGGCTAGAGTGATTTGATTGCAGTATTTTGACAGGACTGGGGGAAACAGAGACTCCACTCTTGGAGGACACACACAAAGTAGTGTGTGCATCAGGATCCAGGGGAAGGAACAGTGACCCCATAGGAGACTGAACCAGACCAACCTGCTAGTGCTGGAGGGTCTACTGCAGAGGCGGGTGTTGGCTGTGGGTCACTGCGGGGGACAAGGACACTGGCAGCAGAAGTTCTGGGAAGTACTCCTTGGCATGAGCCCTCCCAGAGTCCACCATTAACCCCACCAAAGAGCCAGTAGGCTCCAGTGCTGGATTGCCTCAGGATAAACAACCAACAGGGAGGGAACCAAGTCCCACCCATCAGCAGACAAGTGGATTAAAGTTTTACTGAGCTCTAGCTACCGGAGCAACACCCAGATCTACCCACCATCAGTTTCTCCCATCAGGAAGCTTGCACAAGCCTCTTAGACAGCCTCATCCACCAGAGGGCAGACAACAGAAGCAAGAACTACAATTCTGCAGCCTGTGGAATGAAAACCATATTCACAGAAAGATAGACAAAATGAAAAGGCAGAGGACTATGTACCAGATGAAGGAGCAAGATAAAACCCCAGAAAAACAATTAAATGAAGTGGAAGATAGGCAACCTTCCAGAAAAAGAATTCAGAATAATGATAGTGAAGATGATCCAGGACCTCAGAAAAAGAATGGAAGCAAAGATCTAGAAGATGCAAGAAATGTTTAACAAAGACCTAGAAGAATTAAAGAACAAACACCTAAAAGAATTAAAGAACAGACAAACAGAGATGAACAATACAATAACTGAAATGAAAAATACACTAGAAGAAATCAATAGCAGAATAACTGAGGCAGAAGAATGGAGAAGTGACCTGGAAGACAGAATGGTGGAATTCACTGCCATGGAACAGAGTAAAGAAAAATGAAAACAGCCTAAGAGACCACTGGGACAACATTAAACGCACCAACATTCGCATTATAGTGGTCCCAGAAGGAGAAGAGAGAGAGAAAAGACCTGAGAAAATATTTGAAGAGATTATAGTCGAAAACTTCCCTAACATGGGAAAGTAAATAGCCACCCAAGTCCAGGAAGTGCAGAGAGTCCCAGGCAGGATAAACGCAAGGAGAAACATGGCAAGACACATAGTAATCAAATTGACAAAAATTAAAGACAAAGAAAAATTACTGAAAGCAACGAGGGAAAAAAAAACAAATAACAAACAAGGGCACTCCCATAAAGTTAACAGCTGATTTCTCAGCAGAAACTCTACAATCCAGAAGGGAGTGGCACGATATATTTAAAGTGATGAAAGGGAAGAACCTACAACCAAGATTACTCTACCCAGCAAGAATTTTATTCAGACTCGACGGAGAAATCAAAAACTTTATAGACAAGCAAAAGCTAAGAGAATTCAGCACCACCAGACCAGCTCTACAACAAATGCTAAAGGAACTTCCCTAAGTGGGAAACACAAGAGAAGAAAAGGACCTACAAAAATAAACCCCAAACAATTAAGAAAATGGTAATACGAACATACATATCAATAATTACCTTAAATATGAATGGGTTAAATGCTCCAACCAAAACACACAGGCTCACTGAATGGATACAAAAACAAGACCCATATATATGCTGTCTGAAAGAGACCCACTTCAGACCTAGGGAAACATACAGATTGAAAGTGAGGGGTTGTAAAAAGATACTCCATGCAAATGCTAACAGCTATAAAAGAAGAAATTGACAGTAGCACAAAATAGTGGGGGACTTTAACCCCTCACTTACACCACTGGACCGGTCATCCAAATAGAAAATTAATAAGGAAACTCAAGCTTTAAATGACACAATAGACAAGATAGATTTAATTGATTTTATAGGACATTCCATCCAAAAACAGCAGATTACACTTTCTTCTCAAGGACACACAGAACATTCTCCAGGATAGATCATATCTTGGGTTACAAATCAAGCCTTGGTAAATTTAAGAAAATTGAAATCATATCAAGCATCTTTTCTGACCACAACACTGTGAGATTAGAAATCAATTACAGGGAAAAAGAAGGAAAAAACACAAACACATGGAGGCTAAACAATACACTACTTAATAACCAAGAGATCATTGAGGAAATCACAGAGGAAATCAAAAAATACCTAGAAACAAATGATAATGAAAACATGAGAATCCAATACCTATAGGATGCAGCAAAAGCAGTTCTAAGAGGGAAGCTTATAGCAATACAATCCTACCTCAAGAAACAAGAAAAATCTCAAATAAACAATCTAATCTTACACCTAAGGGAACTAGAGAAAGAAGAACAAACAAAACCCAAAGTTAGTAGAAAGAAAGAAATCATAAAGATCGGAAGAAATAAATAGAAACAAAGACAACAATAGCAAAGATCAATAAAACTAAAAGCTGGTTCTTTGAGAAGATAAACAAAGTTGATAAACCTTTAGCCAGACTCATGAAGAAATAGAGGGATATGACTCAAATCAATAAGATTAGAAATGAAAAAGGAGAAGTTGCAACAGACACCACATAAATGAAAGCATCCTAAGAGACTACTACAAGCAACTCTGCCAATAAAATGGACAACCTGGAAGAAATGGACAATTTCTTAGAAAGGTATAACCTCCCAAGACTGATCCAGGAAGAAATAGAAAATATGAACAGACCAATCACAAGTAATGAAATTGAAACTGTGATTAAAAATCTTCCAACAAAGACCAGGACCAGATGGCATCACAGGTGAATTCTACCAAACATTTAGAGAAGGGCTAACACCCATCCTTCTCAAACTCTTCCAAAGAATTGCAGAGGAAGGAACACTCCCAAACTCATTGTGCGAGGCCACAATCACCCAGATACCAAAACCAGACAAAGATACTACAAAAAAAGTAAATTACTGACCAATATCACTGATGAAGGTACATGTGAAAATCCTCAACAAAATACCAGCAAACAGAATCCAACAACACATTAAAAGGATCATACACCATGATCAAGTGGGATTTGTCCCAGGGATGCAAGGATTCTTCAATATACGAAATCAATCCATGTGATACACCATACTAACAAATTGAAGAAAAAAAACCCATATGATCATCTCAATAGATGCAGAAGAAGTTTCTGACAAAATTCAACACCCATTTATGATAAAAAGTCTCCAGAAAATGGGCATAGAGGGAACGTTCCTCAACATAATAAAGGCCATATATGACAAACCTACAGCAAACATCATTCTCAATGGTGAAAAACTGAAGCATTTCCTCTAAAATCAGGAACAAGACAAGGATGTCCAGTTTCGCCACTATTATTCAACATAGTTTTGGAAGTCCTAGCCATGGCAATCAGAGAAGAAAAAGAAATAAAAGGAATACATATTGGAAATGAAGAAGTAAAACTGTCACTGTTTGCAGATGACATGAAACTATACATAGAGAATCCTTAAGTTGCCACCAGAGAACTACTAAGGCTAATCAATGAATTTGGTAAAGTTGCAGGATACAAAATTAATGCACATAAATATCTTCCATTCCTATACACTAAAAACAAAAGATCAGGAAGAGAAACTAAGGAAACAATCCCATTCACCATTGCAACAAAAAGAATAAAGTACCTAGGTATAAACCTACCTAAGGAGGTAAAAGACCTGTACTCAGAAAACTATGAAACACTGATGAAAGAAATCAAAGATGACATAAACAGATGAAGAGATATACCATGTTCTTGGATTGCAACAGTCAATACTGTGAAAATGACTATACTACCCAAAGCAATCTACAGATTCAATGCTATCCCTATCAAATTACCAATGGCATTTTTTACAGAACTAGAACAAAACATCTAAAAATTTGTATGGAGACACAAAAGACCCCGAATAGCCAAAGCAATCTTGAGGGAAAAAAATGGAGCTGCAGGAATCAGACTCCCTGACTTCAGACTATACTACAAAGCTACGGTAATCAAGACAATATGGTACTGGCACAAAAACAGAAATATACATCAATGGAACAGGATAGAAAGCCCAGAGATAAACCCACGCACCTATGGTCTACTAATCTATGACAAAGGAAGCAAGGATATACAGTGGAGAAAAGACAGTCTCTTCAATAAGTGGTGCTGGAAAAACTGGACAGCTACATGTAAAAGAATGAAATTAGAACACTCCGTAACACCATACACAAACATAAACTCAAAATGGATTAAAAAGCTAAATGTAAGACCAGGCACTATAAAACTCTTAGAGGAAAGCATAGGAAGAACACCCTTTGACATAAATCACAGCAAGATCTTTTTTGACCCACCTCCTAGAGAAATGGAAAGAAAAAGAAAAATAAACAGATGGAACCTAATGAAACTTAAAAGCTTTTGATCAGCCAAGGAAGGTATAAGCAAAACAAAAAGACAATCCTCAGAATGGGAGAATATATTTGCAAACGAATCAATGGACAAAGGATTAATTTCCAAAATATATAAACAGGTCATGCAGCTCAATATTAAAAAAACAAACAACCCAATCCAAAAATGGGCAGAAGACCTAAATAGACATTTCTCCAAAGAAGACATACAGATGGCCAAGAGGCACATGAAGAGCTGCTCAACATCACTAATTATTAGAGAAATGCAAATCAAAACTGCAATGAGGTATCACCTCACACCAGTTAGAATGGGCATCATCAGAAAATCTACAAACAACAAATGCTGGAGAGTGTGGAGAAAAGGGAACCCTGTTGCACTGTTGGTGGGAATGTAAATTGATACAGCCACTATGGAGAACAATATGAAGGTTCCTTAAAAAACTAAAAAGAGAATTACCATATGACCCAGCAATCCCACTACTGGACATATACCCAGAGAAAACCATAATTCAAAAAGACACATGCACCCCAATGTTCATTGCAGTACTATTTACAATAGTCAGGTCATGGAAGCAACCTAAATGCCCATCGACAGACGAATGGTTAAAGAAGATGTGGTACATATATACAATGGAATATTACTCAGTCATAAAGAGGAATGAAATTGGGTCATATGTAGAGACATGGATGGACCTAGAGACTGTCATACAGAGTGAAGTAAGTCAGAAAGAGAAAAACAAATCTCGTATATTAACGCATATATGTGGAACCTAGATGAATGGTACAGATGAACCTGTTTGCAGGGCAGAAATAGAGACACAGATGTAGAGAACAAATGTATGGACACCAAGGGGGGAAAGTGGGTGTGGGTGTGGTGGGATGAATTCGGAGATTGTGATTGACATGTATACACTGATCTGTATAAAATATACAAGTAATAAGAACCTGCTGTATAAAAAATAAAATAAAGTTTTAAAAAGCCTCAATAAATGCAATTCCTATTAAATAATAAAAAAAATAAAAAATAAGACAGTTTTCCTTACTCATCCACATGCCACCTTAGGTTAATGTGAAAATATGGGTCTGTATCTGAGGGAGCTAATCTTACTACTTAAATCAGAATACCTAAGAGCATTGAGCTCACTCCATTACTACTGACAGGATTTTCAAAACGTAGCTTCCTCTGAGAGAATAATATTCCTGCTAGGAGACTGTCAATTTTGCATCTAAGAAAACAAGTGGAGACTGTTCCTTAGTGCTGAATATTGCAGAAATCTTATGTATTGGAAATATATTCGAGTTTTTATACTTCTTTTCAATCAAATCTCTTAGTTCATTTCTTCTGCTTTGAATGCTCAGTAGCTCTTTCTCGCACTTCTTTAATCTGAATTTCTCTTTGATCAACCTGCTTGATGGTCAACACTAACCTAGTAAATATAGATGAGAAGTGTTATGTGTTTTGTAGGGATGCTGATACTAATGCAGCTGATATCTGGATCATATAAATGAAAGCGCTATGTAAGTCAAAATGTGCTATGTATCAGTGTTGTCAAGTGTGATATGATTACAATTATTATCATTGTTATTATAGCTATGAACTTTGATAAACTCAGGAGTGTAAGAAATAATAACAGTTCTTATTTAAAAACAGTATCAATTTAAACTTAGCTCAGAGCTCCCTTCTTGCTTAGGTAGGAAGAAATTCAGTCTTGACATTGTTGCTCACCACTTCCCTCAGACAGAATTCTGCAAAAATTCTCATGTCTTTCCCTGAGTCAAAGCACTGAGCTGGGCCCAATGGCCAATGGCAATTAGTCAAACTAACAGTGGTTACTGAAGGAACTGCAGGTTCCTTTCTGGTCTGGTTGCTCTGCTGCTTGCTTGCCATTCTTGGGACAGAGGACTTTGGTGAGGCTGGGAGCTCATGTGCCTAGAATGCTACATTCTTATCTTATAGAACATAAGAAAAATCCTTTCCACTTAATATTTTATCAGTTAGAGCTCAGATTTGCTGGAACAGAATTGGCTTTAGCTAGTTTAAGCAAATGGGTACATTATATGGAAATAAAAAGCTTATAGAATTTCCAGAGGGGCCAGAAAAACAAGTTTGGAGATTTTGTAGTTAGATAAATGCCCAACCACATGATGGTACCATTCTAACAGGACAGGAGATGCTATTAGGCTATAGAAGTTTATCTCGTTTTACTGTTCCCTGATGGCACAGTAACATTTAGGGCACAGACATGCATTGGATTATACTGGGGAAGCTTTTCAACAGTTTGTTTGCATTGCATCTCTCTATATTGGTGAACTTTGAGCAGAATCCAGGCTCTCTTCCTGCTGATTTTCCAGGCACCCTCAGAAGGTGGTTTGATCTATGCCATCAAGGGTCCATACCTATTTGGAAGGGGAATAGAAAACTCTGAGAAATATAGTCATATTAGGTTTACTTAGTAATTTGCATCAAGTCAAGCAGACTGAAGTCTTTAGTATTGTCTTTAGTGATAGAGACAAGATGGCTGTTTTATGCAGATGCTCTTCTTCACTTGCATGGACAGTTCCAAATAACTCCATTTCATGGTTCAATTCACAGAGTCAGCTGGGGGAACATTTAGCAGCTAGCTGCTCTTGGTTGACCAATCACCATGAAGTCTGTTCAAGAATAAATGTGCTGTAGTGGCCATACTAAGGCCTTTTAAGGTTGAAGCCACTGATTTGTGACTCTTACCCTCAGGAATTTTTAAGACAAAATTTTCTGCTTTCTGGAAAACTGTGTCTTAGTAATGTCGGTTTTCATGGGTTTAAGCAGGTCCAAAGCTGCCTCATTAGGAAAGTCTTGGCCTTATCTTTATATATTCCTGTGGTTTTCATCCTGTAAAGGTGAAGTGGCAAGGACACTTTAGGTGGTTAACTTTCTATGAGAAGATACCAGTTTTTCTAGTGAGAACTTATCTGAACAATGCAAGTCTCTTTTTAAATAACACGAATATAATGCTTCAGGCACTTGCTTTTCATCCACAACTGTGGTTTCTTTTTAATTTTGTTTGCTTGTTGTTGTTGTTTTTTCTGCATAGCATTTTAAACAAATATGAATTAGTTGCTAAAACTTAGGCATTGAGAAATTTTACACAGAAATCTAGACTTGGGTTTTCTCCTGAAAAGTTGGAAGCTCTGGCCGAAGCACTGAGGCCTCATTGCCACCTGCTAATAGAAGGCAGGTGCTGAGAGCTGAGGCTCTGGGCTGTTTCTCTTCAGGCCTCGTGGCTTCTCACTGTATTCCCCCCAGCCCACTTCACTCTGTTATATGCTAATCTCCTAGGCAATTGAGTTTGTAACCTCTAGTCTTGGCACATGGTTATTTATTTCCTTCAAGCAGGAGTTTTGAGGAGTTTTTCAGTGAGTGAGCATTTTGCTTTATTTTTGTTTTTAACCTTGGATGTCAAAATGTACATATCTGTATTTTTCTAAGGGGAAGATTCACAGCTTTCATTAAACTTTCTTAAGAGCTTAAGAACCATTTCTTTGTATGTTCTAAGTCTCTCTTCCTCCCATGATTTAATGATCTAATTATGTTTGTGTTTCAATGTAAATGTTTTCAGTCATCTTTTGGAATTGGGTATAATAGAAATAATGCTAATAATAAAGAAAAGTATCATCCAGAAGCTAACTTGATCTTAAAGCATGTTCCAGTCTTCTTCCGTATCTATAAGTTGCAGAGTGCTCGAATTCACTCTGGGGCAGTGGTGAAGAATTGTAGAACCTGCAATTTAGGAATGTCAGTTTTTGTTCATGTTGACTCGAGGGGTTTCTAATAGTCTACCACTCTCCAACTAAGGAAAGGCTACCATAACAAATTATCAGAGACTTGATTGCCAAAGGGAGGAACACAGCACTCTCATGGGTGAGCCTTATGTAGCTGACAAGCCAGACACAAAGCAGGGGCTTAAAAATAGAGAGTTGAGATGGGTAACAGTGAATACATACCTCACAGAACACCTGGCAGGGAAAAACTATAGGGAATCAAAGTCTAGTGAAGAATATCAACACCCAGTGTCTCTGACAGCACCTGTGATTTGCTTTCTCAGGTACTCCATCATCTTCCTCAGTTGTTTATGTGCTTTTCCCTTTACTCTAGAAGGCAAAAAATCCTTCACTTAAAATTTCTAAGAGGTAAAGAAATTAGAGAATTGTAATGTACTTTTTATATAACAATATACAGATCTTAAAAATACCTTCAGAAAAGAGCACTGGCATATCTAGAGAAAAAATACTGTAATTTACCTCCCTTCTTCTTGCTCATATTAGAAGCCTTTGAAGGACTCATTTTTCCATATGAGTGAACACTTGGAGTCCATGGTAAATAATCTGAAATTTCACCAAATTCTTGATATGACTGTAGCCTCCACACACCAGCATGGCAGCTTTGAGCATTGTGCTTATAGGATGGAAATCTGTTGAGTTGTACAGAGAAAGAATGAACCGGTAAGATGCCCTCTGGCGTATGTATTTCTGAAGAACAGCCACTCTAGAAAAATGCATTTGGAGAAATCATTTCAAAAGAACAGAGCAAGAAAAGGGAAAAGGATAACACAATGTTGTTTTCTCATAAATTAGTATGCAAGCTTAATTGTTTTCATCATTTTTATTTTTTAGCCTTGTTAAATGCGGTTTTGTTTTTTGGCAGAAGGTCTGAGTCAGTTTTCTAAGCGTAGTGATAATTGAGACTGTAATAACTGCCAGCAAATGGTGTTTCCTGAGGGATGACTTATGCTGGAAGGTGAGTCACTCCACTTCAGATTCTCAGCTCCGTGTGAGCTGACCTGGCTCTGAGAGGGTGGAAATGATTATTAAAGTGTGCCATCTTGCTCTTCAGCAAGGATGAAGAGATGTTGGGCAGGGTATCAGGGTAAGTCCCCGGGGGGGCAGAAAGCGGCCGTAGGCTGGGGTGAGTGGGTGCTCCAAGGCTCCCTGCCAGGGCACAGGAGCGTGTGCACCGCCTGCCTGGCTTGTTGTGGAGCTCGGCAGAAAGCTCAACAGATGCATCTCTTCCCATTTCCTCTGTCACTGCTACTTTCCTACCTGGTCCTGTGCCTAGAAGCAGGGCAGAGGAGGAAAAGTCCTGTCCCTCATCTGTGAATGCAGCTCAGCTCCTATTATTAAACTCCAGACTCAACTCTAGGGTGTAATGCAATGAACTTGACTGGGTTCCATATTACTAGTGACTGCTATGACATTTAGATAAATATGAGCTTTTTCTTATCATCTTAAAAAAATATGTCTTTATAGAATAAAAAATAATCCATATAAGATAGTCTTCTTTGGTCTGTTTTATACTAAGTGGGATGAAAATGTGCATCTATAATGTAAATAATGAAGAATAGACGATAGAAAGAAGCTAGAAATTAGAAGATCTGTTTTCCAGTCCTACTTGGCTACTACCTTACTGTGTTTGGTCTTCTCAGATATTAATGTGCATATGGGGAATGCTGTTAAAAATGCACATTCTGGTTCAGGAGGTCTGGGGTGGGGCCTGAGATTCTGTATCTCTAACAAGCTCCTGGGTGATGCCTCTGCTGGTGGTCTCCAGCCTGTACTTAGAGTCACATGATCCGAGTCAAATGCTTGACTGATTTCTGTCTCTTGCCTCTTCACTTCCTTCAGGCCTTGGGTCACATGTCACCTTCTCTCCATGGTCTTCCCTGACTGTGCTAGCTAAAATGGCAGTTCCCACTGTCACCTCATTTTCTTCATTGCACTTCTCCATAGATTCTGACATAAGTATTTATGCATTTATAATTTTCCTATTCTCAGTAGAGTATAGGCTCCATGAGGGCAACAGCTTTATTTATCTGTTTATTTATTTTCTTTTCTTATTGTATCCTCAGTCTATAAAGGAGTGCCTGGCATGTAGAGGAACACAACATTGAATGAATGAATGGCTGGAAGGATGGAGGGATGAATTAATGAATTTTTCTCCCCATCATGCAATGTGTGACACCTTATCTGGAGTCCAGGGTCTTCTGAAAGATTGAACAATCCCACCTTTGAACAATCCCAGTATAGGCAGGGGCAGTGTTGGTAATACCTAGATTCAACTTGTAACAGAATTTGATGTCGACTAAAGGGAGTCTACAACTCTGGTTGGGCTCTTGATATTTTGCAGTTTCCATGTCATTGTAGTAAAAATAATCAGAGTACAATCTTGCCCAGAGAAGTCAAGCATTCTAAGCTTTGAAAGAGAGTTCCTCAGGATTTCATGGTTAATTAAAACCATATCAGAAATCCTTCTTCCAGATTATTTCACCTAGTACTGGAAGATAGAAAACCCTTCTGCCCTTCCTGCTTATATTCATCCTGTCTCAACACAGAAGGAATTTTGTAGGGGCGAATTGAGTTGTTACAGCTCCTAAGATCACAATCATAATTGCAGCTCTCAGGAGTGGAAACCATATTAAGCAGAGGTCAACCAGAATCGTAAGGTGTAATTTGTAAAACACCAGAACAGGCGAACAGCTGTAACTGCAAATCAAGGAATTTTTGTTTTATTCTGGGTAGAAAGGAAGCGGGATGTGTTATGGGATTCTCTTCTACCGTATCACAGTGAATAATAGTGACTTCCATCAAAATGGTCATCTTCAAATTTTGTTTATGTATGAAATAATTTGTGGGAACACAAATTGTGTGAAAATAATAATTTTTCCATCATTTTTCAGGACCAAACCTCATATTTTAAAGAACCCCCCACAGCAATAAATGTCCTGTCTTCTATGTGCAACACACAGCAGAAGGAAGTAATCACACAAGAGCTATAGATGACTAAGAGATGGCTTTTTGCAATATTCTAACTCCAAATTTAAAACTAATTATCTTAATCAAATTAAATAAATTGCAAACTGCTAAGAAAGAAGAGATGTGAGTTGAATTAGTCTTTGTTCTTGCCCCTTGCCAAGGGTGAAAAGGAGAATAAGTTATTTTGATTCAACTAAAATCTATGATTTAGGTAAACTAGTAAAGCGATAATTTCAGCCAAAAGTTTTGTTTCCTCTTTAATTCCAAACACACCTGCTAATTTTCTCACTTGTGGAAAAGCAAATTGTAAGATTTGTGGATGATTGCTTCTCCAACAGAAGGCCCTAAAACATTTCTGACAAGGAGCTATCTCTTATTTCCAGTTATTTTACAATCATTGCAGGGAAGTAAGAGAAAACCACAATGTGAATGCAAGCTAATGATGGGGCTGCTGGGGGGCATTTTCTCTTCTCTGAGACTCTCTTTAAGCCACAGGGCTTGGAAGCCTTCCAGATTTATTGGTATAGAAGCTTATCCCACCTGCCGGATTGTAAAATTCCCCCACACAGAGCTTTGTTGTCTATAAATCTGAACTAGAGATGACATGGTATCAACATTTTCTTCTAATACACATCTGTTGAGAGATAGAAAAACAGGTATTAGGTGCTCATAAAATCACCACTCTGCCAAATTCATTTGTGTTTCAAATCTATGAAAAAATATTATTAATGGGATAAATTAAAGATGTCAAAGATAATAAGGTGATAAATAAATTAATAAATTCTTCCCATCATGAAAGCCATCAGGATTGTAGACTTGTGTAAAGTGAGTTCCCTTTAATTCACATGATGGTACAATTAGGGCCAAGACTATGTCATTGAGGAAAACAGTGATGTTGGTAAAAGGAAATACACATACATACATAAAGACACACAAAGGCAATTTTCACAGCTCACAATGACAAAAGATTTTGGTTTTCTGTTTGATTTAGTTTTAGAAAGCTGTTTTCTTAGGTCTAGGTAAGAACATGGCTGTTGGGCTTTACCAGTGATTGCATCTTTATTCATATAATAAATATTGATAAAATAAAATACAGAATTTCCCCAAATATTTAAAGGTCATTTTTCTTTCTGGCCTACTTCATGGAGTTGAAAAGAATATGACAAGAAGGGTGCTTCCCCTGAGATACTTGGTTAATAAAGCTTTACTCCAGTAGTGGTAGTTACATAATCTTGTGCAAGAAGCATAAATCTTACTGTGCAAACCAGGACTGAATAATTCCTGGGATTTTAAAGGTATGGTGGCAGGTGACTACCATATGAGAGCTTATAGGGCACAAGGACGGGACTAGTATTGATAAAACAAATTAGTTCATAATATTGGAATAACCATTAACTAATGGATAACCACCAGTTAGCAACAGTGCAAAAGCAATATGTAGTTTAGCTCTTGCCATTGACTAAAATGGCTGTACTGTTCATTCATTATTTGGTTCAGCATCTGACCAGCCTGTGTCTAAAAATGGCACCCTCTTGGAGGGGAACAGAAGTGGGTAAAGTAATATTTCCCAACATGGTAACAAATGTTTCTGGGTGAATATGTTACCTTATAATGAATATACAGAAAGCATTGGCAATATTAGGGGTATACAAAATGGTTAAATGGATGAAAATACCATTTTAACCAAATGGGAGGACATCCTATTAGATTCTTTTCATTAAACGTCCAAAAAGTAAGTGTCACATCTGGCCTATTGTTCAGTCACTTTCTAGTCAGGGTTCTTAAGTGATGCCTTAGTGCCATGAAATGCATGTTGAGAGGGGTCCTTTTCACTCTGCTGTGGCCTCTCCTCTTGAATTGACATTACGCAGTGCACATCACTGTCACTGTCACAGCATGAGCTGCATATTTTGGGTGAAACTTCTTTCATATGGATGTCAGATACCCCAACCAGTGCTACATGTTCAGAATTCAGATCTTGTGTTTTAGAAATAATTTTTTTTCCACTTGGTTATATAGATTCTTTAAGATTTGTTATTAAAACATGTTCAGTGGGCCCTATAATTGGTGAATTTTTGGAGAAGGCTAATATAAATTATTTTATAGCAAATCAACAATGATGATGTGGCTAGGGAATGTCCATTATTTTAACATCTGAGAAGCCAAGACTTTTTACTTGCCATTCATTTATATGCTTTGTGTGTGTGTGTGTGCATATGTATACACAGACGTTTATATAGCAAATGCCTGAGTTAAGCATATTATCTTGCATGCAACCTAGAAAAAGTCAGATACATCTGAGATATAGAATCAGTTATAATATAATCAATTAGATACATTGAGAATAATCTTTTATAATCATTCCTTGTTAAAAGCCAAACTTCTGCCCACCAAATAGTAGAACTCAGAAACTTTGGTGAATACATTAACTGGATCTTTCTTCCAGATCATGTGACATCAGTCTTAGAGGTAAGACAAAAAATTCTTAACCTCTGGCATTAATTTGCGGTGTGACCTTGGAAAAGTCATTTAACCTCTTTGAGTTTTATTTACCACATCTATAAAATGTCGGGTTTGGAAAGGTTAAAGGTATTATTTTGAAAAGTAAGCATTAACTATTATTTAAAACAATTATAAAAGAAATTCAGGAAAGGAAAAAAGAAGGTGGGTTTCTTGAAGCTTTGTGTTCAGACCCAGGGTAGAAATTTAATTCAGGGTAGGATTTCCTCCTATGGAGGAAATGACTAGCTGAGAAACATTTCTTTCGCCCACCCAAACTGCCATGAAAAGGACTGACTGATAGAGGATGTCAAAAATAAGAAAGGGTTATGGTCCAGGAAATGCATGCTGCTGTGGTCAGTTTGATGGACTTGGTATCTTGAAACGTAAGTGGCAGGTCCAGGAGGAAGTGTGGGCAAGCAGTGGATATCAAGGACATTTAGCTTAGTTTATTGATGGCAGCAGGTTGTTTCATAAGGCAGAGAGAGAAGCAGCTGGAATCTTAAATCGGGACACATTCTGTAATGTGGCTGACTCATTGTCAGTATCAGGGAAGTATCAGTAGATATCAAGGAGTAAGAAATGATAACATCATAGGTGCTAGACTAGGGTGACTAGAAAATACCAGACAGAACTCCATACTTGAAGTCTGCATAACTCCAGGCAGATTATGGAAAGTTGCAGCTAAGGAAGGGAAAGATGAAAATTTTCTTCACCATTCTGTGAGCTTCCTTGTAATGCAGGTTAGACCATGGACCATTCATATCATCTTTGTCTCCCTGGCACCTACCCCAGTGCTGGACATTCATTATATGCCTAACATAATTTGCCGTTAAAAAAAATTATAGGATTCAGATGAATGGTGTTAATTTGATCTTAATAAATCAGAGTCATAGAGGTAGGTCACATTTGTTATTCTGAAAAAATTTGGGGGATTTGGTTTACAAAGTAGTGAAATGAGAGAAATATATATATATATATTATATAAAGATCTAAATATTGTTTATGAGACAATAGAAAATCTTGGAATTTGTGACTTGTATTACTTAAAAGAAATTTTATATTGTATTTATAGTAATTAGTGGTCTAGTCACCATTAAATGCTGGTTTTGCTGCACGACACAAAATAACTACATGATAAATGTCAATGAAATAATTAATGCAATTTATAATATGCTTTTTTCAACATCAACTTAATCTATAAGTATGTGAAATAATTACATTAATGGAATCGTGGAAAAATTGGGACATGTAATTGATAATATCTAAAGAAAATACACTATCATTTTACTTAGTCATGGCGTTAATAAGATAATTGAAAAATCATTTTGTTCATTTCATCCCCTTTAGGCAAAGCTAAAATGTTTATAGTTTCCTTTGAGAGGAGTATACTTTTTTATACTGCAGTTTTTATAAATGATACGTATAAGTTTTGATAAAATGTAATAAATTTTTAAATTAATCTCTTCCAAAAAGTCTTATGTAAAACAAATTTCTTTTTGTCAAATGATATTTTAGAGTAATTGCAAATTAAAATTTAAAATCTATTCTCATGTTAAAAATTTGCCCTCTAATATAATAACATTTACATGTATAAAAAAGAAAAATTCATCAAAATATTTAAGGATAAAATTAATAATTTTCTAATATAGTGTATATAATCATTGTCACAAAGTTCAAATATTCTATTGAAATTAGAGTACTATAGAGAAAAGCTATTCTCTTGGTTCTGAGTCCTTGGAAGAACGAAATGTGGTCTACATATTGCCTGATACTACCTTGTGTCTCTAACTTTTATCCACAGCACTTAGGTTTTTTTGGTCCTTTTTCTAACTGGGTTTATCTTGTATGATATTTCTTCATGGTTTATTTACTAGCTCTGGTAAGGCCTGTTAGGGGTATTTGATTTGTTTGTTTAGCGTACTTTTAAGCAACTAATTCCAACATAGGATACAGGTATCATTAGAAAAGGATGGTTACCACAATATATTTTTTCTTAAACTGCAAATTTCACTTAGTGACTTCGCTTTTTAAAAAGCATATCTATAAACCAGAAGGATAAATGAACTTTGTTCACATGATTGTATAGCAATTCCTATTTTTAATGTTGTCTAATATGAACTGAAGGCACAGGGACTGAAAATTTGCACTTATGCCTTTCCTTTGATTTGCACTGTGGTTATAATAATCCATTTAGCACATAGATAGTTAGATACCAGAAATGACTGACTAATAAATGTTACTGGATACTTCATGCAATATTATGAGGCACTGTACTGGGCTCAGGAGAAGCATAGACTGTGCTTTCTGAATTTATGGTACTACTAAAGCCAGACAACGTTTGCATGAATCTCCTTGGCCTTGGCTAACTCATTTTCATTTCATTTCTTTTTCATTTCATTTTCCTCCCCACCTTCAACTTCCTTATCTGTAAAAGACTAAATTTACAATAGAGTTCCAGCTTCTAGCTGGAACATTCTATAATTCCATAAATAGAAATTCCAGTTTTCTCTCTCTCGCTCCTGCCTTTTTAATTTAAAAATATTTATTTATTTGTTTGTTACCAAAGACTGTGCCATTCTTTAACTTATACTACCAGGTCACTTCTTTATGAAAGTAGAGGTGACATGCACCCCTTCAAGGTAACTAGACCCAAGCTTGTTCACCTAGTCACTCAGCAAACATATACGAAATATCTACCAGTGGAAGCTCTGTGCTCTACCCTATTGAGGGTTTGGAAAGCAAACAATTCACACTGTCAAGAAACTTACGTTCCAGTCCTGTGGTCTCCATCTTTTTAAAGATTAGGATTCCTTTTTTTTCCCTTTAAAAACAATTGGCATTTATTGAATACATATGACCTGCCAGGTACATGCACAATCTCCATGCTAAGTTTGTAATATGCATTATCTCTGTGATGTTTTTTGACTTGTAGGGTTGTGTGTGTGTGTGTGTGTGTGTGTGTATGTGTGTGTGTGTGTGTGTGTATGGTATGTCTATATTTAAAAATTTTGGTAAAATAGATAAAATTTTAAACATTTTTAAGTGTACAATTCAGTAGAACTCATTATGCTCACAATGTTATACAATTATCATTACTATCAACCTGGCATTTTCATCGACCCAAACAGAAACTCTATACTCATTAAATAATTACTCCTATTCTTCCCTCACACAAGTTACTGGTAACCTGTAATCTACTTTCTGTCTCTGTGCATTTGCCTATTCTAGATATTTCAGATAAGTGGAATCATAAAACATTTGTCCTTTTGTATCTTTTGTATTTCAGTTTACATAATGTCTTCAAGATTCATTAATATTGTAGCATGTATCAGAACTTCATTGTTTTTTATGTCTGAATAATATTTCATTGTATGTATATACTACATTTTATTTACCCATTCATCTGTTGATGGACTCTCCTCTGATTTTGCTAAGCTTCCAGTTTTTGTAATTGTAGATCTACTTGGTGTCCTGATATTTTCATCTCTCCCTACTGCTAAAGGCTAAAATGAAGCCATCCTCCCTCCCTGTTTGTCTTCACCTTTATTCTATTCAGAATTAGCTTTTTCATTAGCTTCTTTTATTCCTGTTTTATTTTCTCTTTCTGCTAATGATTGTCTTAGCATATGTATGACTATTTTTTTCGAAGATATAATTTCAGTGGTCCAGTGTGTTTACATAGGAACCTAGATTGTTAAATATTAAGGAAATATCAAAGCCATGATTAAGATTCCTTTGAGTTAAATTTTTTCTAGAATTCATTGCAGTTAAAATATGAATGTGAATGTTATTTCCCTCAACTCATTGATGTATTACCATTTTCTCCCCAAATAATATAAGGAACTATACGATATTTGTATAATTTACTAAAATACTAGCATTGATCCTTGGAATAATTACTTAAACTCATTGCTAAGTTTTATTATAAATAAATTTTTAACATTTTATAAGATTATTCTAAATATGATGTACTTACTAAAGTCATATTGCAGGAAAGACTAAGGCTGTGCCTATGTAGAAAATTCTTCCATAGTTGTTGACATTTCTATAAACCCTTGTTACCTAGCTAAATTTAAAGATGTCTTTTACTGATGAGATATTAGTGAATTGGGTTGAGAAAATAAGTATTCCATATATTTTATTCTTAGGAAAAAAATAGTTTAGACCAGGCACATTAATGAATTAAATTTAATGAGGACTTTTGTGGCAATAATTATGGAATTTCAAGGTCTCTAAGATGCCTCATGCTAGCTATTTTTCATTCTCTTTAATTTACACAAGAAGGCTTAAAGAGCTCTGGGCAAGCTGCTTCAAAGAAAAGAACATCACTGCTGAACCAAAGTTAATGCAAAATTATTTGAAAACTAGAGAGTCCTTTGAACACGCAGTCATAGAGGAACACAGAGCTTTTATATAACAAAATATAAGTTCCCTTGTAAAGGATTTTTCCCTCTTTACTCTTCAGATTAAGTACATCCAATTCATTTTTTATTCAGTCCACAAGTTTTAAGACTGTGTGGATATGTTGGTTTGTGAAAAAAACTGATATTAAAAACAATTCTGTGTTAACAAAAACCAGCTGAATTTAGTTTAACATTTCTTATATTTCCATTTATTTTGGGTAATGACATACATGAAAATGCATGCAATTTGTATCTTTAAAGAATCTTTGGGTGAATAAAGTAAGGAAAGGAAGAAGGGTACCATAAATTGTAGTTGGAAATCTGATACCTGAGATTGTCTATATGTGTTAGGGGAACAAGCACAAAGACCAATTAGCCCATTCTTTTGATTATCTTCATAATCAATACTGATTTCTGTGGTTTCATTGATCTGCTCACAATTCACATTGAGTCTTAGCTTGGAAAGAGCGAACACTTTCTCTCTCCCTCTCTCTCTCTAGCTGATTGCCTGTGCAAAGGAGATGCTTACTAAATGTTTATGAAAGAACAAGATGAAAGAGGGTTTGATGTCATTTCCCAGAAGAAAACATGGCCAAATGGCACTTTACAGTCCAATGCGATTTGCACTTTTTATTCTTTTGACTTCTTTTTTTAAAAGGTGGAATAAAACACAAAACAATATAATGATACTTCAGCACTTCTCTGTCCAACGTTCTATGGAGGCTCAACAAATACCAAAGCAAAAATAGAAACACTGTATGTTCGTAAGTTAAATTCAACTGAATTTATTGTTCAAGACAAAATACAGGCATTATTAGCAGGCATTATTAGCCGGGGTTCATGGACCCCAGGACTGCACAGTAGTGGAGAGCTTCAGGGTATCTGTGAAGACTCTGAAACCACATGCAAATTTTGGAGTGTATTTTTCTGAGATGATATTACTTAACAGTGATGGAGAAGTTTCTATTTGTTTGGAGCTGTTCTAATCATTTGTAAGTTTTTATTCACTTGACCCTCATGACAACCTTAGGATATAAGTGTTCCCACTGTTTTCATATTACAGATGAAAAAATGACATACAAAAATTTCATGTAACTCGTCCAGGGCATCACAGCTACTAAGCAGTCAAGCCAGCATTTGTACCCAGAAGTCTGGCTGCAAGGTCTGAACTCTTAATCAGCACACACACTGTGCTGTCTTTTGATAGGGAATAGATTTTGTAACTTTTCTTTTCATATTTTTGAGAGGAGTTTGTGGTCAAAAGACAATAAATATCTGCTGGAGTAGAGGAGACATCTAGACCACAGAAATGCCGCTTCCAATAGACATGCTGTTGCTTGAAGTGCACGGGGTTTGCCAAAGCTAAGGAAAATCAGATGTAGTCGCCTGTGGTCATGTAGATGTTAGGCATTTTTAAGGTCTGCTGATAAATGTCTCAACTATTTATTTATTTAATCTGGCCACCCAGGATGTCATATTTCATATTGCCTACAATAAAATGGATCAAAAATGATAAGAATCAAGATTCTGACAAAGCAGGTAAAATGAATTGATCAAAATCTGGAAAAAAAGTTGAAATTTAAATGGAGACCGTAGAGTAAGCAAAATGCATTTACTTAAAGTTGAGCCTAGAATTCCTGTTGATCAAAGGAAAGTTCAAAAGATGATCAGTTACATGATTCACAGTGTTCCTAAGAAAACCTATCACCTCCTCAGAGAGAATAATACATTACTTTGTTTGAAGTCAGTAATACATGCTCATAAAAATATATAGTGAACACTTTTTTCAGTAGCATCTCTCTAGTAAATGTAATAACTGCTGTAATAGACTGAATTGCATTCCCCCAAAATTCATAGGTTGAAGAAGTTCTAGCTCCCAGTATCTCAGAATGTGACTGTATTTGGAGATAAGACCTTCAAAGAAGTGATTAAGTTAAATAATATGGTTGGGCCCTAATCCAATATGACTGGTGTCCTTATAAGAAGAGGAAATTTGGATCTAGATATTCCCATGCACAGAGGAGAGATCACATAAGGACACAATGAGAAGCTGGCCATCTACAAGCCAAGGTGAGAGGTCTCAGAAGAAACTGAACTTGCAGACACTTTGATCTTGGACTTCTAGCCTCCAGAACTGTGAGAAAATATATTTCTGTTGTTTAAGCCACACAGTCTGTGATATTTTGTTACGGCAGTCCTAGCTGACTCGTATAAGCAGGTTCCTTAAAATACTTTATAATAATCTGTACTTCAGCATCATTCTGGTTCTTACAGTATTTTTTTCATGGCAGTTGAGGAAGCAGTGCAAGTTAATTGAAGACCCTCAGTGAAGTTCTGAGACCTCCCCCCACCGCCCACCAAATGTAGTTCAAACACAGTGCCGTCTCTGGGACAGCTTTATTTGGAGATAAGATATAGATTATTCAGAGTAATGGATGAACTCTATGTGTGTTCGGGCTTTTGATAAGTCATATTGCTGAAGAGAGCACTTCAACTTCATAGTAAGGCATGAAATAAAATGTCATTTCTGTATTGCTAATTAAGGGCTAAAAATAGACTATTGGTCACAAGACTTGACCTTTGATGAAAATGGAAAGCACCACCTCCCTCCAAGTGTTGGATCCCGCTAGCTCATGGTCACCTTGTCTCCAAACCAGGGGAAAACCTACTCAGGAGCAAGAATTTTTGTTAGAAAGAGTGTGACTCAAATCTGATGCATGAAAAAATTAATGAATGACATAATGTTAAAGTTGCACACTGCAGGTTTGTACAGAATATTTTCAAAGCAAGAGTGACCAGAATAACTATACCAAAGAAAATCTCATTAATGTAGGCATATAAATGCAAATTTAAAAAACAATGAAACGTAATGGTGATTAAATGTATGAAATGATTCACCATGAAAGTCTCACAGTAATTTATGAATAATATTATAAATAATTTCACTTTTTTATACCTCTATTGTAACATATGTCACCAAGATTATAATTAGCTGTTGAATTGGTTGTGTCCTCCCTACTCAGTTACATCTTTGAGAACATGAATCTCATTTAATTTCATTTTATTTTCTATCAGTGATGCTCAATACATGTTTTTAGGATGACTGAGCAAATAAAAAAAATGAGTAGATGAAAATGAGCACATGATCAGCTAAAATGTGCACAGCAATTAGATTCTTACACTTTTCACATATCATTTAATAATAATTAACAAAATATTTCTGTACACTTTTTTTTCTATGATGTGAAATTTGATGCTACCCAGTTTTTTAAAAAATTACATTTTGGAAGATAAAGTTGAGAAGATGCTCTCAGTATAGTGTTAAGTACAGAATACAAAATTGTATATAGACTATAACACACACTCACACACACACACACACACACACACACACACACACAGAAATAAAAGTAAGTAAACCAAAATATTAGCTATGGTTATTACCTGGGTGAAGAAATTCATTCTGGAATCCTCCTTCACAGCCAGGTTTACTGAAAAAATTAACATATAAAATTCACCATTTTCAGTGCATAGTTTTATGAGTTTTGATGAAGGCATAGAGTTCTATGAGCTGTTTTTTTTGGACATGTGACCACAACAACCAAGTAAAGAACACTTCCATGATCCCAGAAGTTCCTCAATGTTCCATTGCAGTCATTCTTCTTGACTCCCACCCAGTACACTGCCTGTGGCGTCCACTGATTTCTTCTTTTATAGCTTTGCCTTACTCCCAGATATCATATCCTGAAATCTTAAAATATGTAGTTTATGAATTTGGCTTCTTTCATTTAGCATAATGCTTTTGATATACGTCTGTGTTGTTACATGTACCAGTATTCATTTTTTTTTCTAGTTTTGGAGTATATGACAATCTTCTGCTCTATTCCTAATCCCTTCATGAGTACTCATTAGAGGTTTGTAGATAAGAGTCAGAGAATGGGTGCAAACTCGTCTCATACCTGGAGCTCCCGTGGGTTCTGCACTTTCACACTATTTGGCTTTTATAAATTTGTTAAACATTTTAGATGAGTTGTTATTATCTACTTCTATGATGCCTTGTGTCTTGTACTCCTGTGCTCTGCCACATGTGAGCCAGTGCTTACTTCCTGCTGTTCTTTCCTTAGATTTCAGACCACTTAGTTTCTGTGGTCTTCAGCTCTCTGAAGGGTTGAGAAAAGGTCTCTTCATTAGATTGTAAGTGCCAAGAAGGAAAGGCTAGAGGCCTGGAGCTTAGTGGGTACTCAATGTTTGTTACATAAACAAGTGAGCAAGTGGATGGATGAATGACACTTTTGTTTGAGCAGTTCTATGTAAAATTTATTACTTCTTTATTGAATGTTAATTAGCTTTTGGGAAACCTGTTAGAAACTTCTCTGAGCATATATGCTCCAGTAGATTGGTTTCTGGACCCATACTCATAGTGGAGAGAGGCTTCATTCAGCCCCTACTGAGGAAATTATAATCTGACTACAATATACCAAGGTAACTGGTAGTAAAAGTGAAAAATTCAATCAGCAGGTTAATTTGAATAACCGATGCCAGATAGCCAGTTGGTTTGATTTTCACCCCTCACTGAATTGACTTAATTAACAGCTTATTTTCATACTGTGTAGCTATCTCTATGCCTGTTGACACACAAGATTATCATTCACGGTAAGCACATGATTTCCCATGAGAGCCAGAATTCAACTGCTTTACTACTCTGATTAGAATTTCTAGCTTTTTTTTTTTTTAATATGACACAACTTAATGATCTTGCTCTTGTTGGTGTACACTAAAATTTTATCTGTTGAAACACACATTTAACATAGAATATCTTGTTTCTAACTTTTAACACATATGTATGGTTTAAAATGAACTTCAGTAATTCTGGATATTGCAAAAACTTATAAATAGGCAGCAATAAGTTGTGAAGAATTAATTCTTTTAGTTTCTGATGGCCTTGTAAAACTTTATGCAACAAGCTACTCATGTCTATGAAATCATACTGGGTGATACAATTATTTTTCTCAATGTTAGTTTTTTGTTATATTTTCACTCTTTTTTTTGTTCTTTTTGGTTAGAATTAATATTTGAGAATAATTTCACTAACATAATATGGGTCTTCACAAGAATTTATTATAACAATAGACCAATAGACTAAGCTCATTTTATTCATCCTCTGACCATACTTTTGAATAGTATTTAGCTCTATTGATTTATAAGCTTCTGGTTTTTTAAAATAACATGTTTTAAAATTCTGCAAATTGACATGTTTATGGGTCTAGTTAAGGCAGGTAATATAAGTGAAGGCAGCCAGCTAGATGTGGCAGACACTAGCCCACCTCTTTAAATGAAGCTGCTATCACTTGGCTCCTGCAGGAATGCAGGTTGCAAAGACCTTCAGGCTTTCTGTTTCTGGTTTATTTTTTTACCTTCAGCTAAAAAATGGATTTTAATTTTTAAAAAAATCTTAATACCTTAACATCAGATAGATCAATGTGCAAATCCTGGCTTTGCTGCTTAAAGCATTTATCTCAAAGGCCATCAAACCATTCAATAAATAATAACTGTGAATAGTTAAATGAGCATGCTAGTTATTAATTGTAAAACTAGAAAAAAAACTTGTAAGTTGACTTGAACTCCAGCTTCTGTATTGCTCAAGAGTTCTTAAAACAAAATGTCTAACTGCATACTCTGACCTGAGTGTGGGCATATACGTGTTCACATATATATTAGAAAATAAAACAAGAAAAGAGTAAGAATTTCTGGATAGATATCGATCAAAATTGGGCAAAAGCAGAAAGACAAATGCAGAAAGAAGAATGTTTTCTGATAATTCTGAAAACTTACTACCTCAGAAATAAAGTGCCCTTTTCCTGCTACCCCATGGAAATGCATTTGTTATTTGTTCATGTTTGGTTCCCTCAAGGGTTTTGTTTGAGTGACTGAGACTAATCTGATGAGTGAAGGTCCTAATGGCATGTAATCGCTTAATGTCTTATCTCTTCCAGGCAACTTTTGCATTTTAATAGAGGCCTCCTGTGCCTTAACCCAGTGGAGTGTGTAATAAGATTAGAGTGACCAGACACAGGGCTTTGCACCTGAAAGTACACAATGGTCAATGTTAATGGATAGCTTTGAGAATTTCAGGTCCTGGCAAGGCCAGGGCCAAAATATTTTTGAGAAAGAAGGCATTTCAGTACCCTTCAAATCTAGATATGGGTAGGGTTTACTAGTTAGAACACTATTTTAGGTTGTATATATTATATCTGTATTATATGAAAAGTAATGAATAATTTGACTTATTTGAAAATGTTTTTATCAGTCGTGTTGGAATAACACAGGCAGATCATTAGAAGACCAAAAAAGGGTTAATGACAGAACCTTTCTTTTTTAAGCTTCATTTTATGCTAATATTTTGTGCTTTCTCTGACCATTCAGTATAATCTTATAACGAAGATCTCATTAGCTTTAACAAGTGGTATTTTGGTATCATTTTCAGTTGCACATCCTCTCTCTCCTACAGAGTCTCCCAAGATTTTTGAAGTTCTTGGGGATGGCACATGAGCTCACAAATTAGCCCTATGTGGCATATACATTTCTCTTCTCTTCTGCTCCAGCTTTTTCTCTGCTGCAAAGGCCTAAGATAGCTGTGAAGCTGTGTCTCAGTATTTCTCCCATGGCCTGCATCCCACTGAGAACCATTTCCTCTGTTGTGCACTAAACAGCTTAATTGGGTACCATGGTCACTTTCAAGCCCTATCGCTGCCTCATCTGGGCACAGTATCTGGCAGGCACTGCTCACACCTTTGCTTATGAATTGGGGCGTCAGGGCTCTGCAGTGTTACCATGCTCTTTGGAGTCCTTGGACTCCCAGGAATGGATTACATTCTCAGCAGGAACAGGTAGATAACTTTCTCCACTCTTTGCTGTCTTGTACTTCAAGTTAGTTTTAGATTAAATAATTCTTTCATTTTTAATTTTAGACCCTCTTCTTGTGTCCATACAAGCATAAACTGAGGAATAAACTCAAGCGATAAGATACATTATGTCTTGTTTAGACTAGAAAATCCTTTTAATAACAAAGGGTTTATTTTGACCACATCATGTACTTGATTTCTCTTCTTTTAGGAAATGTTTTCTCTCTGGAGACCATATGTTTTAAACAGCCGCCCTGGCAGCTACTCTGTTGACTGTCAGACATGACCACACCTCAGCAGGACAAAACTTGCCATCAACTGGGCTGATGCACATCTTTAATTGTGATTTTTCTTCGGACCAGAATTAGGTCTCTGTACTTAGATTTTCTAATTTGTCCATGCTTAAGCATAGAGAACTTGTGAGAGTGTGGCTCTAAAAAAAGAGACTTCTTTCCCCCATCTATCAAGATCAATAGAAATATGTTCCCATTCTTTGCTGCAGATTTTCAGATAGACAGATGATCAGCAAAATAAAATCCTCTGCCTAAAATGTATGCAGCTCAAGACCAGGAGTAGAACTTCAATGGGGAAGATAAAAGACCCAAAGGAGTCATTTTTATTTCTTCCATCTATGAATCAAAATCTGAAAGCCATCTAAAATCTTAACTGGTAAAACAAAATAAGACAGGACAAACCTCACTACTTGTGTGTGTGGTAAAGTATTGATTGCCTGTGTAACAGCCATTTTATCTTCATCCACGTACCAGAATCTCCATCTTTTTCAGTGGTAATAAGATCAGCCCCAAGGAATAAATTGCTTTCAGTTAATCATGCGTATTCCATCCCCTTTTCTCAATGATTGGCCTAAGGATAGTCATGTGACTAAGGACATAAAAGGGAAATACATGGGTCTTCTGGGGAGTTTCTTTCCTTCCTTATCCAAAGAGGGAAAGCACATGAAGAAGGCCTACTCCCACTACTCTGACAACATTTATGCGTTCTGTGTTTAGAAGCGGACATTTCAGAATCAAGTTTCTAGGATTATATGGAATAGGCCTAGAGTAGCAGAGGCAATCAGACCCATGCTCACACTCTTGGAGCTGCTGACTAAACTCCTGAACTACCAACTCCCCTAATTTAGTTTTAAATAAACAAAAAATTTCCATATGGGTTAAGTCATCGGTTGGCAAGTGACAACCTGCAGGCTAATACGATCCACCACGTATTTTTGTAAATAAAGTTTTATTGGAACATAGTTACCACACTCATTTTTGTATTGTCTAGGACTCCTTTCACTACAATAGTCGAGTTGGGTGGTTGTGACAGAGACTATATGGACTGCAAAGCTTAAAATATTAACGATCTGCTCCTTTACCTAAAAAACATGCCAGTCCCTACATTAAGCCACCCTTAGTAGAATTTTCTATTATTGTTATATCGATGAATCTGAATTGATAAAATTCTAACTTTAAACATCAACATTTGTTGGATAAACAACCACATTTTATATCTTACATACCTATTAAGCCTTGACAAGTTATTTTCTAAATGAAAAGCAGTTTATACAAATGAAAGATAAAGTATTTTGGAGCTTATGTCTATGTTTTGTTTAATTCATCCCCAAACTCCAGCCAATATTTTGCCCTAAGATGAAATCATCATCTTAATTGTAGCCTAGTAGGATTTAAAATAACTTGACTTTTTCTTTCCAAATGAGATATTTAATGGAGATGCTTTAAGGGTCCAACTACTGAGTGAAGCACTATTGTTACAGCTATTTCAAAATGACATTTATGCAGGCTATGTAAAACGTTCACAGTCATTAAATAGCATCCTATGGCCACTCATTTATCCTCCCTCAATTATGTAACAAAAGGACTTATCAAGTCCCAATTTCAAAAAAATTGCCTTTTTAGCAGACCGCCCCGAAGCTCAAATAAGTCAAATTGGTGCACATACTCTTAAAAGGACTTAACGCCAATTTCTATACTTATGTACTAAAGAGCTGTAAAATGGAATGAGTTTGCAATGTTTCTTGGGGGCTTTTTTTCATATGAAGATAATTAAGACTTAACGTTCCCCCTCTTGTTTCCTAATATATATGACACAGAAATATACATTTAAGATCAACAGTTTTAATGTATTAGTCAGACTGCCGAATGTGGACTTACTTGTCCTTTCCTCTCATAATTGTAGAAGGGTGGGATATTGCTAGCACGATGGGGCACCTCCTTCATACACAGCGTTCCTCTGTTAATCTCACTTCTGCTCCTCATGATTAAACTGTATTGAAAGACTTCTTCCATGATTCAGAAGATTGTTTTTTAATATTTATTTTAATATGAAAGAAGGATATGCTCATTCATCATCAGAAATGTTTTTCAAATAGCACTTCCTATCAACCATTGATGATGAATGGGAAGATCTTTCCTTAGTACGGGAGAGAATATTACACAAATCTTCCTGAGTCTTACCACAAATCTCTCTTAATAAAATTCAGCTCATCAGTTTGCAGGATAAGAATATGTCTTCAGTCATAAAAGGTATAGTGACAATGGGAGACGTTTCAGAGATCTTTTATTTTTATTTATTTATTTTTACTGTGCTTGAGCTTCTCAGTAGATAACAGGCACAGCTGAAATCATATTTGTTTTTAACAGAGAAAAATTTAGGCTGATAAAATTTGTTTTGAGTGGACAGCCTGTCATCTCATCATATAGTCTCTGATATTTGTTAGCTATCAATTGAATGTGGAAATAGTTCTAGATATTGGGAGAAGTTACAACAGAAAAGAAACCAATCAACAACATTCTTTTAAGAGCTAGAGTAAACATGTATTAAATAAAAGATGGTGCTATGCTTGCTGAAATTACTATACTATGCAGTCCTTCATTAGTTACTGAGCACTTGCTATACATGGGGACCTGATAGACCCAGAGGTACAGCTGTGCACAGAGCAATGCTCCTGCTGTCATGGAACTAACATTTAACATGTCCCAGGGGTCTTCCATTTGTCACTTGAGAATCTAGCCAATAAACAGAGTCATATTTTCAATCATCTAACAGTTCTTTATAGGTTGGCAAAAAATATGCCCTTTTTAAGTTAAATGTGTTATTTCTTTATCTTCAGGAAAAAATGAGGAGGAACAAATTTGGATCAGATATTGCAGTCTAAGTAGTTTCACTGGCTGCTAGGTTGTCCTAAAATAAGGATCTACAACACTGACCTTGAGCCTTGGAAGCATTAGGACTGCAAGAATCAATTCTGTGTCAGAATCTTTGAACATATCAGGAGGTCAATTCTGTGTCATTCATTCCACTGATCTTCCATTGCTATCATTTAACAGGTCAGATGTGCAGCTGGCAGAGAAGCATTGCAAAGTTAACACATGATGCAGATGGAGAGTGTCAATTCAGAACTGTGTGTCAATTCATTGGTCTCTCCAGAGTTCAGGGTCACAGATGAAAAAACTCAGTCTTCTTTTTTCTGCCAGCTAAGCAAACATGCTTGAAAGTATGGAAGATAGAATATCTGAATACTCTTGTACTTGCTGAGGAAATTTAGGCATATCTAAATGTCTTCAAAGTCAACCCATGAGATCCTCTGAGGTAGATAGGGTCAGTGTGGGATCTTCCTCTTAAATGTTCATTGTGTCCTGCCTGTATCTTCACTTCCTACAGTGCCATTTGGTTGGGTGTGGGTGTTGGCTAGAATCTCCATAGACACAACATTTTGTCTTAAACCCAGCTCTTGTAACAAGAAAATAATGTAAGTTTAAAATAAAGATGGTAATGGAACTTTTAGTGCAGTAACAGTCCAACTGGATACACTACCAAATTCCTTCCCATGAGATATATAATCTCTGTAATGGAAAGGGGGAAAAACCCCCCAAAAGATGTATTGAATACAAATAATGGAATGAATAATTATAAAACGGTATGAAATTAACTTTGCATTGTTAGAATTTGCTTTTAAAACCATGAGAATATTTAGGAGAGATTTATATTTTTATGTGAATAGGCTATATGTAGCTATTGTTGCTGAATAATAAATGAAAGCCCTTCTGGACTCTATGGTAGCATATGAAAATGTGTAAAGTAATATTAATTAGAATGTAATGTTTAGCCATAGTTTACCAGTTAGAATTTAAATAGATACAGTAGTTAAACATTCCAGGTATAAATATTGGTCTATAAGTCAATCTAGTTAACTCAGTGTTTCTCAAACCTAGCACATTTGACCTTTTGGGCCACAAAATTCTTTGTTGTGAGGGCCTATCCTGTGCATTGTAAGGTGTTTAGCAGTATCCCTGGCCTCTACCAACTGGATGCCAGTAGAACTGCCCCAGGGGTTACAAATAAAAGTGTCTCCAGATATTGCCAGATATCCTCAGGGGGAAATATTACCTTGGTTGAAAACCGCTGAGTTAACTAAACCCTTTTTATCTCTTATTAGAATTCACATGCTACTGTAGCAAGCGTGAAAGGGAGGTGGAGTTGTAAATGGAGTGTAATGGTTAATCATTTGTTCATATTTGTAGAAAATAACTGCTACACTTAAAGGCAAGGCCCCACCAAAAATAAGACCCTTGTCAAATGGCAAGATTTTAGTTGATAAATTGAGAATTTTACAAAAGTAAAGGAAGACTCTGAGCTATGTTATTGGGAAGCTCCCAAACTGGAAGCATGGTAAACAAAAGGAAAATCACATGTAGATACATCATAGAAAAACTGCTTAAAGCAAAAGACAAAGAGACACTCATAATAAGTAATCAGAATAAAATGATACATTAATTCTGAAATAGGAAGAATAAGATTGGCACCTGCCTTCTCATGATAAACAGTGGAAACTAGAAGGTAATAGAATGATATCTTGAAAGCTCTGAAAGAAAATTATTTCCAACCTATAATTCTATATTAAGTGAACATTGCCTTTAGAAAATAGAGACAAATAAAAATATTGTTTTGGATAAAGATTGAGAAAAATTATCTTCATGAGTGCTGCACCAAAGGAAACAGTCAAGAGTGTTCTCTAGGCAAAAGGAAAATAATCATAGATGGAAGTTTTGAGATGTAGGAAAAAATAAAGGTCAGTAAGAACAGTAAAAATGTTGGTAAATCTGAAGCTGCTAAGCTCAACATGGGTGCTAGACATATCACTTTTATTTGCTTCTTGTAATGGATGAGTCAAAACATAACCCCAAACCAGAAATGAAAGTGAAATATTTGGAGCTGTGAATACAGATATTTTATTTTGTCAATTAAGTCTAGATTAATACACTTTGGGGAAAAATTATACGGTAAATTTAAAGCAAAATTTATTGTCATTTTGATTAAATGTAAATAAACTGTATACTACAATTAAAAGACAGCGCCAGACTTAATATAAACAACAAATAACTTCTATCCATATGCTGCCTGTAAGAGATATACTGTACAGAAGGATACAGAAAGTTTCAAAGTAAAGAGATGCAGGAGAAAGTTTCTATAACTACACTAATATCAAATAAAAAAATTTAAGTTAAAAATAATAGAAATAGAAGGGCACATTGCATAATGGTAAAATGTTAAATTGACCAGGAAGATATTATCATTCTAAATTCATATGTACTTAATAAAACATAGTATGAAAATATAAAGCAAAATTGACAGAATTAAAAGAATTATATAAATGCACAATTATAGTGGGAGACTTCGAATAAAAAAAGAAAAGCAACAGAAGATACAATAAAGGCAAAAGTTGATTCTTCAGAAGGACAGATTAAAATTGATAAACATTGGTGACACTGTTCATGAAAAAGTGAGGGAAAACACAAATAACTAATGTGGATAATTTAAAAGGTAGCATTACTAGAGATCCTACAGATATCACAGAGAGATTACTTCCAAACTTAATTTTTGAAGGAACATATACCAAAAAATGCTGACAAGCGCATTTACAGGAGGAAAATCAAATACCAATATCTTTCATGAATTATAAAAATTCTACACAAAATATAAGCAAACCAAAGAGAGCAATATATAAAAGGAAAATACAGCAGAGATGTGTCTAAAAATAATGGAGAGAAAAATAATCATAGTAGAGTCAATTTTAATAGCCAAACACTACAAATAAAGTAGATACCAAGAATAAAATGGATACATAGATGGTACTATAGTTCATGTAGTAACATTATACAGCATGAATATTAATGATTTGCTGCAATAAAAAGTATCACAAGGGATAATCTCAAAAATATAATATCAAGCAAAGAAATCGATACTTCTGTATGATTACATTTATATAAAGTCCCAAAACAGACAATATTAATCTATGATGTTCAAAACAGTACTGATAGTTATGGGTCTTTTATGGCGTTTTAATGTTCCATTTATTTCCTTAGGATGTGGTTACAAAGGTGTGTCATTTTGTCATAATTTATTGAGTTATACATTATAATTTGTGCATTTTTATTGATAAATGTTACTCCACAGAAAAATATTTATTTTTTAAAATGGCGGTCCATAGACTGCTTTACTTCTCATTTGATTTTGATACCTACAGTCCTTTGACTGGTAAACATTTTTTATTAGTTCAACTTTTGTTATTGACTTAATCTAATCAAATCTATGGGCCTGATTAAGCTGGTTAATGAAGGTAGGCATGGGCTTAACAGTAATATTATATCTTTTCTAATTGATTAAACATTTCATAAACATAAAATATGGCAATTAGAGGGATATATAGGGCAGATTAATATTACTTATAGTGATGTGAAATTATTCAATTTCAATGAATAATACAATAAATACAATTTTAGGGAAAGAGCATTTGTTATTGAAAGGTGCTTATCCTTTCTTATAGAAATGTGTTGTTTAGGATAATCTAGAGCAAAATTTACATAACTAAATATTTGTGAATTCAGTGTTGATTTCCATGCAAGGAGATTATTGTTTCTCAGGAGGTGTCCCAGTTTCCGAGATGTGAGTAGTGATCAGCAAAATCAGGTCGTGCAGATTTGTGCAGTTACCACTGGTAACACTCCAGCTGCCATTTTTGGAAAATTATTACAAGTTCTTGTAATACCACCACACATAGACATCTTTATTCAAAGAACTGTGTGCTAGAAGCTACTTTAAAGAGCGTTCTGCTCTGTTTTTTTTTCATTCCAGGTTTTGGATTGTCAGGGCTGGGAACTCCATAGGTTGACAGTTAAAAACAGCAGCAATAAGATCAAGAAGTCAAGTGTTCGTTCTTTCAAGTAATATGAAATATATCGTTCCTCTTCGATAAAAATGAAGTGAAATGTGCACTAATATTATTTTAACAGAGAAGAGCAGGCATTGCTTCAGAATGTCAAACTTTACTGATTGTACCAAAAGGCAATTGTTGAGAGCTGCTCAGCAGATTGAGTTCAGTTCTCACCTCCACACACAAAATCATAATCAAGACAACCCTCCAAAGCAATTTCAGTGACATGGCAGCCACAGACTCTTCCTGCTTACCAAAGGGAAGTCCTTTCTAGGTCACAAGCAGGAGACAGGTGTTTATTAGTTTGGGCTTTCAGATAATCTTCCCACTGGCTGAAAATCCCATTAAAGAGTACAGTAGTCATTTCAGCTTCATGACAGAGGCAAAGGTGTAGCTGTCTTTGAGAGAGCCTGTTTTCAAGATGTCCATTCACTTGATTTTATGAGGAATGACTACTGGAGGGAAGGCAAGCATTCTTCACAGAGGGAAGAAGGCACTTTGAACTTTTTAAGCGACAGCCTCCTTCAAACCATCTAGCATTGTTGACAATTATTTGCAGTTTGCTAGAGTAGTACAATCATAGTTTATGATATTTTGAAAGCATAAAGCTAGGATTGGAAGCTTTGAGGCAGAAACTTCAGCCTCCACCAGCAGGGTGCATGCTATAATTTACCTCATTTTTCACAAAGGTAGCTCTGGAAACTGGTTCCAGAGGAGGCTTTGACACTGATAATAGATGTGGCTAACACAACTGAGGCTTCTCCTTTAAGGCTCACATTCACCTTTTAAAGATCTATAATGTTTTGAATACAAATCCAGCATCATCTACATATGGAGAAATTTATAGCAAGTTAAGAAAGTTCCTCTGATGAGAAAATGCTGAGGTCTGATCTACAGACCAGTATTTTTGCAAATACATCATTTTCACTGTAGTTTGATGGATTAATCCAGACACGGACTTGTATCTTGTCCTCTGCTCAGTGGCCTCTTCTGAGAGAAGCAAATGCGCATGTCTCAGGGCTGCTGTGATTAAATGAGATCATGTTTTCAAAATACCATGCAGTAGGTGCATGATGAATGTCATCTGTTGCTTCTAGTAACTATTATGATTTCATTAAACTGGAAAAAGTTATCAACAATACACTGTATGCATTGGAATGAATATAACTCAGACACTGGAAGTTAGATAGATGGGGATTCCAAACTGAGGAAGATCCACTCCCAAGGTTTTTGTAAAATTTTATAAGAAATCAAAAGTAAAAGATTCACTAAATATTTCACTGAAAATATGGCCTTCATTGCAGTAGAGAAGCAGCTGAAAGAGTTAGACACAGAAGAAGCAAGAGAGAGCATGCACTCTGGAGTTTGTGTCAGTAGGTCTGAGAGGGGTTCTTGGCTCTCTTGCTTAGCTGTTGAATGATCTTTGGCAAATCACATAAACCTTTCTGAACCTCCTTTACCTTATCTCTCTCTCTTTTTTTTTTAAACATCTTTGTTGGAGTATAATTGCTTTACAGTGTCGTGTTAGTTTCTGCTGTATAACAAAGTGAATCAGCTATATGTATACATATATCCCCATATCCCCTCCCTCTTGCGTCTCCCTCCCACCGTCCCTATCCCACCCTTCTAGGTGGTCACAAAACACCGAGCTGATCTCCCTGCGCTATACATCTGCTTCCCACTAGCTATCTATTTTACATTTGGTAGTGTATATATGTCAAGGAGATGAGGACATCTTCTCTGATCTACTCATAGGGATGTTGTAAAAATAAAATTGGACATTATGTGTCTGTGTAGATATCATGTTATATTTGTAAACTGCAGTGGAAACTTTCACGCTGTTCACAGCTTTCTTCCCCTTTCCCTGAACTGAAATGCAAAAGCTTCTTCTCTACTCTAGTCCACCCTCAGAGGACAAACTTCCTATAAAGACAACCTTTCCTTCCTCCCATCCTCCCACCTGTTTCCAAGTTTGAAGAAGAATAGCTTTGAGAGGAGAATTTCCAGGCGGGGAGATAGAGAACCAAATCTATACCAGCAAGTTCTGCCTTATATTGGTTTCTGTGGTCATTAGCTCCCCATTGCTCCCTTTTTAATAACCCCCAAATGAACTGAAATCCTTTTGTTTGGCTTCCCTTGGCATAGCTGAAAACGACTGACATTTTCAAAATCAACTTTAATAAATACATTTTCAAAACAGAAATGAAATCATTAAAAAATGCCAGTAAAACCAAAGCTTTTTCAAAAATTTATAACTCTATAGGGATGGTTGATCTTGTTTTCATATACTGGAAAATGCCAAGGAAAGTTCCTGAAGAGAACCCGTGTACCCTTTTAAATCATAATATAACAACCACTTCATAATAAAATATCCATTTGTTTATACAGTAAGAATTACCCATATATAGTAAGAGAGGGTGCATTCTTCTATACTCATAAACCTGCTGCTCTTTAAAGTTACTGCTCATTTCCTTCTTTTTACACTTGTCAGTTGTCTAGCCCACCTTCAATGACTGCCTTTCTTCCCCATCCTTCGGTCTCTAACCCTTTGACATCTATTTTCTGTTGCCAGCAGTTCACTGATTCCAATTTCCTTCAGGCTATCTATGAACTACAAGTTACAAACAAAGTCTAACCTCTTCTTCTCAGTCCTTCTGCTTCCTGCTCTGTCCTTTAGTCAGGATTCTTGGTTGTTAGTGGCAGAACCCTTACTATAAAGAGATTGAACAAGGGAACAAGTAGCATTTATTAGAGTGATTCTAGGGAAGTGTGCAAATTAAAATAAAGTGGTAAAAAGTCAGTCTTGAGAGAGCAGGAATGAGGGCAGTGTTAAAGCCCTCTGAGATTTGAGCTCTGTCAGGACTTTCTCCTCCATATCTCTTTACTCTACCTCTGAATATCCCACCATGGACTAAATCCTCCAAACTGTGGGAGACTAAACCATTAGTTTTAAGTTCCAAGCTCCGATTTTCACAGCTTTGTCAATCTTAATTCGTCCTCATCTTTTCCTCCCAGTCATACAGGAAGGGGTCTAAATGATTGGACTCTGGTTCCAAATTTGAGTCCCAGTAATTGTGGTCATCGGCTGAAGTACCATGTCTGACCCAGCTTGGGATTCTAGAACCCTTGTGTTTCAGGAGAGGGTAGACATGGTACTGGAACCAACGACCCCAGTTGGAACCACAATTAGTATTGGAAATACAGTTTCTTCTCCACACTAATTGAAAGTTCTCTCTAATTGAAAGAAGCAAAGGAGGAAGTGCTCCTTTCTGAAGATGGGGACATGGCAAGTCAAAATATTACTTATCTCCTATGATCCTGTGAATATGATATGTTGTTGGCCATCTCCACTTCCCTGCTTCTGTGAGACCAGAGCAGTTCTCCTGGTTATTCTCCTGTCTCTCCAGTGTTCTTTCTGAGTAACTTTTCCTGTATTGTTTCCTCTAAATTTAGGCATTCCTTTGCATTCTATTCTTGTGCCAGTTCTCTTCCCTTCTGAATACTTCTCTCTTGGTATCTTTATTTATTTTTGTAGCTAAGCAGCCCTCCTTATTTAGATGACCCCCAAATATATATATCTCTGTTTTTTTCTACTGAATCTCATAGACTCATATTTGGATTGTACCCTTAATAGTTCAATTGGATATATATTCAAAATCAAATTTATTATCTTCTCACATTTTTACATTTATCTTTTGTTTTGCTTGGAATAACAGGCAGTACTAGAAAATTGCTAAGAAGTTTGAAATTTTGATTCATATTCTCAGAGGCAGGAACATGAGGAGGCAGCAATTACTACTATATGGAGGTTATTAGAATTTGAGGAACTGAAGAAAAAGAGGCTAAAAGCTTTGGTCCAGAGCTGAAATTTTATAGCATTTAATCAAGGTAATGAAACACAAAACTCAAGAAAACATTGTAATTAATTCTCTTCTCTGTCTGGGTTTAGGTTTTTCAGGCTGCCTTTGTATGTGCCCTCTTATACCTTATAGCATCTTAAGGCACCACATAACACCTAATTCACGGCATTTATATTGTCCTGGTCATCATGGATCAAAGTGTCCTCCCTCCCACTCACCTTCCCCATAGAATTAGCTGTCAGGTTCCTTCAGTTTTAACTCTGTAATACCTAGTTCCTTTTTTTCTTAAAAAAAAAAATACTTCTGTTAAAATTCCCTAAGTTCAGGCCCTTTTTTTCCCTCCTAAACTGCTTCTGAACTGGGCTCTTTTTTCTAGTCTCTTCTTACTTCAATACAACCAGCCAACTGATGCCAGAACAATCTGTTTAAAGTGCAGCCCTAATCATGCCACTTCTATTGATTAGAGAGCAGGAACTGGAGTAGAAAGGTAAAGGGAGGTGTCAAGTTGATGGATGATCAGATGTAGACTTTTTGAAATTCAATCTTTGGAGATACAAAGAGCTCAAGTCAAATATACTTATTATTGAGAATCTGGGGTTGATGTGTGTGTATGGAAAGTAAAGTGTTTGTCTAATGGAACATCTAAAATGATGCTATCATGGACCCAGCTAATGCCATGTAATTCTTCATCTTGAGGAGAAGATTGGTGAAATGCTTTTCTCTCTCATTATGCTAATCTAGTTTAACTAATAGAGTTACTCAAAGAGAAGAAAGTAGTGAAGAGGAGCACAGATTCTAAAGTCAGATGACCAAATTGGAATCTTGGATCTCTAACCTAACAAGTGTGCAACTGTGTAAAATTATTTTAACATCATTGCGTTTCAGTGACCTCTGCTGTAAAATGAGGATTGTTGTGTGGATTTATTTATTGAATAGTTAATATTAGATTACGATGTCAATTTATTGTGTGGCTTATACTGTGGATAATATCAGATAGCTTATATATATCATATAGAACAGTGCTTACAAAGTAATAGTAATAATAATAACTGACATTGAGTGATTGCTATGTATTAGGTGCTGTTCTAAGCACTACCGATAAGCAGTGCTTAAAATGCTATTTAATCTTGATAAGATGATATTTTACATAATGTACCATTATTATTTCTTTTTTTACACATGAGGAAAATGAAGTGCAGGGATGTTAATTACCTTGCCCAAAGTCATACATCGAATATATGACAGTATCAGAATGCAAAGCGGTAGTCACGCTCAGAGCCTGCGATTTTTCACTCTGTACTACACTTACCTTCCTGCCAATGGTAACAGTATACTTTTCCTATCTCAATCATGATTATTTTGCATCTCCAGAATTGAGTGAGACTGGATGAGGGAATCAGCAACTCACATTCTCATACATCTTCAAGTTTCCCATTGCCTGAAGAATAAAATCCACAGTACTTATTTAACTAAAGGTTTTTTGTAATCTGGTTTAGACTCACATTTTCAGCTTTAACTTCTGTTTCTTTTAAATAATCATAGAATATGATAGAAAACTCGCAGCTACTTCTAGGTTAACAAGCACATTTATTTTTTCAGTTTCTTAATTTTGTACCTTGGTTCTCTGCTGGGAATGCCCCTCACCCCCAATGAAAATCCTTCACCATCTTGTGGCCCCGAAAAAAGGTACATTTTTTTCGGTACATACTCTCCATGAAGAATTCCTCAAACTTTTATTCTGTTTACCAATAGCAAAATTTTGCAGCATTTAATGTGAATGATTTTAGTTATAAAAGAATCAAGATTACACATTTATCCCAAAGTCATTTCTCTAGAATTAACATGTTTTGAGATACTGAAATATCACTGAAAAGTCTCATGTTTTCTGTTTTTACAGCTAGATGGACCAAAGCAAGACAGTGATTTGTAGAGTAGTTGTGCCTAAAACATCTGTTCACTTCTTAGAAAGGATATTAGACTTAAAACCTCAATTTGGAAATTTGTTGGAAAGAGTCCTAGCACAAAGTTTAAAAGGATTGGCCAGCTGACAAATGGGATAGTAATTTGGGGAAATTAGAGGATTTCCCTTTTAGAAGATAGGGTAGAATATACTTTGAATTCATACTGAGGGAACTATACTTGAGGAGTTAATTAGGGTAAATACTTTGGCAGTTTTGGGGGCCCACCACTTAGGAAAAGATTCAAACATTTCTGGCAAAAAGAAATTCCCTCATGGGGCCCTATTTAGCTTTGGTCTATTGATCAGATGTTTTAATGTGGTTGTAGTTATTGGACTACAGATGGGGAGATCCTGCAGTCTCAAAAATGCATAGAGATCATCTTTAGAACCATGTGAATTAATGGTTCAGTTGCTGATAAAGATGGAGCCTCTGGTTTTATCTTCTTGAAACTACACTGTTGACAACAACCTCAGTCACTGCCATTCAGGTAATACGCAGAGTCTCCCACTGATATCTCTTGGTATCTGAATTTTACTTTTGAGAGGATGAGTTGCTTATAAAAAGATCTCATTTAAAAATGTTGGTTACTGTCATAGAGAGGTTTACACAGAGGATATTTAATTGTATCCTTTTGAACAAAGACAGGTCATCCTGAGTTGGGGAGGTCTCTTTGTATTGTGCAAATATACAACTTTGGGTGGAACACAAGTGGAGATTTGAGGAAGGGATTCCTATAGCACTAGCGAGGACCACTGAATCAGCCTTGTTGACCGAATGACAGAAATTGCAGCTGCTTTTGCTCACCTCTGGCACCCCCATATGATTATCACTTGCTACATGATTTTTCCAGGTTTATTTGGCTTTTTAACAGATAGAGCTAAATAAACTCCTTTCCTTGATTGCCTAGATATAGAGCTACTGTAAATAAACTGTACATAGAAAGAAAAGTCTTGAGAAGAAAATGAAGAAAAGTGATGTATGTTATATAGACTTCAGAAAGGTGCCTGTAGAATAGTATGAAAACTAGGACAAACAGCTTTCCTTCTAATTTCTCCATAATTTCACTGTTCTAAATATATGTATGATAAGATACCAGGACAGCAATAATGGGGACAAAAAAGTATATTTTTACCCAGCCCTCTCTAAAATGGAATTAAGCAAAAATATTTCTGGTAATTAAAAACTTTTTAAACTGTTTTCTAAATAATCTAGAATTTAATACAACTGTTTCTGTGTATTTGTTAGGGGTGCCTGTAGGCTCAAATGGGGAATGGGACTGCTTTTGGAAACCCTTAAACTTTCCTCAAAATGTCACAAAATTTCTACTGTATCAGCACCTCTTGGGATGCTAATTAAAAATACGGATTCTTGAAATTTACCTCAGACATACAGAGTCAGAATTTGGAGAGGTGGATCTGGGAAATAAGCATTTAAAACAGGTTTATTATGAGTATGAGTTTTGTTATGAATGTTTGAAAACCATTTGTTTAAGGAAATCTCAAATATTTGCCTAGGATCTTAACTATTACTGATATGTACAGAACAGGAACACAATCTTCTTAAGATGAAAAACAGTTTATCATTTTGTTTGAGAAGAGTAGATTAGGAATCTTAATTATGTTTTTGGTAAACCTACCAACAGGAAAGGTGACTCCAAGTGGTTCAGAGGAGAAAATACAGGTGATATTGCCTATACTGGGCTGGAAGAGAATTCTCTTAATGTGAGGCAGAACTTAGAAGAAAAAGCTCATGTTTTTGGAGTAGTGATCATTCTATTGCCCCTGAATAAACACAGCTGTGCTAGTTACTAGAGATGTAAAGATGAATAAGACAACATGGCTATCCTTAAGGAGTTGACATTATTTTGGGGAGGCTGACTTGAAAATAAATAATGGCAAGAACAGAATCAGTCATAAGACAGCACAAAGGAGGGAAGGATCAGGGAAGGATCCATTAAATTAATTCTTGAAGGATAGTTGAAATATCCAGATGATTGGTAATGGAAAAGTGTAGGTGACAAGATTGAACTTTAGGCCAAGGAACAATATGTGTAAAGACATTGACATCGGAAACAACATAATGTATTTGCTGAGCTGCAGATAATTTGATTTGGCTGAAATGTCTAGAACTGTGCATTTGATAGATTTCAGGTCCTAGCTGTACAATGCTTAAAATTCAGAATAGGCTCTGTGAGAATAGTCTAAAGTAAGTAAACCCTAGAGAAGGCTTCAAGATGATCCTCTCCTGTCCTGTCAGTAACTATTTTGACCTCTTTATCTGCACTTTTTCCTTAAATGATTCTTTCCTGCTCCGTGGATTTAAATACCAGCTCTGTTGAGGATTTCTGATGGATATCTGCAGAACCAGTGCCAGATTTGTATCTTATTTCCCACGTCACCTCTCCATTTGGCCTCTAAATGATAACATATTCAAGATGGAACTCCCGATTTCACCCTCATCAACCTACACCTGGCTCAGTTTTCTCCATCTCATCTAAAGAGTTGTTGAAGCTGAACTCCAAAGAATTCTTCTTAATTTCTCTTTTTCTATCATCTCTCATACTCATTTATCAGTTTTTAATCTGAAAAATATGTTCCAGAATATTCTACCTCTCTTGATTGCCTTTACTCTCCATCACCACAGCCATCATTAGGATTCCATCTAAAGTAATAATTCTAACAACTGGCTAGTTACTATTCATCACATTGCCCTGCTGTTTTCCTTTATTATATTTATTGGTGTTTCTACTAGAATTAAGTTCTCTGTGATAGGGTCCCTTTCTCTTTTATACACTACTGTATTGCTTCCAGCTGGAACTGTGCCTGTCACAGACTACACCAAGGGTATCCGCTGTAAATATCTGTTGAACAAATGAAAAAATAAAGGGGGTATTTTCAACTAAAACAATGATGAACACAATCTCTAGAATTACCAATAAACCAGCCATCAGCCATATGTGGCTATTTAAATTCAATTTAAAATTAATTAAACTTAAACAAAATTCTAAATTTAGTTCCTTAGTTGCATTAGCCACAACTCAAGTGTTTAACAGTCACATGTAGCTAGTGATTACTGTGTTAAACACACAGAAATAGAGCACATCATTTTTGCAGAAAGTTCTACTGGGAAGCACTCTATTCTAGAGAATGAAATGTTTAAGCCATAATAAAAGAATAGGTGTTAAAGGAAGAAAATTTCTAACCTAGACAGGTTATATAATTTAAGGAGTAAGTGAAAAGCCATGAGATTTTCTTTTCAAGAGCTCTTTTAAATAAGATAAATTCTCAGCTCCAGAGAAGGCTTAGCAGCCATATAGCCTAGAGGTGGGTCTTCGACTTTTGACCTCCCAAGGTCCCTCTTGGATCTACACATTATTCTTGTGATCATAATTAAACTTGCATTGTGCCAGCCAAATGCTAAATCGTTCACTGAATCCACAGAAGACATGGTCTTTGATTGCAAGGAATTTTTCAAGATTCTTTTCAAACTGTATTTAAGAATAGATCACATATTGTAAGAGCTTTAATGAAAAGATTCATCATGATTGATGACTGAGAAAATGTGGGTGACAGAGCCCACGATTTCAAAGCATTTCCTTGTCCTGTTTAATTTACAAATTAGAAGAAATTGACTTGTCCTATTTAATTTGCAAAACTTCAGAAACTCTCCAGTTTAAACTACTAACAGTCGTAGCCAGGTTTTATTAGATCTTGACCTACGGGCTTGTCAGACTTCTTCTAGCAGGCTGGTGTATCTTCTAGCTCATTCCCAGAGTGCATTACAGCTGCCTTCCTTGTTATGGCAAAACCAGTCAGAGCTCTTTGGAATAGTCCCTGAGACAATATTTTAAAGGAGCTTTTTACTGAGTCTGAATACAAAGGTATCCATGGGGCTTGTTTGTTTTCAAGTCAAGCGACAAGAGAGGGCATTGCTTGTCTGAGAAAATACGATCATGGTTCAGAGAATTCTTCTGTTCCATAGACAGGGAGCATGCTGAGAAGAGAGCAAGAGGGACAGCAGAGGGATGGAAAACCCTTGTTTTTGAAAAACCAGCTCTGGCCTAACTTTACAGAATGGCGAATCTGCATGTGGCTCCTACCTGGAGAAAGGCAGCTTATTTGATGTTCAGAGGAATGAAAGAGCATCAGAAAAAGCTTTCATGAGCTGTTTTCATCTTTGCTGGCTTGCAATATCATCATGTATTTCGGGCCAATAGAGTTTGCATCAGTTCAGTTGACAGGACTTCATGAATTTTAATATCCTGACTCCATATTCATGTTGGTGTTGATGCATCCTTGCACCTTTTTTTTTCCCCTTCATTTTTTTTTAGCAAAAATCTGGATTTGTGCCCAAAGTACAGAGTATTGTCATTCTGTAAAGTATGTGAAACAGTTAATGCAGGTTAAATGAAAAATTGCATGAGTTAGTGTAATTTGTTTCAACAAATCCATAGGCTATAGTAGGTTTCATTTGAATGAGTAAAATGGAAGACACATTGCATTATTTTGCTCCTGGGCTCTTGGATTTGTTTAAATTGGACTCCTTCACAAAATCTTTCAATACCTTTCAGTCTTGGGTTTAGACAACCTGGGAGTTGGTTTGTCATGTCACTGCAAGAGAGTATTAAAACTTTGTATGGTTGCAGAAAAACAGATAATGCATTTTTAAGGTTATGTTCATACATAAAAAAGATGAATACAAAACCACACAGCTACTATTTGGTTATTTATTGTCTAAGAGACCTGAGTTTGACACTTTGGAATGATGTTTTCACTTGAGTAACATGGTTCTCCTAATTAACTTATGGTATTTGGTCACCTGCATGTTCAGTTACCCAAAGAGGAAATGTGCACATTATAATTCGAGGTGCAGAGAAAATAGCACAAAAGGGAAAGGTTATGCTGATAGAGAAAGATACACACATTCACAGTTGAATGAAAAAAGCAGTTCAATCAGCATATTTATTTTTCCATTCTGCAGCATATTACCGTAGGGAAGACAAGATTTGTTTCTTGAATAGTCAACACCAGAACAAATTTCTAGTCTTGCTACATAATGGATGTTACTTAGAGATGCAGAAGTGCATAAATAGCTGAAAAGTTGTAGTTCTAGATACAATAATTCAGAGCTCTTGAACACAGGTGTGTCATTGCTCTGCTTGGTTTTAAGTTATGTTGTCGTCATATCAAATCCAAGCCCATCCTAGGAAACTGAGACAGAACTTTTATCAGCTTTCATTGCATTCAACTAGTTGTTGAATTTCCTGTGGGTTTCAGTGCCTTAAAGGTTAGCTCACCAACTCAATATTGTTTCCTTAAAATGTATTGTCTAAATAGTGCTAACAGTGAGAGTATAAGGTTTGCTGTGCCTTTCTGAATTTTTGGTTTAGAAACAATAAGAAGAATTCCTGATTTAGAGGGCAAGAGAATTAAGTTCAAATATTTGACCTTTTATCAGAAAATATGTAAACTTAAATCCTGATTTCCCTTTGGAAAATTGTATTGGTATATAGATTTCCTTAGCCTCATTAAATATAATATTTTCGGCAATGGCTGTAAACATTTTCACCCAGTACTCCTTCCAAGATGATCATCTCAAAGTTATAATCTCAAACCAAATGTCAGGAATTTTTTTTTAATATTTCTAAGCACATAGATAAAATATTTATTTTTGAAAAAGGGAAAGCTGAAGAAGCATCTTTCCTTTCTTTAATCAGTTATTTCAGAAATGAGAAAGGCTTTACTTGAGACCATGGTTCCATAAGAGAGTATGAGGCTATAAAAAGAGGATAATTAACAAAGGGCAAGGCCAGTCTGTTACACAACGGAATAATTGTAGCCATCAAACTTTAAAGCTTAATGGGGCTTTAAAGAGCTTTGTCCACTTGCATATAAGCCAGAAGTGTAAGGCTATGACTACTTTACTCATTGATCTCCCTGCTCCCTCCAAGTAGCTAACACAATGTTGGAATGAAGTAGATTAATAAACACTTGTTGAATAAATAAAAGCACCCAGAGGGACTTCCCTGGTGGTCCAGTGGTTAAGACTTCACCTTCTAATGCATGCCGTGTGGGTTCGATCCCTGGTTGGGAAGCTAAGATCCCACATGCCTCGTGGCCAAAAAACCACAGCATAAAACAGAAGCAATATTGTAATAAATTCAATAAAGACTGTAAAAATGGTCCACATCAAAAAATAAAAAATCTTTTAAAAAAATAAATAAATGAACCCAGAGAGGGGAATGGGTTTTCCAAGTGAAAACAATGTTACAGTTTTATGGTGGATTCAAGAATCAAATCTAAGCCCTTTGTAGTCTTTGACTTATGATATGATGCTCTTTCATGACTCTGGTACTTTTGAAAATTTTTACAAGCAAACTCTTAGCAACCTGAAGACAGCCAAATCGAGCAGTGATCATTATAAGCAACTTCATTTTCAGTGGGGTAAATGTTTTCCCAGAAAACGTGAACTCTTGCTGCAATAAATATAACTTTTGGGGGAAACTTATGGGAAAATAAAAAGTCACCATTTAAGGTCCAGTCATACAGGTCTAAGATCTTAGGGTTGGGAGACCTTCAAGATGGCGGAGGAGAAAGACATGGAGATCACCTTCTTCCCCACAAATATATCAAAAATACATCTACATGTGGAACAACTCCTACAGAACACCTACTGAAAGCTGGCAGAAGACCTCAGACTTCCCAAAAGACAAGAAACTCCCCACATACCTGGGTAGGGCAAAAGAAAAAAGAAAAAACAGACACAAAAGAATAGGGATGGAACGTGCACCTCTGGGAGGGAGTTGTGAAGGAGAAAAAGTTTCCACACACTAGGAAGCCCCGTCACTGGCGGAGATGGGGGGTGGGTGGGGGGAAGCTTCAGAGCCATGGAGGAGAGCACAGCAACAGGGGTGCAGAGGGCAAAGCGGGGAGATTCCCACACAGAGGATTGGTGCAAACCAGCACTCACCAGCCTGAGAGGCTTATCTGCTCACCCGCTAGGTGGGTGGGGGCTGGGAGCTGAGGCTCGGGCTTCAGAGGTCAGATCCCAGGGAGAGGACTGGGGTTGGCTGCGTGAACACAGCCTGAAGGGAGCTAGTGCACCCCAGCTAGCTGGGAGGGAGTCGGGGAAAAAGTCTGGACCTGCTTAAGAGGTAAGAGACCATTGTTTCAGGGTGCACGAGGAGAGGGGATTTTTTCCCCGTCTGCCCACAGAAGGCAGAGCACCAACTAAACCAGCTCCAGACATGGGCGTGAGTCACAGCTATTAGCTCAGACCCCAGAGACAGGCATGAAATACTAAAGCTGCTGCTGCAGCCACCAAGGGTCCTTTGTGCAAGCACAGGTCACAATCCACACCCCACCCTGGGAGCCTGTGCAGCCCCCAAAAGCCAGGGTCCTGTAATTCAGGGACAACTTCCCTGGAATGTCATGCAGGCCTCTGCCACCACAGGCTTGCCCGGCATTCCTATTATAACTACCATACTGGCCCCCCCCCACTCCCCTCCCATGAGTGAGCCAGAGCCCTATAAATCAGCCACTGCTTTAACCCCCTCCTGTCTGGGAGGGGAACAGATACCTGAGGGCAACCTACATGCAGAGGTGGGCCTAAAACCAAAGCTGAACCCCAGGAGCTGTGAGAACAAAGAAGAGAAAGGGAAATTTCTCTGTGCAGCCTCAGGAGCAGTGGATTAAATCCCCACAATCAACTTGATGTACCCTACATCTGTGGAATACCTGTGTAGAAAATGAATCATCCCAAACTGAGGTGGTGGACTTTGGGAGCAACAGTAGACTTGGGGTTTGCTGTCTGCGACTGACTTGTTTCTGATTTTTATGTTTACCTTAGTAGAGTTTTTAGTGCAAAACTCTTTTCTTTCTTTCAAAAGAGTGCTGGAGTAGCAATTCTCATATCAGACAAAATAGACTTTAAAATAAAGACTATTACAAGAGATAAAGAAGGACACTACATAATGATCAAGGAAACAAGCCAAGAAGATATAACAGTTGTAAATATTTATACACCCAACATAGGAGCACTTCAATACATAAGGCAAATGCTAACAACCATAAGAGGGGAAATCGACAGTAACATAGTCATAGTAGGGGCTTTGACACCCCACTTTCACCAATGGACAGAACATCCAGATTGAAAATAAATAAGGAAACATAAGTTTAAATGACACATTAAACAAGATGGACTTAATTGATATTTTTAGGACATTCCATCCAAAATCAACAGAATACACTTTTCTCAAGTGCTCATGGAACATTCTCCCAGATAGATCATATCTTGGGTCACAAATCGAGCCTTGGTAAATTTAAGAAAATTGAAATCATATCAAGTATCTTTTCCAGCCACAACGCTATGAGAATAGATATCAATTACAGGAAAAAAATTGTAAAAAATACATACACATGGAGGCTAAACAATACACTACTCAATAACCAAGAGATCACTGAAGAAATCAAAGAGGAAATCAAAAAATACCTAGAAACAAATGACAATGAAAACACGACAGCCCAAAACCAGATGCAGCAAAACCAATTCTAAGAGGGTAATTTATAGCAATACAATCCTACCTAAAGAAACAAGGAACATCTGAAATAAACAACCTAACCTTACATCTAAAGCAATTAGAGAAGGAAGAACAAAAAACCCCACAGTCAGCGGAAAGAGAGAAATCATAAAGATCAGATGAGAAATAAATGAAAAAGAAATAATGGAAACTATAGCAGAGATCAAGAAAACTAAATGCTGGCTATTTGAGAAGGTGAACAAAATTGATAAACCACTATCCAGACTCATCAAGGAATAAAGGGAGAAGACTCGAATAGAACTAGAAATGAAAAAGGAGAAGTTACAACGGAAACTGCAGAAATACAAAGCATCATGAGAGACTACTACAAACAACTCTATGCTAATAAAATGGACAACCTGGAAGAAATGGACAAATTCTTAGAAAAGCACAACCTTCTGAGACTGAACAAGGAAAACTAGAAAATATACACAGACCAATCACAAGCACTGATATTGAAACTGTGATTAAAAATCTTCCAACAGGTCTTCCCTGGTGGCGCAGTGGTTGAGAATCCACCTGCCGATGCAGGGGACAAGGGTTCGTGCCCGGATCCGTGAAGATCCCACATGACGCGGAGCGGAAAGGCCCGTGAGCCATGGCAGCTGAGCCTGCGCGTCCGGAGCCTGTGCTCCGCAACGGGAGAGGCCACAACAGTGAGAGGCCCGTGTACTGCAAAAAAAAAAAAAAAAAAAAAATCTTCCAACAAACAAAAGCCCAGGACCAGATAGCTTCACAGGCGAATTCTATCAGACATTTAGAGAAGAGCTAACACATAGTCTTCTCAAACTCTTCCAATATGTAGCAGAGGGAGGAACACTTGCAAACTCATTCTATGAGGCCACCATCACCCTGACACCAAAAGCAGACAAAGATGTCACAAAAAAACTACAGGCCAATATCACTGATGAACATAGATGAAAAAATCCTCAACAAAGTACTAGCAAACAGAATCCAACAGCACATTAAAAGGATCATACACCATGATCAAGTGGGTTTTATCCCAGGAATGCAAGGATTCTTCAATGTATGCAAATCAATCAATGTGATACACCATATGAATATATTGAAGGATAAAACCATATGAGAATCTCAATAGATGCAGAAAAAGCTTTTGACAAAATTCAGCACCCATTTATGATAAAAACTCTCCAGAAAGTAGGCATAGAGGGAACTTATCTCAACATAATAAAGGTAATATATTGAGAAACCCACAGCCAACATCGTTCTCAATGGTGAAAAATTGAAAACATTTCCTCTAAGAACAGGAACAAGACAAGGTTGTCCATTCTCTCCACTATTATTCAACATAGTTTTGGAAGTTTTAGCCACAGCAATCAGAGAAAAAAATGAAATAAAAGGAATCCAAATCATAAAAGAAGAAGTAAAACTGTCACTGTTGGCAGATGACATGATACTATACATAGAGAATCCTAAAGATGCTACCAGAAAACTACGAGCTAATCAATGAATTTGGTAAAGTTGCAGGATACAAAATTAATGCACAGAAATCTCTTGCATTCGTATATAGTAATGATGAAAAATATGAAGAGTCATTAAGGAAATCCTGCCATTTACCATTGCAACAAAAAGAATAAAATATCTAGGAATAAACCTACCTACGGAGACAAAAGACCAATATGCAGAAAATTATAAGACACTGATGAATGAAATTAAAGATGATACAAATAGTTGGAGAGATATACCTTGTATTTGGATTGGAAGAATCAACATTGTGAAAATGATTCTACTATCCAAAACAATCTACAGATTCAATGCAATCCCTATCAAAGTACCAATGGCATTTTTTACAGAACTAGAACAAAAAATTGCACAATTTGTATGGAAACACAAAAGACACTGAATAGCCAAAGCAATATTGAGAAAGAAAAATGGAGCTAGAGGAGTCAGGCTCCTGGACTTCAGACTATAGTACAAAGCTACAGTAATCAAGACAGTATAGTACTGGCACAATAACAGAAATATAGATCAGTGGAACAGGATAGAAAGCTCAGAGATAAACCCACGCACATATGGTCACCTTATCTTTGATAAAGGAGGCACAAATATACAATGGAGGAAAGACAGCCTCTTCAATAAGTGGTGCTGGGAAAACTGGACAGCTCCACGTAAAAGAACGAAATTAGAACACTTCCTAACACCATACACAAAAGAAACTCAAAATGGTTTAAAGACTTACATGTAAGGCCAGACACTATAAAACTCTTAGAGGAAAACATAGGCAGAACACTCTTTGACATAAATCACAGCAAGATCTTTTCTGACCCACCTCCTAGAGAAATGGAAATTAAAAAAAATAAATGGGACCTAATGAAACTTCAAAGCTTTTGCACAGCAAGGAAACCATAAACAAGATGAAAAGACAACCCTCAGAATGGGAGAAAATATTTGCAAATGAAGCAAGTGACAAAGGATTAATTTCCAAAATATACAAGCAGCTCATACAGCTCAATATCAAAAAAAACAAACAGGGGGCTTCCCTGGTGGCGCAGTGGTTCAGAGTCCGCCTGCCGATGCAGGCGACACGGGTTCGTGCCCCGGTCCCGGAAGATCCCACGTGCCGCGGAGTGGCTGGGCCCATGAGCCATGGCCGCTGAGCCTGCGCGTCCGGAGCCTGTGCTCCGCAGCGGGAGTGACCGCAGCGGTGAGAGGCCCGCGTATCGCAAAAAAAAAAAACCCCAAAAAACAACCCAATCTAAAACTGGGCATAAGAGCTAAATAGACATTTCTCCAAAGAAGATATACAGATTGCCAACAAACACATGAAAGGATTCTCAACATCACTAATCATCTGAGAAATGCAAATCAAAAGCACAGTGAGGTATCACCTCACACCGGTCAAAATGGCCATCATCAAAAAGCTACAAAAAATAAATGCTAGAGAGGGTGTGGAGGAAAGGGAACCCTCTTGCCCTGTTGTTGGGCATGTAAGCTGATACGGCCACTATGGAGAACAGCATGGAGGTTCCTTAATAAACTAAAAATATAACTACCATATGACCCAGCAATCCCACTACTGGGCATATACACTGAGAACACTGTAATTCAAAAAGAGTCATGTGCCACAATGTTCATTGCAGCTCTATTTACAGTAGCCAGGACATGGAAGCAACCAACGTGTCCACTGACAAATGAAAGGATAAAGAAGATGTGGCACATATATACAATGGAATATTACTCAGCTATAAAAAGAAATGAAATTGAGTTATTTGTAGTGAGGTGGATGGACCTAGAGTTTGTCATACAGGATGAAGTAAGTCAGAAAGAGAAAAAAAAAACCATATGCTAACACATATATATGGAATCTAAAAGAAAAAATGGTTTTGATGAACTTAGGGGCAGGACAGGAAAAGAGACGCAGACGTAGGGAATGGACTTGACACGGGGCAGGGGAAGGTTAGCTGGGATGAAGTGAGAGAGTAGCATTTCCATATATACACTACCAAATATAAGACAGATAGCTAGTGGGAAGCAGCTGCATAGCACAGGGAGATCAGCTTGGTGCTTTGTGCCCACCTAGACGGGTGGGATAGGAAGGGTGAGAGTGAGATGCAAGAGGGAGGGTATAGGGGGATATATGTTTACGTATAGCTGATTCACTTTGTTATACAACAGAAACTAATGCAACATTGTAAAGCAATTTTATGCCAATAAAGATGTTAAATTAAAAAAAAAAATGATCTAGGGTGACTGGTATCATTTTGGCTAGTACTTTCCCAGTTTCAGCACTGGAATTTCCATGTCTCAGGAACCCCTCATTCCAGGTCAAATCAGGATGGTTAATCATCCTATTCAGATTTGCAAGAGGCATAATAAGATTGGGGAATGGTTTCTGAGGATATAAGAAACCCATAAATGTACACGTTTTCTCAAAAGTATCTATCTCATTTTTGTATTTTAGGGGAAGTAACATAATTTATATCTTTATAAATAAGCACAAGATATCAAAGGAACATTCACTATCTACCTTAAAATTTCTGAGGTTCTCTGCTGTGCAAAAATTATTTGGGTGGAAAAGTATGAGAATATCCAATACCTTGGTTGGGCTGAAAGATATGGGTGAATGCAATGACTACAGAAGTTTGTATATTTGGAAGTTCTCATGTGACCAAATAAGGCATACTCACATAAGACATTAATAAAGATAAAATACATGATATAGCCGGAAAAAGAAAGCATAGGTAGTTTTTGAATAGTCCAAGGCTTCCCGAGGCAGCTCCCCAGGGCCCTCTCAGTCACACAGGTTGAATATGCTTTGTCTTTGGATTATCCAAGATATGTGAGAGACATTTTATTTTTGAGAGAGCTCATGCACTAGTTTCCTGCATGGTTTTTTTTTTTTGGAATCTGCTAATGACACAGCTAAAAGTGGGCTGAGTAACCAATGAAACCACATACAAGCCATCAAGCTATATAGCCTAAACATTGCAAACAAGCTAGTATAGAATACTTACAGGGAAGTTTTGAACTTTAAATAACAGAGTATATCTATCATATCTCATCTTTATCTGGCCATATCCAAAGCTAAGCATAGAGTTACTCAAGTCCAGCTATCCAGCTGCAAGTTAACCCTAACCACACAGCGTGGATAGTTATCGGAGGTTACTCCTTAGTATTTTCATAGTAAGAAGATGAGTTTAGAATGGAGTTATTTATGATCAATGGCTATAAAATAATGAAAATAACTGGAGAGTAAGTCTCAGAATACTAGAACTAGGAGATAATTTTTGATGCCTGAATGCTGACTTAGAATAAATGAAATGAAGTATTATTTTACGATTCAGGTCGTAAACCCATGGAACTTCATTTTCTTTGAGAAGAATATATCAATGACTTTAAAGAGGTTTTAGTAACTCATGTTGACTTAACCTTGATGAGATTTTAAGGAGGTAAGAATTGTTTGCAGATTTTTTTTAAAAATAAATTTATTTATTTATTTTTGGGTGTGTTGGGTCTTCGTTTCTGTGCGAGGGCTTTCTCTAGTTGCAGCGAGCAGGGGCCACTCTTCATCACGGTGCGCGGGCCTCTCACTGTCGTGGCCTCTCTTGTTGCGGAGCACAGGCTCCAGATGCGCAGGCTCAGTAGTTGTGGCACACGGGCCTAGTTGCTCTGCAGCATGTGGGATCTTCCCAGACCAGGGCTCGAACCTGTATCCCCTCCATTGGCAGGCAGATTCTCAACCACTGCGCCACCAGGGAAGCCTGTTTGCAGATATTCTTGAGTCTGAGTTTAGTATCAAAAATACTGACATACCTCTCCATCATAACTCCATAGATGCTCTGATAGAAAACTAATGTTCTGCTCAACAGATCATACATATCACTCAGGGTAGCATTTCTCCTGTTCTTAGTTGAGTCATTTTATCAAGACTCAGGATGTGAGATATGGCAGCTAGAAAATCTGGTAAGCTGGCCCATGTTCATTGGTCAGTTCCATAATCAGGTCCCACTTACTTTGTTCATCTGATCCACTACTATTCTCCACTCTCCATTATCTTGCATCCCTTTACATCTATCTGCCATTGGCTCACACTGGACTAGTGTGGACTAGTCACTGTTTTCTGATCTTCCAGGCTCTTCTTCACCACCCTTGCATTTGAAAATGTAATTCTGTATTCAGGGAAAATTGGCAAAATCAGCATTTGTCGTCTTCCTCTTTAACTGTTATATTTTCTTCTTATTTGGGCCAGAATTACACTTGCAGTTGACCCATTGTAAATGCTCAAAATGGTTGCTAAGTAAATGATTGGGTATTGGTGTATTTTCCTCCTGAAGATGTATATTTCACATGTATATGTATATGTACATATTTATATTTCAGTGGGGTAATTTCTTTACACACATAAATGATCTGAATATATCATTTAATTAGGGAGAAGAAAAATGTATTTAGGTACACATGTAGCCTCACAGTAAGCTTCAAATGGCACCTTCATAGGAGATCTGCACACTTCATTGCATTTTCCACATTGATGTTTAGAGGAATCTGTCAATCTTGAATCACACCAATCTCTGGACTGCTCATCATCTAGCATCATAAAATTGTGCAAAAAGAGATAAAAGCATAGAGAATTCTGTATTAGGCATAATTTGACAATCTAGAATATAGAAGCGGAAAACTCATTTCTGAAGAGTATCGTACATATATATGTATGTGGTTTTCCTAACTCAGGTGAAAATGTAAATAAAATGACATTTTAAAATGACATGTAAAATTATGAATTTAAATATTTTAAAATATATATAAATATGAAAATATGGAGTAAAATGGTATTTCCATTTTTAATTTAAAAATAACTGGTTTTGATTCTATATATTATTAATAATTTTTTTCTTTCACAAAACTCCATCATATCATAAGAATACATTCATTCCACTATTCCACTTAAATGACAAGCCACTTTATTACTGGCCAGCTTTAAGCAAAGAAATAGGACACATTTAATTTTAAAAGATCCTGCATTTTCTCCTGTATATCCCTATTAGGTCATCCACCCAGAAACTTCTCTGTAGCTACTGGTAAAAGCTTTTCATCCAGATATAGTACTTATTGGACTGAGCATTTTAAAAGGATGTAGAGGTTATTTCCAGATCAGCCCAATTTATTTTCAATATGAATTTGTTCAGATATTCTCCCATCCTTTTCTTTTTGCATATAACTTATCTTTAAGCCTAATTCATGTGAACATCCTTTTGCAATGATGTAAAGATTTTCAAGAACCTGCACCTCCAGCATTTAAAATTACTTACAGTATAATAATTTCAGCTTGGTCTTAGTTTTGTTTCTTATTGATTCATTTTTTAAGGGGAGGGTAGGGAACTTGGCCTGTTCTTTTGGTTATTCTATAAGCGTTTTTTCTAAACCATAGTAAGTCTTTACAACTCTTAAAAAAAAAAAAAATCAGTGAACTTTTCATTGCTTGCCCTGCAAGGCTAATTCTTGTTAAAAGAGTAGATGCTGCCACTTGAATTTTAAGTCCTAACTAGGTGTCCCATGCCATGGTTACAACTTTCAATTCCCTCTCCTTCCACTTTCCAATAGAGAACAATTAAGAACTGATCAGGATCAGTTCTGATTTGTGGTTTCTCTCAAAGGGTACCACAAAGAAATATATGACTCCTACCAAGCTTTCATCTGTGAATTATGGGGAGCAGGGAACTGATTCAGGGGCTTCCTGCAGGGCTGCCAGCATGCTGATGAACCAAACATAAGCCTGACGGTGAAGCAAGAAAACAAAAATTAATTAAAATAATTTTTGGACACAAAAGTAATACATTAACATTATTGAACATTTAAAAATACAAGGGAATATTAGAAATATAAAATTATTATGCTACCACCCAAGAAATATTAATATTAAAAAAAATATATAGTAAAGAACTGAGAATGTGTTGTATTTAGCTTGCTTCTTTTTATGCTATTTTAGTGTTTTCACAATTTTTAACATGATTTTGAATAGCTGTATAATGTTCCATTATGTGGGTTTCCATAATAACCTGGAGTTACTTTGATGTAAAATTTGGAGATGAGACCCAGTTCTAGAATTTAAATTTCTATCTTACCAAATATATGTTTGTTGATTTTTAAAAAAATTTTCATGGGGTTCCTGTCCTTTGTGGATAACTGCAGTGACATTGGAGTACATCATTCCTGGTGTTTCTATTCATGGCACTTACTAACTGTAAAAGGTATTTCAAGGTACGCTGAGAATAGAACTCTACATCAAATGTGCTAACTAATGTGAGCTTCAGAGTCTCAGTTTGGTTTTGATTGCTCTTCCGGAGCACTTTCTGAACAGGGCACTGTTTTAATGTCACAGAATCCTCCAGAGGCAAGAAACAATGCATCACGAATCTGCATGAAAAGGTAGCTAGATGAGAGAGCTGAATGTAATTCTTTTGTTGAAGGCAGGGCAAATTATAGCAAAGTGCCACTGTAGCAAGTTTCCAAACAAATCCATAATAAAAAACTCAGCCGAAGATAGCATTGCAGCTGAGAGTTGGCCAAAGGCCATATTTTTTTGAAATCCAGAAAAAGCATATATTTCTCACCTTCAAACATGGCAGTTGAATTGATGATCTCTCTTTGTTTCTTTCTGTTTTCATTCTCTTTACTCCTGCCCTTACTCTTAGTATGTGCCTTAGATGATAAATTGTCAGTGTTTGCGGATTTTCTTGTATGATCCAAATTTCATTACTTAACCGGCAGCCTAAATCACCTTCATTGAGTGTAGTCCTTGATCAGTCTCCTTAAATTCATATTGTTTATTGGCACAGCTTTGAAATTCATTTCCAGAAATTACACGTCCCATTTCCCCTCCCATACACAGATTTAACTCCATCCACACCCGCACACTCAGGCACATGCATTCAAATTGTTTCCGAAGTTTGCACTTCTCTCTCAGCTGACTTTTGTTGTCATATCACCCCCTCCCCTTACCATCTCATAGAACTAAAAGACCATGAGCCCCGAGACAGAAAATCACATTGGAAACTGCCTGGGTCTGAGGTCCAGAAGAACTTCAGTATCAGACTGAAGCTGTCATTGATCAGGTGTGTAAAATCAGGCAATTTACATTCCTTTTGTCACTCAGTTTTCTTAAAAAGAGACAATGAATGAGCTTATACCTGAAATCCTAAATGGAAATGACTTAATAAATAATGCAGGTAATTTTCATAAATAAAATAACAGAAATAACCCTGTGTAAGACAATAGCAAGTCCTGAGAACTGCAGACAAATGAAAACTATATATCCAGTATAAAAGCATTAAAATGTGTGGCCCCAAACAAACAGATAAGCAAACAAAACAAAACAAAACCACACTCTCTGCTACCTGCATTCAGTCCATGGACTAGAAGTGTGCAGCCAAAGTTTAGATTCTCTCTTTCTCTTCTTACCTCTGAAATTCTGTAACATTCCAGTGTCAAAATTCTTTACAGAAAGAATTTTTAACAATAGCCAAAGCTAAAGAGGAGAGGAAAAAGAGGATGTTGGACTACTTTCATTATCTCTTTATCAGACCTCACACTGTATACCTGAAGACACCCAAGAATAAGGAACAGGCTTGGGAGCCAGACATAGTTCCCAATCAGGAAGAAGTAAGCTTTGTTAACACTTTGTTAGGGATGATGGATCCATTGACTTTTGAAGAAAAAACAGGGTACATTCTGAATGACTATATGCACACTCTAGAATGAGAATCATATACCAACTATTATTAAATTAAACATGAATCATTTATAAAACCTAGCAAATAACATGTACTGTAGTTATCAGTTATAAAATTGGTGAAAAACTTTTTAGCTAAGTCTGGATCACACACCTTTCTGATCTATCCAGTCTTGCTACACTCTCCTCAGGATCCACATAACCTTCAGTGACCACAGTAGTTTTATGCCATACCAGCCAATGCAGAGGTTTTGCTTCCTTGTATTAATTTTGTACTAGTTTTCGCTTGTGTTGTTTTTCAAAATTCAGAGTAAATAATAAATCTTTTTCAATGTATTGGAAGGAGACATGCTCCTCTCCCATAAACATGGCAAATATCAGCTTCCACTTATTTCTCTTTGAATTAATGTTTAGCTCTCAATGTAAGGTGGTCTGGGTCACAGAGTAGCATTCTTTTTCTTGCATTACATTTCATTCTTCTAAGAAGAAATTCAACTTTCAGATTGGACTCTGAGCTTCAATTCAGTTCAACACATATTTTGTGCCAGGTACAGGGATAGAAAGGTGAATTAAATATAGAAAGGAGAATGAGAAGATTCTTACTCTTTAGAGAGTATATTCACTTGGAGAATATAGGCACATATAATAGGTACTTAAAGTACAAGGTGATAAGTACAATAATGCAGGTCTCCAAGGTGCCTTGAGGGCTCAGAGTAGAAACAACTCACCCAAAGTAGACTTAAGGGGCAGAGGAAAAGAAAGCTTTCTGGATGTTATGTATTCTGACTGCCTTATGGAGTGACAAGCAATGAGCTGGAGCTGAAAATATTAAAAAATTGAATGTGTTCAGGAATTTTCAAGTAATTCTGTGTGGCTTTAGTGTAACATGATGCAAAGAATATTGAAATGAGAGTTTGGCCAGAAAAAGCCAGGTAACAAACAGACTTGTATATTATATTAGAAAGTTTAGATTTTATTTTTTTAAACTTTTTTTTTAACATCTTTATTGGGGTATAATTGCTTTACAATGGTGTGTTAGTTTCTGCTTTATAACAAAGTGAATCAGCTATACAGATACATATATCCCCATATCCCATCCCTCTTGCGTCTCCCTCCCACCTTCCCTATCCGACCCCTCTAGGTGGTCACAAAGCACTGAGCTGATTTCCCTGTGCTATGCGGCTGCTTCCCACTAGCTATCTATTTTACATTTGATAGTGTATATATGTCCGTACCACTCTTTCACTTTGTCCCAGCTTACCCTTCCCCCTCCCCGTGTCCACAAGTCCATTCTCTACATCTGTTTCTTTATTCATGTCCTGCCCCTAGGTTCTTTTTTTTTTTAGATTCAATATATATGTGTTCGGATATGGTATTTGTTTTTTGCTTTCTGACTTACTTCACTCTGTGTGACAGACTTTAGGTCCATCCAACTCACTACAAATAACTCAATTTCATTTCTTTTTAAGGCTGAGTAATATTCCACTGTATATATGTGCCACATATTCTTTATCCATTCATCTGTCAGTGGACACTTAGGTTGCTTCCACCTCCTGTCTATTGTAAATGGAGCTGCAGTGAACATTGTGCCACATGACTCTTTTTGAATTATGGTTATCTCAGGGCATATGCCCAGTAGTGGGATTGCTGGGTCATATGGTAGTTCTATCTTTAGTTTTTTAAGGAACTTCCATACTGCTCTCCATAGTGGCTGTATGAGCTTACATTCCCACCAACAGTGCAAGAGTTCCTTTTTCTCCACACCCTCTCCAGCATTTAGTTTCTGTAGATTTTTTGATGATGGCTATTCTGACCAGTGTGAGGTGATACCTCACTGTAGTTTTCATTTGCATTTCCCTAGTGATTAGTGATGTTGAACATTCTTTCATGTGTTTGTTGGCAATCTGTATAACTTCTTTGGAGAAATGTCTATTTAGGTCTTCTCCCAGTTTTGGATTGGGTTGTTTGTTTTTTTGATATTAAGCTGCATGAGCTGCCTATAAATTTTGGAGATTAATCCTTTGTCAGTTGCTTCACTGGCAAATATTTTCTCCCATTCTGAGGGCTGTCTTTTGGTCTTGTTTATGGTTTCCTTTGCTGTGCCAAAGCTTTTAAGTTTCATTAGGTCCCATTTGTTTATTTTTGTTTTTATTTCCATTTCGCTAGGAGGTGGGTCAAAAAGGATCTTGCTGTGTTTTATGTCATAGAGTGTTCTGCCTATGTTTTCCTCTAAAAGTTTTATAGTGTCTGGTCTTACATTTAGGTCTTTAATCCATTTTGAGTTCATTTTTGTGTATGGTGTTAGGGAGTGTTCTAATTTCATACTTTTACATGTAGCTGTCCAGTTTTCCCAGCACCACTTATTGAAGAGGCTGTCTTTTCTCCACTGTATATTTGTGCCTCCTTTATCAAAGATAAGGTGACCATATGTGCATGGGTTTATCTCTGGGCTTTCTATCCTGTTCCATTGATCTATCTTTCTGTTTTTGTGCCACTACTATACTGTCTTGATTACTGTAGCTTTGTACTGTAGTCTGAACTAAGGGAGCCTGATTCCTCCAGCTCCGTTTTTCTTTGTCAGGATTGCTTTTGCTATTCGGGGTCTTTTGCGTTTCCATACACAAATTGTGAAATTTTTTGTTCTAGTTCTGTGAAAAATGCCATTGGTACTTTGATAGGGATTGCATTGAATCTGTAGATTGCTTTGGGTAGTAGAGTCATTTTCACAATGTTGATTCTTCCAATCCAAGAACATGGTATATCTCTCCAACTATTTGTATCATCTTTAATTTCTTTCATCAGTGTCTTATAATTTTCTGCATACAGGTCTTTTGTCTCCTTAGGTAGGTTTATTCCTAGATATTTTATTTTTCTTGTTGCAATGGTAAATGGGAGTGTTTTCTTAATTTCACTTTCAGATTTTTCATCATTAGTGTATAGGAATGCCAGAGATTTCTGTGCATTAATTGTGTATCCTGCTACTTTACCAAATTCATTGCTTAGCTCTAGTAGTTTTCTGGTAGCATCTTTAGGATTCTCTATGTATAGTATCATGTCATCTGCAAACAGTGACAGCTTTACTTTTCCGATTTGGATTCCTTTTATTTCTTTTTCTTCTCTAATTGCTGTGGCTAAAACTTCCAAAACTATGTTGAATAATAGTGGTGAGAGTGGACAACCTTGTCTTGTTCCTGATCTTAGTGGAAATGGTTTCAGTTTTTCACCATTGAGTACAATGTTGGCTGTGGGTTTGTCATATATGGCCTTTATTATGTTGAGGAAAGTTGCCTCTATGCCTACTTTCTGCAGGGTTTTTATCATAAATGAGTGTTGAATTTTGTCGAAAGCTTTCTCTGCATCTATTGAGATGATCATATGGTTTTTCTCCTTCAGTTTGTTAATGTGGTGTATCACATTGATTGATTTGCATATAGTGAAGAATATTGCATTCCTGGGGTAAACCCCACTTGATCATGGTGTATGATCCTTTTAATGTGCTGTTGGATTCTGTTTGCTAGTATTTTGTTGAGGATTTTTACATGTATGTTGATCAGGGATATTGACCTGTAGTTTTCTTTCTTTGTGACATCCTTGTCTGGTTTTGGTATCAGGGTGATGGTGGCCTCATAGAATGAGTTTGCGAGTGTTCCTCCCTCTGCTATATTTTGGAGGAGTTTGAGAAGGATAGGTGTTAGCTCTTCTCTAAATGTTTGATAGAATTCACCTGTGAAGCCATCTGGTCCTGGGCCTTTGATTGTTGCAAGATTTTTAATCAGTTTCAATTTCAGTGCTTGTGATTGGTGTGTCCATATTTTCTGTTTCTTCCTGGTTCAGTCCTGGAAGATTGTGCATTTCTAAGAGTTTGTCCATTTCTTCCAGGTTTCCATTTTATTGGCATAGTGTTGTTTGTAGTAATCTTTCATGATCCTTTGTATTTCTGCAGTGTCAGTTGTTACTTCTCCTTTTTCATTTCTAATTCTATTGATTTGAGTCTTCTCCCTTTTTTTCTTGATGAGTCTGGCTAATGGTTGATCAATTTTGTTTATCTTCTCAAAGAACCAGCTTTTAGTTTTATTGATCTGTGCTATCGTTTCCTTCATTTCTTTTTCATTTATTTCTGATCTGATCGTTTGATTTCTTTCCTTCTGCTACCTTTGGGGTTTTTTTGTTCTTTTTTCTCTGATTGCTTTATGTGTAAGGTTAGGTTGTTTATTTGAGATTTTTCTTGTTTCTAAAGGTAGGATTGTATTGCTATAAACTTCCCTCTTAGAACTGCTTTTGCTGCATCCCATAGGTTTTGTTTTCATCGTATTTTCATTTGTTTCTAGGTATTTTTTGATTTCCTCTTTGATTTCTTCAGTGATCTCTTGGTTATTAAGTAGTGTATTGTTTAGCCTCCATGTGCTTGTATTTTTTACAGACTTTTTTCTGTAATTGATATCTAGTCTCATAGCACTGTGTTCGGAAAAGATACTTGATACGATTTCAATTTTCTTAAATTTACCAATGCTTGATTTGTGACCGAAGATATGGTCTATCCTGGAGAATGTTCCACAAGCACTTGAGAAGGTGTATTCTGTTGGTTTTCAATGGAATGTCCTATAAATATCAATTAAGTCCATCTTGTTTAGTGTTTCATTTAAAGCTTGTGTTTCCTTATTTGTTTTCATTTTGGATGATCTGTCCATTGGTGAAAGTGGGGTGTTAAAGACCCCTACTGTGATTGTGTTACTGTCAGTTTCCCCTTTTATGGCTGTTAGTATTTGCCTTGTGTATTGAGGTGCTTCTATGTTGGGTGTATAAATATTTACAACTGTTATATCTTCTTCTTGGATCAATCCCTTGATAATTATGTAGTGTCCTTCTTTGTCTCTTGTAGTAGTCTTTATTTTAAAGTCTATTTTGTCTGATATGAGAATTGCTACTCCAGCTTTCTTTTGATTTCCATTTGCGTGGAATATCTTTTTCCATCCCCTCGCTTTCAGTCTGTAGGTGTCCCTCGGTCTGAAGTGGGTCTCTTGTAGACAACATATATACGGGTTTGTTTTTGTATCCATTCAGCCAGTCTGTGTCTTTTGGTTGGAGCATTTAATCCATTTACATTTAAGGTAATTATTGATATGTATGTTCCTATTCCCATTTTCTTAATTGTTTTGGGTTTGTGATTGTAGGTCTTTTCCTTCTCTTGTGTTTCCTGCGTAGAGAAGTTCCTTTAGTATTTGTTGTAAAGCTGGTTGGTGGTGTTGAATTCTTTTAGCTTTTCTTGTCTGTAAAGGTTTTAATTTCTCCATCAAATCTGAATGAGATCCTTGCTGAGTAGAGTAATCTTGGTTGCAGGTTTTTCTCCTTCATCACTTTAAATATGTCCTGCCACTCCCTTCTGGCTTGCAAAGTTTCTGCTGAAAGATCAGCTGTTAATCTTATGGGGATTCCCTTGTATGTTACTTGCTGTTTTTCCCTTGCTGCTTTTAATATTTTTTCTTTGTATTTAATTTTTGAGAGTTTGATTAATATGTGTCTTGGCGTGTTTCTCCTTGGATTTATCCTGCAAGGGACTCTCTGTGCTTCCTGGACTTGATTAACTATTTGGGAAGTTTTCAACTCTAAGCTCTTCAAATATTTTCTCAGTCCCTTTGTTTTTCTCTTCTTCTTCTGGCACCCCTATAGTTCGAATGTTAGTGTGTTTAATATTGTCCCAGATGTCTGTGAGATTGTCCCCAATTCTTTTTTCTTTATTCTGCTCTGTGGTAGTTATTTTCAGTATTTTATCTTCCAGGCCACTTATCTGTTTGTCTGCCTCAGTTATTGTGCTATTGATCCCATCTAGAGAATTTTTAATTTCATTTATTGTGTTGTTCATCATTGTTTGTTTGCTCTTTAGTTTTTCTAGGCCCTTGTTAAATGTTTCTTGTATTTTCTTCTTTCTGTTTCCAAGATTTTGGATCATCTTCACTATCATTATTCTGATTTCTTTTTCAGGTAGACTCTCTATTTCCTCTTCATTTGTTTGGTCTGGTGGGTTTTTCCCTTGCTCCTTCATCTGCTGTGTGTTTCTTTTCCTTCTCATTTTGCTTAACTTACTGTGTTTGGGGTGTCCATTTCGCAGGCTGCATGTTTGTAGTTCCTGTTGTTTTTAGTGTCTGCCCCCAGTGGCTAAGATTGGTCCAGTCGGTTTTGTAGGTTTCCTCGTTGATGGGCCTGGTGCCTGTATTCTGGTGGGTGAGGTTGGGTCTTGTCTTTTTGGTGGGCAGGACCTCATCCAGTGGTGTGTTTTGCGGTGTCTGTGACCGTATTATGATTTTAGGTAGCCTCTCTGGTAATGTGTGGCGTTGTGTTCCTGTCCTGCTAGTTGTTCGGCCTGGGGTGTACAGCACTGTAGCTTGCTGGTTTTTGAGTGGAGCTCGGTCTTAGCATTGAGATGGATATCTCTGGGAGAGCTTTCGCTGTTTGATATTATGTGGACCCGGGAGGTCTTTGTGGACCAGTGTCCTGAACTTGGCTCTCCCATCTCAGAAGCACAGTCCTGATACCTTGCCGGAGCACCAAGTCCTTGCCAGCCACAGGGCTCAGAAGAAAATTGAGAAGAAAGAAAATAAATAAATAAATAAAATAGTGTTATTAAAATAAAAAATTAAAAAGTAATAAAAAAATGAAAAACCAAAAGAAAAATAAAGAAGAGAGCAACCAAACCAAAAAACAAATCCACCAATGATATCAAGCACTAAAAACTATGCTAAGAAAAACTATAGTATAGCAGTAACTAAACTATACTAAAAAAAAAAAAAAAAAAAAAAGCGGGCAGACAAAACCCTAGGACAAACCCTAGGTGAAAGCATAGCTATACAGACAAAATCACACAAAGAAGCATACACATACATAGTCGCAAAGGGAGAAAAAAGAAAAATAATATATCTATCTATAAAAAGAAAAAAATAAAGGAGGAAGAGAGCTACCAAATCAATAAACAAATCTACCAATGGTAATAAACTCTAAATACTAAACTAAGGTAAACATAAAACCGGAAACAAATTAGATGCAGAAAGCAAACCCCAAGTCTACAGTTGCTCCCAAAGTCCGCCGCCTCAATTTTGGGATGATTCATTGTCTATTCAGGTATTCTACAGATGCAGGGTACATCAAGTTGACTGTGGAGATTTAATCTGCTGCTCCTGAGGCTGCTGGGTGAGATTTCCCTTTCTCTCCTTTGTTCGCACAGCTCCCAGGGTTCAGATTTGGATTTGGACCCGCCTCTGCGTGTAGGTCACCTGAGGGTGTCTGTTCTTCGCTCAGACATTACAGGGTTAAAGGAGCAGCTGATTCGGGGGCTCTGGCTCACTCAGACCAGGGGGAGGGAGGGGTACGGATGTGGGGCGAGCCTGCAGTGGCATAGGCCGGCGTGACATTGCACCAGCCTGAGGCGTGCCATGCATTCTCCCGGGGAAGTTGTCCCTGGATCACGGGACCCTGGCAGTGGTGGGCTGCACAGGCTCCAGGGAGGGGAGGTGTGGAGAGTGACCTGTGCTTGCACACAGGCCTCTTGGTGGCTGCAGCAGCTGCCTTAGCGTCTCATGCCCGTCTCTGATGTCTGCGCTGATAGCTGCAGCTCGCGCCCATCTCTGGAGCTAGTTTAGGCAGTGTTCTGAATCCCCTCTCCTCACACACCCTGAAACAATGGTCTCTTTCCTCTTAGGCAGGTCCAGACTTTTCCCCCGGACTCCCTCCCCACTAGCTGTGGCGCACTTGCCCCCTTCAGGCTGTGTTGACGTAGCCAACCCCAGTCCTCTCCTTGGGATCTGACTTCCGAAGCCCGAGCCTCAGCTCCCAGCCCTCACCCTTCCTGGTGGGTGAGCAGACAAGGCTCTAGGGCCGGTGAGTGCTGGTCGGCCCCCATCCTCTGTGCGGGAATCTCTCTGCTTTGCCCTTTGCACCCCTGTTGCTGTGCTCTGCTCCGTGGCTCTGAAGTTTACCCCCCACCCACCCCTCGTCTCCGCCCATGGAGGGGCTTCCTAGTGTGTGGAAACCTTTCCTCCTTCACAGCTCCCTCCCCGAGGTGCTGCTCCCGTCCCTATTCTTTTGTCTCTGTTTTTTCTTTTTTCTTTTGCCCTACCCAGGTACGTGGGGAGTTTCTTGCCTTTTGGGAAGTCTGAGGTCTTCTGCCAGCGTTCAGTAGGTGTTCTGTAGGAGTTTTTCCCCATGTAGATGTATTTCTGATGTATTTGTGGGGAGGAATGTGATCTCCTCGTCTTACTCCTCTGCCTTTTTGAAGGTCCCTCTAGAAAGTTTAGATTTTAATGAGTAAAGAATGGGGAGCCATTAAAGGTTATAATTAAGGAAGTTATACTTGATATCATTCTGAATCATTTGATTGGTGTAACATGGAATTGGGAAAAGAATTAAGGAGCTACTGCAGTATGAAATAGAAAAGAAAGATCTGAACATAAATGGAGTGGAATAATTAAGACCTATTTGAGATTAAATAAGACAACTTATTTAGATGTTGAGGGTAAAACAGAGGAAACAGTTGAGGCTGAATGTCAGATTTCATTTTGTGACATTGAGTTGTAGTGGTGATATCAAGTAAGATTAGAAAATCATATGGGTAAGACCCTTTGGCAAAGACGAATATAAAGGAAACATTAGATTCTGGGCATGTTCAGACTGTGATACACGTAGGACAACTAGATAAAGAGTAGCAGGAGGTAGGATATGGATTCACAGCTTGTAGAAGATATAATTTGAGGAACCATTGTCACGGAGCTAATAATTAAAATCATGAATATAGATGAGATAATCCAGGAAGAGCATAGAATAAGGAGAGTGAATGACATGGAAAACCATGAGAAAGAGGAATAGGAAACCATGATGATAATAGGAAAAGAATAATGCCATGGAAGCCAAAGGAAAGTATTAACCGTACAATTCCAGCAGAACTAGATAGAAAGGACAACTTATGATGAACATGTAGTGTTCAACCCAGAAAGGCAAATTTGATTCTACTTCTGAAAATCAGTGAATGTGATTCACCATATTAACAGCATAAAAGAAAACAATCCTATGATCTTCTCAATAAATGCAGAATGTTTAATAATATTTAACAATTGATGATAAAAGCTCTCAGCAAACCTAGGGATGGGGGGAGAACTTCCTCAGACTATTAAAGGACATCTATGAAAAACCTATAGTTATCATCAAACTTAATTTTGAAGGACTGAAACACTTCTCTCCTAAGATCAAGTACAAAGCAAGGATGTCCACTCTTACCACTGCTATTTAATATTCTATAGGAAGTCCAAACTAGTGTAATAAGATAAGAAAAAGAAACATTATACAGATTAAAAAGGAAGAAATGAAATTGTCTTTATTTGCAGATGATACGAGTATGTATGAGTACATATATAAAAACTCGTAAGAAATATACAAAAAAATTACTAGAACTAATAAGTGAGTTTAGCAGTATGGCAGGATGCAAGGTCATTATACAAAAGTCCATTATATTTTTTATGTAAGAAGCAATTGGAATTTTAATTAAATAGTTTATAATTTTAAAAAGATCTAAAGAAATAGAAGATATATTTTGTTATTGCATTGGAAAATTCAATACTGGTAAGATGTTTTTTTCCTCCCAAATTGATCTGTAGATTTCATGCAGTCCCATTAAAATGTTCAGTAAGATTTTTGATAAATCATTTATGCATATTCTAAAATTTATGTAAAAATTTTAAAAATCAACAATAAGTAAAACAGTTTTGTAAAAGGAAGAAGAGCAAAGTTGGAGGACTCACATTACTAGATTTTAAGACTCATTGTATACCTGCAGTAATTAAGGTGTTGCTGTACTATCCACATAGTAAATAAAAAAGAATTGAAAATCTAGAAATAGATTCGTGCATATGATTAATTAATTTTTGACAAAGATAAGAGGGTAATTCAGTGAAGAAAGGAAAATCTTCTCAACCAATTCTCCTGTGATAATTTGTAATCTTTTTGAAAAAAGAATGAACTTCAAATCTGGCCTTATGTTTTCCATAAAAATTAACATGAAATCAATCATAGGCCTAAATATAAAAGCTAAAACTATAAGACAGATTGTGGTATAGCTATATAATGGAACACTATTCATTAATTAAAAAGGAATCAACTATTGATATGCACAACATGAATACATCTCAAAAATAATATACTGAGCAAAAGGAGCCATGTATAGCATATGATTTCATATATATAATATGGAATTTTAGAACAGGCAAAACTAATTTATTGTGACAAAGCAAATCAGTGGCTGCTTTCGGTAGAGGGGGTTGGAAGAGTTATTGACTGCAAAAGGGCATGATAACACTTTCTGTTGTGATGGAAATGTTCTATATCTCGATTATCAAAATACATCAAAGTACACACTTAAAATGAGTGCATTTTACGGTATCTCAGTAACATCAATTAGAAAAATAAAACATATATATTGATAATAGAAAGATAGGAGAGACATGAAATGTTTAAAAGCTGCTGTCAAAGTGCCAATAGGAAAAAAGGTTGAAGATACTGGAGAAGCTCAATTAACTAGGGAGGTGTGGTATCTGGGAAAATAGGAGGAAATGATATCAAGGGCAAAGATGGGAGGCAGGTGTTACATGATAAATAGGATATTTTACATTCTGAGGTAGAAGGGAGGTAAGCGGTAATACCACTGTGGCTGTTTATGGGGTTAGGTCTGAAAACATGAAAAAAATCATGATGTATAGCCTAATTCCATTGGTGAAGTAGGAAGAAAATCTTCTGTTGAAAATGGATTGTCCTATTGGCCAGAGACTTCCTTGCAGTATTTTCAAGCCAGAAACTAACACTTAAAATAGGACTCCATTAAATGTTAAAATTCAGTCTCACTGTCAATTCCAATTTCCCTTCTCTCTGCAGTTTCTAATCAGCTCTATGCCAAGTCTTGGCTTAATGAATCTCTCCACTTAGAAAAGAATGTACAAAACAATTCAAGTTATTGAGGAAATACCATGGATATTATTAAATATTTAAATTTAAAAAATTGTAATAGAAATATCAAGTAAACTTTGCAAAATATTTAAAATTTGTGACATGCATGAAAGTCTGAAAGAGACGATATTATTTCAAGGCTTTTAATAACAAAACATATGCTAAAAGCAAGCTTATTATTTAGTCTGTAATACCTTCACACTTTCCTGTTTTCCTGGCTTCATGAGATAATATCTATAACTGGGAATAACGTATCCTTCTTTTTGAATTTTTAAGATGTTTATCTGTTAAATTTATTTTCTTTCAAAAATATCTAATTACTTTTGTGTTCCTATTTACAGGCTGTTTAAGTGGAAATTTAGGTTGATTAGACCATTGAAATAAGACATTATAAAAGAAAATGTTATATAATAAAAGCACTACAGTTAATCTTCCTAATTTCAAATTTAAATGTCATAAAGATGTTCTTTTAATTAAAAGCCGTAGCCAAAAATGCCACATAAGAACACCCATTAAATGATGCTATAAACAGAAATTGAGTGAGATGTGTGGAGAGCAAGAAGCCAGGGGCCCAGACTTTAAATAAACTACAGCTACTGTAATCAATAAATAAGTGAGACAACAGTCATTAAAAGGAGTACTAAATAATAATACTTTAAAACAGCCTCAATGTCACATTTATGTATAGGCATCTGTCTACCAGGGGCCTTTTAATGACTCTTTTTATGCTATCCAAGGGGCTAACTCAGACTGAGTATAGTGGACAGAAATAGTACCACATCCTGGAGAAATAAGTTCGAATTCCATATTCTCTAACATACAATGGAAAACATGCAAAACACACAGGATATAAATTTACTAGAACAACTTCACATAATTATGTATTAGATATAACATTAAATTTTTAAAAAATGGATCAAGAGCACTGTTTACCTGTAAGTCACAGACACACAGTTTGAACTGGCTTAAGCAAAAGGATGAGATTATTGAAAGGCTGCTAATATATTAGATAGTCTAAGAGAAGATTTGGATCAATCAAGATATAGGAAGGGTAGAGATGCATCTAGACTTTCGAACTAATAGAACTAGGTTTGAAGATTGATGACATCCATTTATATCTAGACTCTGCTTCTTCTCTGTTTCCTTCCATGTTCTCTCTTGCTGAAGAGTGGTTTTCTTATGGAAACTCTGACCACTATTTTTCCTGAAAATTTATATCTCAGCCCTACACAACAGAAAGAGATTGTGTTTTCTCTTGGTTCTATATCTAAAAATTTACAGCAGGGACTCGTTGGCTCTGCTTAGAGCAAATGCCTGCCCTTGGTCCACGCAATTGTAGCCAGGAGAGAGGGGGCTCACGGTAAAGTGGGCGCTCACGCAGCGGCTTTGAAGATGGATTGGGGGACAGGGAAGGGATTCTAACCGTGCAGATAGTTCCACAGATGACCATGCATTGCCTTATTTATCCAAGGCAATAAAGGTGTGGTTTTAATGAAAAACATTCATAGTAAGATACAGGTACAGAGTTTAAATGTCAATTTGTAAAACCAAGTATAATTGAACCAATTTAAATTACTCTGTTTAGATGCCGGAAATACACAAGGTGTTGCGTTGGTCACATAGAGGGAGCTTAATTTCCAAGATTTATTTGTGATCTTAAAAAAATAATTGGAGGTATATTTTCTATTTGATAATGCAAATAAAGGATTCTTTTAAGAACATTACGAGTTCTGCAGGTTTAATAAATGCATTTGTGAGGTCCTAGATTTTTTTCATCTTTGAGGTTAGTTGATTGGGAGGATGGCGTTATACTTCAGTCAAATAACTCAAATAACAAGTCAAATAAGTCCAATAACAAATAACTCAGGTTTAGTCAGGTCTCCAATAAGGGAGAGTTTGTAGGCAGTTACATGTGGAATAGTTTATACACATATTTCCTAGACACTTTGACGTGTGTCCCTGAGTGCTTATCAGAGATGCACATATTGCCCTCAAAAAGCAGTATAGGGAGGAAGACACATACAATTAACTGTATTTTAATGATGTGTATCACTTTCTCTTGTTTTCCTTCATTTCTCTCATCTTTTGTGGGATCTTCGACTGATGTTTATCTCTTAATTGTTTAAAAAGAGAAGTTATCAACTCATGTAGATCATATATAGCTTTAAAAAATTAAACAGAAGTCTAAGTGCAAACTCTAAAAATGCTTATTATATGGTCTGAAGTTGCTTTGATAATCTGTATTATTTTATCGCTTGCAGGTATTTTTGATATGCCCGCCTAGTTAGAAACTAATAGTATTGATTCTGAGATGTGCTGGGTCCCTGTTTTCTTTTTACTCTGAATATTCTTTCTTGATAATTACATATCATCCTGTGTCTTTATTGTTGTCCCGTGATGAAGAAGCATAAATTTATATTTTTAGCTCAGACCTGGTATTCAGACAGGTACATTCAACTGCCAACTGGACAGCTCTGCTTGCAAGTTCCACCAGAATCTCACACTCGACATGTCCAAAATTAAATTCCTCATCTCCACCCAGCTCTCCCAACCAGTTCTTTCCATATTTCCTGTCTTGAGACCACCACCATTCACCTCAAATTCCATACCAGAAAGCAGGCATGTTCCTTACCTCCTCTCTCTTCCTCATCCATTTTTCTCCATCTCCACTCTGTACCTCAATTCAGATGCTTGTCACAACTCTAATAATGTAGTTACCTACTAACTGGCCCTGCCTGCAGTCCAGTCCGGAGTAATGCCAGAGTGGCCTTGCTAAATGAAGATCGGCTTGCACAAACTCCTTACTTAAAACTCTCTAGTGGCTTCCTGTATCTTCAGCACAAAGTTAAAATGCATTTGTATAACAAATAAAATTTTTCTTCATCTTATATATAGTTTTTGCTTATTATTTATATGAGTAGAATACAGGTGTTTTTAGGCATCAACTTAGCCTGCCTTGTTGATTATTATATTCCCTAAACCTGAAATAGCCTTGGAATACTGCAGGAGTAAACTACATATTTGTTAAATGGATTAATGTGTAAGTCAAAGACTGAAGGTATCTAATCTCTACGAGCCGTTTTGACTTTGTCCTTTGTTGTATTCATGCTGAACTATTGCAATTGCAGGGACAGGCTGTGATACCACATAACAACCTCTCTCCCAGACTGCTTTCTCTCTTTTTTGGTATTCTTCTTCCTGTCTCTTCAATTTTTCTTCTCTTTCACTCCCTCCATCTCCACAATGTGAACTCCATACACACACATACTCTCACACACATGTACACATGCATGCACACAGGCATATACACTTATATCCACACTTGTTCTTTGCTAATTCCAGCACTTTCAAGCAGACTCTTATGTACCAGATTTTTGAGAATATGTTTTCTGACATGTCTTTCTTACCACCCCTCCTCCCACTCTCAAAGCCCAGTAGGTGTCCTTTCTTTATTTCCATAAAAGACTGTCTTATGTTGCAATTGACTTTGGGGGGTTTATCTCCTCTAACAACTATAATATTTGAAAGCTAGAGCTGCATCTCAAATTCGTGAATCCTCGATATATGTTAGATAATAAATACAGATGAATGAATAAAACAATGAATGAGTGAAGGACTAAGGAAACACAGCAAAATAAGTGACAAATAATATGAGGCTGCTAAAAAACTACTATAATGTCAAAAGATGAGTGATAGTAAAGAATTTATTAAGAAGTTGAAATTCACATTATTTATCCAGAATGACATACATACCATCTGTTGAATGATTTAATTATAGATTCTAACCAACATTACTGACCTGTTACATTGTGAATGATAAGATCACATAAGTATTCTCCTTCTAGGTTTTGGACTGCTGCAGTGTTGGTACCTCTTAAGTACATTGTCATTCATGCCGAAGCCAACCCCAGAAATAACGGAAAAAAGGAAGTTAAGAAATCCTATTATATGTAATAAAAGCATTAATAAATTCAATCGATTATGGATCTCACAGAAATTAAAAAAAGAAATCCAAAAGGTGTGTAAAGTGAAAGATGGACATCTGAAAATTCTTTACAGACAAAATAAACAGGAAATAATATTGAGAAGTGAAATAATCAAAAGATAAAATAATAATAGTATAACAATAATATTAAAAATAGTCTGTATTTCTTTAATGAGAGCTTGCGATATGCCAGAAACCATGCTTAGAAAGGAGTTTTAGACTGAGCTAGTTAGAAATCAAGTGAAAGTGGATCATGGAGTTTCTGATGCCAATTGAATTATGTATTATTTCTTTAAGCATAGAATTAATAGAGTGGATTCTGGAATTGGTCCACATGGCCTCAGCTCTGGGCTCTACCATTCATTCAATGGGTGAACTTGAGCAGGTTATTTAATTTCTCTGTGCCTCAGTTTGCTTCCTTACTAAAAAACAAAAGGAGTATCTACCTCATAGAGATGTGAGGACTCCATGCATTAATATACATAAAACAATGAGAACAGTGCCTGGAAAAGAATTAACACTCAGTAAGTATTACTACTACTACTACTACTACCACTACTACTGTTATTACTATTACGTCTTCCACTGGAGAGCATATTTCCCCCTGGCAATGTTTGCTCGTGGCCTATGACAGATCGTAACTCAGTGGCCAGCTTTCAAGACTGCCAGGAGGAAGAGGAAGGTTAGATATTATCAATGCAGAATCAAATATTAGTTCTTTTGTATTTCAACCTTAATAAAATTTTTAAAATGGGAGAAATTGAGAGCAGTTATCAGATTCTGCCAGTTCATTTTGAAACACAAGTGCTCTGCTTAAAGTAAGTTTTAAAAAATAATACATAAACTTCTTTTCTGATTCTAAAATTACACATTTATTACAGAAAATATGAACAATAAGGCTTACAAAGAAAGGTTACTCGTATCTCACTGCCCAGAGTTAACCACTCAGGATTTCTGAGCAATTATTCTCTATCATATTTTTTGCCTCTAACAATTTACATATTTAAAGACTCTCCCATCAATAACTTCAGTTGTCCAGTGAGTTTCAAAACATATGCTTGTGCATTTGTGTGTGCGTGTGTGTGTGTGCATGTGTGGAGGAAGAGGGCTGGAAGAAATGGAGTCTTTAATAGTAACTGCTATAAATCTTTCATTTGTAGGGAGTGGTGGATTGGATAGCTTAAAAAATCTCCCCATATATTTTAATCCTCAGGGCAAGATTCTCCTTCATTAGGGGAAATCTATATTAGTATATATCTAACAAACGAGCATATTATCTTATATAGTTAGGATCAAACTGCATTTTAATTATGTATCCCTCTTTTCTACTACACCATTTCCTCAAAAGCATTTCCTTCTTTTCAATAAAAATAATGCTTTTTATGAGCATAACTTTAAACAGCTTCATTAAACACCATGCTGGGCTGGGAAATTGAACATATAGGCTATATGAGTCTAAAGCCCATACACTGTAATCTGATTGGCTCAGCCCCACAAAATTCCATATGCCTGTCTGTATTAGTCCTGCGAGCACCTACTACTCCCCCAATGGTGAGATATCGACAGAGGGATAATCAAAATAAATTTGATGATATACATTTTAGAGCCACCAAGTATAAGAAAGTGGACAAAAAGATTAATTTTATAAAACCTTTATCTATATCAAATAAAGTCTCCACAAGTGCAGCTGACTTGAAATATTTCTCATGCAGAGTGACTGAGGTGATGATATTTTATCAAACTCTCTGACTTGGCAGGAGAGGCATGCAAAGAGAGGGCATAACTACCTAATTAAATATGATAGTGGGGAAGCTGAAGGCTACTTGACTCATTTCTTTCAGTTATTCTTAAAAAATTAGGAATTCTGAAGTCAGGAAAGTTGAGCAGATCTCATGGAGACCTTGAAGCATGGCGGTGGCAGTGGAAGAAGCAAGGATAACAATAAGAAGCCATAAGAACAATAATAAAAAATGGATCTGCATTGCTTTGAAGAGATTCTTTATATTCATTGTGTAGCCATAGCATAAATTACTTTTTCACGTTTTTAAATAGTATAGGATATGTGGGTGGTTTTCAAATATTCTCTATTAAAAATAATGATATAGATACATGAAAAGATGCTCAAATCACTAGTAGTTAGGAAAATGCAAGTCAGAAACACAATAAGATGTCACCTTCTGCCTGTTAGAATGGCCATCACCAAAAAAGAGAAGAGATAAAAAATGCTGGTGAGAATGTGGAGAAAAGGGAATCCCTGTGCACTGTTGGTGGGATCGTAAACTGTAAACAGTGGTACAGCCACTATGGAAAACAGTATGGTGGATCCTCAAAAGATTAAAAAGAGAATTACCATATAATCCAGCAATTTCACTTCTGGGAATACATGCAAAGCAAATGAAAACACTCACTCAAAAAGATATCTGCACCCCCATGTTGACAGCAACATTATTTACAACAGCCAAGACATGGAAACAACCTGGGTCCATCAAAACTTATGAAATGGATAAAGAAATTGTAATATATATGTAATACATATATATATGAGTATTATTCAGCCATTAAAAAATGAGGAAATCCTGCTATTTGCAGTAACACTTGATGGCTCCTGAGGGCATTATGCTAAGTGAAGTAAGTCAGACAGAGAAGGGTAAATACTGTATGATCTCACTTATATAGAGAATCCAAAAAGCAAAAAACACCCAAATTTATAGAAAGAGAGATCAGGTTTTTGGTTACCAGAGGTGTGGTGGGAGGAGGGAGAATTAGAGGAAGGTGGTCAAAGATATAAACGTATAGTTGTAAGATGAATAATGACTAGGAATGTAGTGTACAGCATGATGACTATATAGGAAAGTTGTTAAGAGCATAAAGCCTAAGAGTTCTCATTACAAGGAATTTTTTTTCTTTTAATTATATCTATATGAAATGATGGATGCTAACTAAACTTATTGTGTTAATCATCTCACAATATGTCAACCGTTATGCTGTATATCTTACATGTTTACAGTGATATATGTCAATTATTTCTTAATAAAATTGAAAAGAAAAACAAAAAACAAAAACAACTAAAAACGCAATTTTAGTAGCTAGCATTTACTGAACACTTACTGTGTACCAGGCAGTGTGTTAAAAGCTTTTGTTTATATTCTTTTGATTCTCTCAACAACTTTGTGAAGTAGTTGCTTTATCATGTCCATGATAAATGGAGATTTAGAGAGTTTTCTTACCATGTGTGTCATGCTGCTGGCCTGTAGCAGAGTGGAGCTTTGAACCCAGGCACCCCTAGAGAGTGGCACACACTCTTATCCACCAACGGTATCACTATACATTGGTAATAGCCTATGTCACATAGCTCCTTCCAGATTATAAAATGCTTCATGTTCAAAAATAATAATGATGTGATGAATCTTCTCCTGCTTAAGTCTTTGTTTGCTTTATGGATTATTTCTTTTCAGCGAATAAGCCAAAATTTCTTAGCATAAGTTGACAAATGATGTTCCAGAGTGTTTATACCAATTTTCACTCACCTACCAAATTAGGAGAATGCCTATTTTTTTCATGCCCCAAAGAGAGAAGTTCGAAAACAGAAGAGTGCAACATGGTTAAATCATATATAAATAATAATGAAATAGAGGTTAAACATTAAGGTGGAAACTAGTAAAGTATTTCACAGAGAAGTATCAGAGGAGCTTTACATAGGTTGATAGACTTGAATACGGTATTGATGGATTTGACAACAGAAAGAACAAGAAGGTACATAAATTATTTGGAATATTTACTCAAGAAATGCTCTTTAAAATCAACACAAAATTCCAATTTATGAGTGACTTTAAGACTTGAAAAGAAAGTGGATACTTTCCTGGGACATTCATTGAGTTGGCATAAACACAAGATGTTGATAAATGTGAAAAAGATAGAAAAACAAGACAGAATGATTAATTATCATTATTATTATTTTCAGTTTAAACACATTTTGTTTCGGGCCAATCTACATATGTTTATTTCTTAATCTTTAAAAAAACAAAAGGAAGAGAATAGACAAAAGCAAATAGGCATTTGTGAGTACTAGGTTCATCAGAAATTGATAAGGAATGTGTAGAGATTTTGCTGGTGTTGGTCATGTGAAAAGAACTTTAAATAGGTAAATAGCATATAAGTAAAATTTTTAAGATAAAATATGATAAAGGATGTGAAAATACTCTGAAAAGTGTAAAGCACCATGGAAATGTAATAATTAGGTTATGACTCATAATTAGATCACAAATTATTTGAGAAATAATATGTTGGTACACTTCTCTGACATGATTTATCTTGCATTAAATCCAGAAAAAAAAATCATAATGGAAGATGTCATTTTACTAGTGGCTCAGTTTGTGTTATGAGGGCATTTGTCATTAACCATGTAGTTTGTCAGGCAGTTCTGAATGTCAGTTTTCAGGGAGGGACGATTTCTACTGTTATTCTTTAGACCACATAGGACCTGGTAAACTTTATCATATGTTAATGAGGTTGGACAAAGAAATACTAAGGAGCTGAACAGTTAAATCAGCTTCTAGAAAATGAGCCCTACTCTAGATAATAAATTTTATAATATTGTCCCATCTACTTTCTGTAAACACGTGTAGTACAGGCTCTAAGTTTATGAATAATGGCTTCATTTTGAAGTAATTAGGATTCAATGCCATTAACAGCCAGATGTCTGGATAATTATAGTTTAGAATGAAATGTCTAAGAAAAGGCATTTCTGTTCTTATGACAATTATGCATGTGATTAATGGTATAAATGACAATATCCAATATACATACAGAACAGCAAAATTAACTGTATCTATCATGAGTGACAGTATGAAAATTAGATGAAATCAATAAGCAGAGGTAAAGAATAGCTCCTTCAATATTGTGTTCTCCAAGGCAGGGCAGGTTGGAGCAGGGGTCTGGGGGATGGGTAGAGATGGTACCTTTGTCAGTTTCTCTAGAGTCTTAGTGAAGATCAATCAGTAAATACCACCTTTAATTATGTGCACTGTGTAAGTGCACCAAAATCTTAAGGATGCTTGAATGCTAAAGGAACATCTCAGGCCCAATTTTGAAAATTGCCATATGCAAACCTTTCAGAAGGAAAATTCAGCTCTAGGATTTATCATATTTTTAGAGTAGTGTGCCCCAGGACCTGTCCCTGTTAGATGAGGCAATGGGATTTTTCCAAGGCATGGAGCACACCTTTAGGTGTTAACCCCAGGCATCTGGGCATTTCCTTCCTCTACAGTGAGAAAATGTTCTGCAGGTCTCCAAAACCAATGGCTTGCATTTAGGTTTTTGTTTTTTTCATTGAAACATATTTGTTTCTTTTCCACCTCCTTCCCTTCACCCTCACAAAGCCCTGCACACACAGGCATTTACACAGATATCTGAATTGTTTTTATTTTGCTTGTTTAGTGTTCATTTATTATAATACTTAATAAAGACTTTCATCAACTTTACTTTGAATTTTTTTAAACTTCTTCCTTTGGAGGTATTTTGTATCTTTTAATTTTAATTTAATATAAATATATCTTACCATCTGTACACCCTAGACACCCATTAATTTCTATATAGTAGGTACTTCTTCCTCTCTTATTTCTCTACCATGCTATTAGTACTATTTTCAAGTGTCTTAAAAGAAAAAAAGCTTCTTGTCATGAATAAATGGAAAAAACTTATAAAACAGAGAATAGTATAATCTACCTCCATGTGCTTATCTCTCAGTTTAAACTATTCTCAGTTCATTTCCTTTCCTACCTACAATTACTTCCACTCTTGCACTGGATTATTTTGATGTAAATCCCAGGCTTCTTATCATTTCACCCATAAATACTCTACATTTAAAATATAAGAATCATTATTTAAAACATAACCAGGATATAATTATCTCACATATTATGTCAAACTACTCCCTGAATTTCCCATTCTATTTTAAACAATTAGACTAAATTCACTGCTTTATATTCCTATAGTCATCATTAAATAAATAAAAATGTTTTTGCTCCCATTCTATTGTCCTTAAAATAAAACCATTCTCTTTTTTTCTTATTTTCACCTGTTTTGACCATTATTAACTAAAACTTATGTTTCTAATTGTCTCAGATCCTTCAGTTTTCTTTGAGGTACATAATTTTATTTTCTTCTTGAAGAAAATAATAGGAAGTAGCCAGGCCAGCAGGAGGGAAAGGGAATTTCATTAGAAATAATTCGAAAAGAGAAACAGAAACACATAAAGTACATTTTTGGTTAGATTAAGTTCAGCAATTTCACTCTTTCTAGAGCCCAGAGGGACTAGTAGGTCTTTATAGAGGAGAAGCTGTAAAAAGAAAGCAGAGCCCCAACCTATATATCATGTATGCAAGTGTTGGTTCTTTCCAGAGAAGTGAAACCACCTGTCTGAGGGACTTTGGGAGGGGAATAATGTAATAAGATCAGAATTTTACCAGGGGCACAATTGAGACAGCATGGAAAATGTATCTGCAAAGGGGCATATCTGGAGTCAAGTACACAAGTCAAGAACATATTGCAACAGTTAGAGTCAAAGATACTAGGGTCCTACAATAATTTAAGGTAGTGATGATGAAGAGGGGCAGATTTAGTAGGAGACGATGCTGAAAGAAACTGATGGGGATAGAGGGGGAAAAATCTTTGAAGACTTTAGATTTGGGATCTGACTCGGGTTTGGATTAACTGGATAGATTTTGGTGTTTTTAAACATGGGGGACATAGAAGAACAGATTGAGGTAGGAGCATTGGGAAAGGAAGCAGGGAAAGTTGTGATTCTGGCTTGGGACACGTTGAGTTGGAGGATCTGTGGGACATTCAGGCAGGAGTATGAAACAGGCAGTTAAATTAATCCAGAGCTCAGGATTGAGGTTGTTGCTGGGAATTTCCACCAGGAATTAATCCTGCTCAGTTGGTGTGGAGGCCTTGAGAATGAACCTGGCAGACCTCCAGAAATGCCCAGTAGCTGAGCTTTCAAGTTCATTGCCCAGGCTGAGGCCACACCCACCACACAGGCTTCTTGCCAATGACTGTTTATTCACATCAACAATTTTACTTTCACTTAATTGCATAATTTCTTTTCTTAGTCACTATGTGTTTCACAAGCTTTAAAATTGTGATAATACTACTGCACAGAACCATATATTTAAATACTGGAAAAGTCCTAGAATTTTTATGAAGCCCTAAAGAAATTTTCTTTCTGCAACATAACCTGGACAGGTCAATATCCTGTTTGCTTCTTGTTTTCCTGAAGATGTCTTAGCTAAGAGCTATAAAACACTTAGAATTCCAGAGTTCTTAGCCTCACTCCTCCTCTAACACTGGCCATGAGAACCCCACCAACTAAAATCAATGTGTGTGTTCTGGTCCCTTTGTCATACCTGACAGTTATAGAGGAATCCAAAACCACAGGTAAAGCAATGATGTTTCACAATCAATTAGAAAGTTACTAGAAATACTTTTTAATAATTCGATCTCTTTTGTAATAAATCTGTAGGCCTTGTCTAGGGTAGGGACTAGGTCATACTTATACTGGTTCAAGCCCAGGTTTGCTCTTTACCAGCTCTCTGACTTGGGATTATTTAGCAAAATCCTCTGTGTCTTAGATTTCTCCCATGGGAAAGGCAGAGAATTCTGATACCTACTTCATAAATTTGTGGTGAAGATTAAATAAACATACATATAAAGCGCTTAGTAAATTGTTCAGCATATACTAAACACTATACATATAGTAGTTACCATGATTTATTTATTTATTTATTTATTAATATATTTCATAGCAGCGCCTTTTTTTTAAAAGATGTTGGGGGTAGGAGTTTATTAATTAATTAATTTATTTTTGCTGTGTTGGGTCTTCGTTTCTGTGTGAGGGCTTTCTTTAGTTGTGGCAAGTGAGGGCCACGCTTCATCGCGGTGCGCGGGCCTCTCACTATCGTGGACTCTCTTGTTGTGGAGCACAGGCTCCAGACGCGCAGGCTCAGTAGTTGTGGCTCACGGGCCCAGTTGCTCCGTGGCATGTGGGATCTTCCCAGACCAGGGCTCGAACCCATGTCCCCTGCATTAGCAGGCAGATTCTCAACCACTGTGCCACCAGGGAAGCCCGATTTATTTTTTAATTGTTAATACTTAGTACCATGCTTGGAATATAGTAAGTGCTTATTAATGTTTGTTGAATATATTCCTAAATTACACATTTAAAAGACCTGAGTGTGCCATGAAACACATTTCAGCAACTCAGTGGGAGGAGGTCTATAGTTGTACAATAAACTGAAGCAGGGAAACCCTGTTATCTCTTGGTTTAATAAAACAGTGCTTTATGGAAAGCTGCTGATCAATTAGGATTCTTATTTATTCTTTTCCACCATGATAAACAAATGAGAAGTAATCAGTAAACCTAGGTAATCCTTTAGGAATCTGTTCAGTAGAGCATACTATTAGCATAGGATTATGCCCCAGAAAGCACAAGTATAATATGGGTTTTTTTGTAGTTTGAGATATGAGTTACTTATAGTTGGGGTAATCATATAATTTATTTAAAATGTAACCATTTTAAAGAGTGAGAAGATTTATTTCATGATGGACTTATTGATCAAGGTCATTAACTCTGCTAGCCATCCATCCACAATATTTTTTCCAATACCACTTATAATAACATTTTGGGTACATAGGGAGACATAGCACTTTTATTTTCCCAAGTACAGAGAGTTACCTGGGCACAAGAAGATAACGTATTATTTGTTCTGTCGTGGAATACTACAAGTACTTTGAGAACTTCCCTCAGTAAGCATTCCTTAATGTTATGTAGAACCTAGAATTTACATCTGATATCTCACCACCTGATGAACTGGGATAATGGCATCTCAAGCTGTATGGGAAAAAGGTTTGCCCTGAAATCCAGGTCTCAGAGGGTGGCTCTGGCTGTGGAACTTGCTTTGGTCCCAGCAATCCACAGTCACTGTCTCCATGGTTGACAGCCCAAACTACTTATCGGAAGGTAGTTTTTGTTGAGGACCATAGTGATAACCAACACATGGATCTTGTTACAGGTTACTGGGGACTCTGGTTTTGGTTTGTTTTACAGTAAAGTAAAATCTGGAGGATAGAAGATAGTTTATCATTTTACTTTAATTATTAAATAAAAATGACATCTAGAGCACTAATTAATTCATTCACTTAAAGGTTATTGGGAGAATGTAATATTCCTTTCCTTCTGAAGCCCTATTTTATGTGTATATTCATGCATGTGAATGTATGATTGTGTGTATATATGTATATATATACATATTCCTTATTGAAAATTTTATTATGTATTATTTGTCTATAGTTCCTTTCCTCTTACTAGTTATAAGCTCCTTGAGGGCAAGGGTTAGGTCAATTATATAAAAAATAATCCTTTGTCCTTAGCATGGTGCTTTCTTTATAGTAGGTAATAAATATATACCTGCTGATTAAATGTACAGATTCTATTAGCATCATTTATCAGTATGGCCTTATGAAATATGTACATTCCCATGAAGCTATCCCTTGCTGTAAATGAAATAGCAGTGGCATAATTGTAGAGAAAACAGCGATCAGGTGTAGACTCCTTTGATTCCAGCTTTGTAAGGGTTATGAGGCAGCATGGAAAACCTTTGGTGCCCTTCCAATACCCAGGTTGTAAAGTATCTAGAAAGTTCACATCCTCACTTAACAGATTTGTCCGGGAAGTAAGATCTTCTAACTCTGGCCATTCTTTCCTCCTGTCATACTTTGCCCTGGGCTCCAAAGTCCCTTGATCCCGTCTGTGATGCTTAAAAGAATCATTACACCTCCCATATAAGGAGATCTTTCAGAAGGTTTTACAGTGACACGGTCTTCCTCTTGACAGATAGAGCCATTTTAAAGATACCTTTCTTCCAGATAATTTATTTGCAAGGTGCCACGTTCATGATTAGGTTAGAAAGACTAGCATGGAGGTAAACTATTAAAAACACACACAAACAAACAAATAGTACAACTTTACTGAACACCAAATTAATTCCAGATGTTTTCTTCTTTTACTGAATAGAGAAACAAATGGGAGTTTATTCAACAAAATACTGAATTAATCATTAGAGGCCAAACATATCTATTTTTAAAGCTATTGAACTCTGTATAACATTAAAAAAAAAAAAGGATTGACTCTCTGAGTCAAGCCATAACTGAACAGATACCTCATTTGGTCCAAGCTCCTGATAATTAGTGGGACTTAAATCTTCCTGGCACACCTCAGCATGTTTAATCACAAGCATCCAGTATTTATAGCACTTACTTTCATTCAGCCTCTGCCTCTTTGGTTTCATTAGCAAGCATTACTCTCCAGGATATTTAGGCCGACTTTATAGGAACATTGCCAAGTGAGTCAGGTTCAAGACATGTAATAGATTCAATTCACTGCTGCTTATATATACAGTTATGCCACATGTTGTGTCCTGGAAGCACTTTATCTTTAACATGCTGTGGTGGTGTGGCTGTCTTGAGATTTTTTAAATTCATGTTGTATTGTGAAATAATATTAAAAGAGAAAATATACTTAGCATGGAGAATGACACAAAAAGATAATCAGTAAATTACCAAAGTGATACATATGAGTGAAAATAAGGACCTAAAATCTTTAATATAAAGAAATAAGTAAAAACATATATATCTAAAGTTTCCTATTCATACAGCATATACTCTGGAGGGAGACAGGGAATAAGTGAACTCTGATGGCCCAGGCAAAGCCACCGAGCAACTGAATAGTGCCTTTGCCTCCCCCAGTTGACTTCTTCATTCAGCACACCTTTTCTCCCTTTTGCTTCTCTTTCTTCTTCTTTTTTTAATATTAATATCATTTTTATAGCAGTTTAAGATTCACCAAAAATTGAGGGGAAGGTACAGAGATTTCCCCCACCATGCATAGACTTCCAAATTGTCAACACCCCCCCACCAGATTGGTACATGTGTTATAACTGATGAACCTATATTGGCACATCATCATCACTCAGAGTCCAGAGTTTACATTAGGGTTCCACTCTTGGTGTGGTGCATTCTATGGGTTTTGACAAATGTATAATGATATGTGTCCATTATTATGATATCATACAGAGTATTTTCACTGCCTTAAAAATCCTCTGTGCTCCATCTCTTAATCTCTCCTCTCCCCATTCCTGTCAACCTATGATCTTTGAACTGTCTCCATAGTTTTGCCTGTTCCAGAGTGTAATGTAGTATGTAGCCGTTCCAGTTGGGCTTCTATCACTTACTAATATACATTTAAAGTTCTTTCATGTCTTTTCATGGCTTGATAGTTCATTTCTTTTGAGGGCGGAATAATATTCTGTTGTCTGGATGTGCTGAAGTTTATCCATTCACTGATTGAAGGACATCTTGTTTACTTCCAAGTTTTGGCAATTATGAATAAAGCTGATATGGATATCTGTGTGCAAGTTTTGTGTGGACATAAGTTCCCAACTCCTGTGTGTAAATACCAAGGAGTGTGGTTGCTGGATTGCATGGTAAGAGTATTAGTGTTGTAAGAAACCATGAAACTGTCTTCCAAAGTAGCTGTAAAATTTTGCATTCCTCCAGCAGTGCATGAGAGTTCTTCTTGCTCTGCATCATCACCAGCATTTGGTGTTGTCTTCCAGATTTGGGCCACTCTAATAGATGTGTAGCAGTGTCTTGTTTTAATTTGCATTTCCTTGATGACATATGATGTGTGGCACCTTTTCATATGCTCATTTGCCATCTGTATATCTTCTTTGGTGAGGTCCTGTTAAGGTCTTTGGCCCATTTTTGAATAGCGTGGTTTGTTTTCTTATTGTTGAGTTTTAAGAGTTTTTTAATATATTTTGGATAGCAGTCCTTTATCAAGTATGTTGTTTGTAAATATTTTTTCTCTTAGTCTGTGGCTTGTTCTCTCATTCTCTTGACACCATCTTTTACAGAGCAGAAGATATTAATTTTAATGAATTCCAGCTTATCAGGGGATCATGTCTTTGATGTTGTGTCTAAAAAGTTATCACCATACCCAAGGTCATCTAGGTAGGTTTTCTCCTATCAATCCTTCTTTATCAGGCCTCTGGTCACTTCGGAATAGCTCCTTCATTTTCCTCTACAGTTATCCCATATCTCCCTCACAATGATTACTTTCTAATATCTTTTTAGCCCTTCAAACTCTGTATAAGGTAATCAACAAATCCATGGTGATGTATTTAATGGCACTCATTGATTCATATGTCTGCCATCTCAGGCAAGACATATGTATATTAATAGGGATCATCTTGGGGTAAAAATACCTTAAAGCAAATGAGAAACTCTAAGTTAGTTTTGCAGGCAACAGGATAAACAAAGGTAAGATTTCTGGAAGACAAACTTTTAGGAAGCTGTTATAAATAATGTTATAAATGGATACTCCCACTTGTGAATATTCTGCATTACCAAAGAGGAAAACATAGTTATCAATATGTGTACATACTCAAAGGTAATTTTTTAAAGTATAAGAAAATTCTCAGAAAACTTGGAATAGAGGACAATCTCTACTTTATAAACAACATCTCTAAAAAACTTACAGCTAACATCATACTAAATGATTTCCCCTTAAGATAGGGAACAAGGAAAGGGTGTTTACTCTCATCACTTCTATCAGCATAGTACTGGAAGTTCTAGCCTGGGCAAGAAAGCAAGAAAAGGTTATAAAAGACACAGAGATGGGAAAGGAAAAAACAGACTCCATCTATTTGCTGGTGACATGATTGTGTAGAAAATCTCAAGGAATCTAAAGTTCCTAGAACTAATAAGTGCATTCAGCAAGGTTACATGATATAAGGTCTACATATAAAAATAAAATATATTTCTATATACTAACAGTAAACACATAGATACCAAAATTTTAAAAAATGAAACACTATTTATAATTGCTTAATCAAATGAATTACTAAGGTGTAAATTTAACAAGACATGCACAGGACCTCTATGGTGAACACTATACAATGCTAATGAGAGAAATCATAGGAAATCTAAATACATGGAGAGATACATTGTCTTCGTGGATTGGAAGATTCAACAGAATAAAGATGGCCCTACTCCCCAAACTGATATATAAGCTTAGCACAATTCCTATCAAAATCTCATCAAGAATTTTTGTAGATAAAGACAAGATTATTTTAAAATAACAAAGGAAATAGGATAGCTAAAACAATTTGAAAAATAAGAATCAAGTGGAAGGAATCAATCACCTGATTTTAAGACTTATTCTATGGCTACACTGACCAAAGCTGTAAAGTACTGGTTGAAGGGTAAACACAAAGATCAATGTAACAGACTAGAGACCCCAATATAGACCCACACAAATATGTCCAACTGATTTTTTTTTCCACCCTAGCCAGGGCACTTTTGACAATTTTGTATGAGTATCTATCTCTAAAACTGCTCCTCCACCCTCCAATTCTCCATAATTTCTGACGGATTAAATGGGAGATAATTTAGCTGAGCCCTGGAGTCTTGGACTCCCTTAAAATACGCAGAGGCCATATTATCCTTCCTTAATTTGGGACTAAAGTTCACATTTAACATCATTCTCTTGAGTGGAGCACTGAATAAGAAAGATAAGGTTTTTCCTTCTGTCACTTGTGAATTTGACATCATCTTCCCAAGCACTAGATTAATCCTTTATTTTTTGCTCTGTCTATACATTTTCCTAAATAGCTTTATTTTAAAAAGATAATTTTTTTCCATGCAATTCACCATTTAAAGTACACAGTTGTTACTAAGCTTGGGCTGCTACAACAGAATGCCGTGGACTGGGTGGCTTATAAACAACAGAAATTTATTTCTCACAGTTCTGGAGCCTGGAAGTCCAAGATCACAGTGCCAACATGGTTGGAATCTGGTGACTACCCACTTCTGGGGTACAGACTGCCGACTGCCTACATCTCACATGTTGGAAGGGCTCTCTGCCCTCACCTTTTTTTTTTTCCATCAAACTGAACTTCTTTATTAAGTGCCAAGGGTCCAGGTGGGTGCTGCCCCCTGCCTGTGCCTGGAGCATTTCTGCCCAGGCCTGTGCCTGGAGCATTTCTCAGGAGCCAGAGTACCCAGCGGTCCTGGGCTGGGGCAGCCCCTGCAGAGCCGGCTGTGCAGCCTCTGCCTGTAGCGTGGCAGCACTCACTGCACGTGCTGGGCCGCGTGCAAGGAATAGTAATCGTTCTTGTGGGCGATGAAGGGGGACAGGCTTCTGAACTTGATGTCGCACAGGCAGCAGTACCTGTGCTGCCTTTGGGCACAGGGGCCAAGGCCCCCTGGGTGGGGGCTCTGCAAGCCCTTGTCTGAGTGGCAGGGGGGCGTCCGCACAGCTTGGGGGCCCGGTCTAGGGCTGCCAGCTGGTGGAAGTGCTGGATGAGGTTGCCTGGGACAGTGCCTTGGGGGCAGTAGGGCCTGGCATTCTGGCTTCTTGCTCAGGTACGCGGGCCTCTCACTATTGTGGCTTCTCCCGTTGAGGAGCACAGGCTCCGGACGCGCAGGCCCAGTGGCCATGGCTCACGGGCCTAGCCGCTCCGCGGCATGTGGGATCTTCCCAGAGCGGGGCACAAACCCGTGTCCCCTGCATCGGCAGGCAGACTCTCAACCACTGCGCCACCAGGGAAGCCCCCTGGCCTCTTCTTACACAGGTATGAATCCCACTCCCGAGGGCTTCAAGCTCATGACCTAATTACCTGATAAAGGCCTCACCTCCAAATACTATCACACTGGAAATTAGATTTCAACATATGAATTTGTGGGTGGGGGGCATACATTCAGTCCATAATAAGAATTTAATGGCTTTTAAAAGTATATTTACAGTATATTGCATCCATCACCACAGTCTAATTTTGGTACATTATTGTCCCCCACTAAAGAAACCCTGCAACCATTAGCAGTCAGTCCTAAGTGCTTTTTCCAATAAACTTATTTTTATTGGAGGTAGAATGGGAATATTAAAGAGTTTTAACTATAAGAGACATTTAAAAATGACTTAAAAGACTTTAAAAAATGCTTATTTACTATCTACCTGTCCTTTTCGGTGAAATGTCCCTCCATGTCCTTTGCCAATCTAGTTGGATTGCTGATATTTTACTATTGAGTTTTGAGAGTTTTTAGTGCATTCTAGATATTAATCCTTGGTCACATAAGCAGTTTACAAATAAATAAGCAAACCTTAGACTAAGTCTCATATCCTATAGAAAAATCATTTCAAAATGCATCAGAGATTAAAATGTAATACTGTGAGACTTTTAGAAAAAACATAGGAGAAAATATTCAAAATCTAAGTCTAGGCAAACAGTTTTTAGACTTGTCACCCAAATCATGGAAGTATAAAGAGGAAATCAATGTATTGAATTTCATCAAAATTAAAACCTTTGGCTCTGCAACCGACCCTATTAAGAAGATGAACAGACAAGCTGCATACTTGGAACAACTAGGCATAGTTATGCAATTGAATTATAGAACAGAAAAGTGTATCTTACATACTGGAATTTGCAGGTTAACATGAACCTACAGTCTATCTTATTCAACACTGTGTCTTCAGAGCCCACCACATACAAAGGGTTTAATGTGTTCGTGTGCCAAGTTTGTTGTCTGAAAGAATAGTATAGTGTCAGATAGAAGACTTGAGAGACTATGATGAGAACAAAAGGAAATGGTTTTTGGTTTTAGGGGAATCAATCCTGAGAGTGGATGGATGGCAATACTCAGGTTCCTTTTGAAAACTTGTAGGGTGTCAGTCTTGGTAGATAGGACAATGATAGGCTGTTTACTAGGAACTTTATTCTGGTTTGGATGAAAAGAGACTCGGTGGTGAAATTCAGGCTCCTAGTACACAGTTGAGGTGGGCCATGGGGAATGTGCACTCCCTGATGCAGGCATGAGCGCTCCACGAATTCCTTCTTGACCTCTTCCCCACCGCTCTCCACCCCACACGCAGAAAAGTAGAAATTGTATCTTGAAGGCTTAAATGAAGAGATGATGCACATGATATCACCTTCCACCTTGATCCTCTCTTGGGTCTTTGTTGACTCTAGCAAGGTAGAGAGACAATCTGAAAATGCTCTTATGGACCCTAGGAAGGGCATAGATGGTAACTAAGAAATAATTGCCTGACTTATGTCACAGCCACCTGGGTGCAATGATCTCAATCCTATATGCATATTTAAATCCTGGGTCCCTTTCCCCAAAACAGATTCTGATTTTATTGTCTGGGTTGAGGGTCAGAGCACCAGTTTCAGAAACGTCCCAGGTAATGATAATGTAAAGCTAAGTTTGAGAGCAGTTGCCCAACAGCAGAAACAATGTAAGAGTTCCAGCAATGGATTAATGGGGTTTGGTGGAGGGAAGGGTGCAGTCACGGCTCAGAGGTGTCTCCATCAGAGGTTTAAGATGACCAGCTTTGGCAGGGCCAAAATAGACCAGGGGTTGTTCCAACTGTGAACACAAGGACAGAGGCCAACATACAGAGGCCAAGCTGCAGGAGGCACCTTGTGAGTCAGGAGGACCAGGAGAGAAATAGAGCATTTATTCTACAAAGGTTGAATTATATCCTCAAGACATGGTTAAGAAAATCTGTAGTGACTCCGTAATATAATTTTTTCTTAAATGCTGTCTTGACCCAGTTTTAAAGCTGTGACCAGAGGCTGGTCAGTTTCCCTTCTTGAGCGGCCAACTGTCTACACCTCAGCCACTTCCCTGTACTCAGAGGCCACTGTAAACCACTGTAGTCACCCCAGGCCCAGGTATAAGACAGCTGTGGACAGCCCCTATGCCCTGGAGCTGAGAAATTATTCAAATTAACCAATCTGTAGCCCACCAAACCTAGCTAATCCCCACTTGTTTGCCATACATCAGTCCCCTACAGATCCAGCTTGCTGTTACCTTGTCCCAGGTACAAAACTCTGTGCCCTTACATAGTAGCCCTTATGTAGTAGCCTTCTTGCCTTTGGAGTTGTGAATAATAGGCTTTTGTCTATCTGTATGTCATTGTGTTATGTCTCACTATGGAAAGAAATTTTAAGTCTTATAAAATATCCCGTTATGTTTAATGGACAAGATTAAGGATCTAGTGCTTTATTCCTTTCTCCACCCCCTCTTCACACACATTCACAGGGAAAATTAAGGTGATGAGTGATGATGTGGTCAGTCACAAAAATAGTTACTTGATCTTGACCAACAAACTATCCTCAGTGTATTTGACGACTTGAAATACGAGTAACTTACCAAGAGTGAACAAGGGACTTGGCCTAGCTTCTGACCCAGGATTGACGAGCTCAAACTGTAATAATCCTTGGAAACCTTGATTTTATATCCATCATTTTGTAATACATGTTAATTGTATTACATGGCAAGATTCAAATGATCAGACATGTGTCTTCCAAAGAACTCACTTTAATGGAGTGAAAACTAAATTTGCAAGTGCTGTCTTGCTTAGTGTTCAGTGCAGGGGCACAAAGTCCATATAGCAAATTACAAAAGCCCAGTGATCTAGAAATGTAATGAGAGTACATAAGTAAAAAGTGTGGCTTAGTGTAGCATTGAAAATACTCCTACACATAAACACTGGAGAAGATATTTAAGAAATAGAGTATGATTTAAACAGACATTTATAACTGAAGTCTTAAGGAATAATTGAGGGTTACAAAAAATTTAAAGTTGCATGTACAGAAAAAAATGTATTTGAAATGGATCTGATTACCATGATGAGAGTCCACCTCAGGATGGTCATAACTCTTCTTCAAAGATCTAAAATAAATTTTTTTAACATGCAAATACTTAAACTTCAATTTTTAGACAGAAGTAGAACTCAAAGAATATGAGCCTATAAACCTTCTGGCTACATCATTACAAAATTTCTTTCATTATGATTTTCGCCTAATGAACCAGCTTTAGTGCACTTATAGGTTGGATGACTGACAGAGCCCTCCATGTATTAGTTGCTCTGATGGAATTGCTTGAAGGTAGATGTTAGGAACAAGTTTGAGTTTAGGATGCAGTTGGAAATGTCATAAATGTTGAGCTTCAAGTGCAAAATCTCCATTTTGCATTTACAGATCACAAAAGATGTCTTTTCCACCAATTTCATGAATAAAATACTTCCATGCTTGTGATTTGGTGGACAAATATTACATGTGTCAATAAACTCAGTGATTTAATGCTTGGAAATTATACCCTTCTTTTGGTTTCTTGAAACCTTGTTTTCAGTGAGGTGTGTTTGGGTGCTATACTCTAAACTCTCTTTGAAAGAAGCTACTAGAAATAGCTTCTGATACATTGTATTTTTGAAAATGCATTCAGTGCATCAGTCCCCTAAATTAGTACTACATGGAGTTCAAGAGCAATTGCTTGTGAAATGCTTTGATTTCACTTATAACCTGTATAAGTATATGCATGTATATCTCTCCGTACATCCATGCCAAGTTAGAATTATTACATTGTTTATGTTGTTTTCACTTTATACTTTGTTTTATAAGAAGCTCAATGTAAAATTTTATATTTCAGTAAAGCAATATGGATATTTTTATTGTTTGAATGTTTGTGTTTTTCCCTCCTCTTGTCATGGACCGCTACAATTTATTGTATATTTTTTGGTCACTGACATTTATTCTTACTTATCTTTTATTACATATGTTTTGCTTACTTTTATGTCAGGGCCTTTGTGGGCCATGTCAGGATACAAATAAACTGGTAACCCAACATATAAATTGGTCACAGTAAACTCAGGGACAGAAATTCTTAAAAGTTGAGACAGGACCAAAAAGACCTGGAAAATGAATGTTTGTTTTACATACAGAGATTGAAGCCTTATAGCACGAAAAACGTGCATATTCAAATTATACATATTAATCAAGAGAAAAAGAAGGGATGTCCCATAAAGTTCTAGGGACTGTTCAAAAGAGTATGAGATCTTTGGACTTCCCACAAAGAAAGGCTTAGGGACCACACAGTTTGGAGAAAGACCTTGTAAATCACGAGGTAGCATCTCATTTGCAAATAGATTTGAATTTGAAAGTAAGCCTGTAACTTTGTTGAAATGAAAGAAATAAAAACAAAAATGCAAATACATCAACTGTTTTTTAAATAATCATCCTTCATTTTTGGAGGTGTTTTCAGAGGACAAGGGGCAACTTCATTTTGTGTGTTCACAGAGAGTTTACTAATGTGTTTTAGAGAAATAACAGACACAAAATGACTGAAAATAACTTAAGAAATAAATGTAGAAAATTAAAATTGATTACCTGCCTGTCCAATCAACCTGGGAATTTTACATTTCTCAGAAAAATATCACAATGCTTGTCTATAAGCTCTTTCTTTTGATATATTATAAAATGCTGACAGTCGATACTTATGAAGGAATTGAAAATAACTATATAAAAAGGATGAAATATCGCACAAAGTTTAAGTACCTTTTGCAGATGTAGAAAGGGCCTTTTACTATAAATTAATCTATTCATATGGTTGGAATACACAACTCTCTTGAGACTAGCTCTTTTTCTTATCATATCCTGGAGCCTCATAATCTTCTTCTTGGGTTAGGAGATTATGGGTACTAGAAGAGAGAAACTCTTTATACCTGTAAAGTTTGGTATCATATATATGTATTACTTAGAATGCTACTGTAAAATATTTTGTTGTGGTAGCTGGAGTTAAGATTTCTAGGTCAAAGAGATGTGGGTGTGTACAAGGGAGGGTTCTGAGTATGGCTAGCACACAGTGAGTTCACGTGAGGTGGAATTGAAGAACAGGGCTGGAGAAGGCCAACGCAGGTAGCATGTTTAGAACCGTCTGGCCCTAACGACTGTAGAAATAAGGTCTAACAGTAAGAAACAGAACCACTTTTCAAATTTTATTTAAAATCATCTCAACATTTATAAACAAACCATAAATTTCCTAGGAAGTGTATTTAGTTTGCTTGTAAATCACAGAATGTTTATTTACATTCTGGGATTTGTATTAGTCGGGATTCCACCAGAGAGACAGAATACACACACACACACACACACACACACACACACACACACAATTACAATTTATATATATATGTGTATATAGATACAATTATAATTGTATGCAATTATATACAAATGTGCTTTTGTGGACAAAAATTGTGTGTATATATATATATATATATATATATATATATATATATACATGTGATTATCATAGAGTATATAATTTGTTATAGGGATTTGACCTTACTCAATTGTAGGGGCTGATCAAGCAGCTTTTGTGAAGCTGTTGTCTTGTGCCTAATGCTGAAGTTTTAAGTTAGTTGTAGTCTGGCCATTTGCCTTCTGTGAACTGCATGAACCAGAGAAAATCACCAACATGTATTAGCTCCAACATGACTGCTGGCTCACATGTGCCATCCAAATCTCCCATATATCAAGAGTTCTCCAGCAGCCCACCTTAACTAGAAGCATACATGGAAGAGAAGTTGGATTCAACCTAGTCAAGTTGACCCATTACAGAAGCCATCATAGCCTTTTATTTTAAAGAAGTTTATTGTAGAAGAGAAAATCCTCCCAAATAAAAATTAAACAAAAACCAAAATCTTAAAATAGACAAAATACTCTAAATTATAAGAAAGAAAAAAGGTTCTAAGGTTCTAAACCTTAGAATTAATAAGGTATAATAAACTACATTTAAAACATCATAAATTTAAAAGATGTGTTTTCTACATGTTTCCTGTTAATAGGGCTACCTTCAGGACCGTGTGCTTAGAGTCTATTGCTCTACAATCACTATCTTGAAGTTCTCAGTAATTATATCTTTGAATTTGTGTTTTATAAGTGAATGTGAAAAGGAGCATGTACAGAGGCCTGGATCTTACCAGTATGGATTCTTTGCCACCTTCCACCCCAGGTGGGGGCCAGGCATGGGGAGGGATGGAATCACAGTGCAGGGTACTTGGTGTAGGGTGTGCAGTCAGCCTGCAGGTGTCCCCATGACCGAGGGTGTGTGACATTAAATAAATATATAAATAGATAGATATTCTATGATTTATATATGCATATTTTATTAATCTATTTGTTTAAAGATAAATAAGAGACATCATAATAGGTTGAGAGAGAAACTGTGGAAAAATGAGAGAGCTTTTCCCCTGATTTTTGAACAAAAGGCCCTGATTTTCATTTTAAAATGAAAACCCTGCAAATTATTTAGACAACCCTGCCTGTTCAAATGCTCTTATTATATGAATACTTTTATGTTGAAGAAACTATTAATTAACATTGAAACTACAATTTTGAAATTTTTCACATGTGATCTTGTACATCATACACAGTCAGTCTTGGTTCAAACACTTATAATTTGATTTAAAAATATGTACATGGAATTCATTTGCCTAAACTTTTCTGTATTACTAGATGATACATTTTAAGTGGTATATCTTATTTTTCACTATTTTTTTTCTTCTGGGTATTGTATACATATTTGTATTCCCAATTCTTCTATGTTTCTTAAAAATGATAAATAGAAGTATGTGTGCATAACACACATGTGCACACACACACACAAGCACTCTCTTTTTCTTTTGTGGTTAGGAGACTTCTAATTAGACACTTTCCTATGTGCCTACAAGAAAAGGTGTTCTAAAATCTTAGAGGAAGGTCAGATAATCATCTAGACACCTCTTTTAGTGGCAAGGTTGTCCCTCTGTTGTTTGTCTCCATAACTAAGAGTGACCAGATTGCTTCATTTACCTTAATATGTTCTTGACTCTGCATTTGCAATTTACTGACTCCTCAAATTTTAGTTAGAGTTGTCTGAGTTCTGTCCTTTAGACTTTGAAAGCCTAGACTAAAAATCTTGAAATATTTCTTAAAGAAAAGACTGTTAGACCATTATTTTCATCGCTTCATATAGGATTGGATAAGCATCAAGGAACATGGTTTATGGAGCAATCTTCCACTCTGTGGGAGATGGGAGACGATGCCTGAGATGACCTGCTACTCTGGTCATCCTAGCAACTTAACTTCACTGCAATAAGGGCTTGATTTGGATTTAGTACCAGGACACTCGCCAGGAAAATGAAAAGTTGGCACCTGTGATATGATTAAGACCTTTCATTATCTTCATGTGGAAGCAGAAAGATCCTGTATGTTATGAAAAAAATGATTTTCGAATACCCTTTGTTCCAAGACTTGACTGATTTAATATTTGAGAGGTCAAGATACAAGACACTATTCAAAACATGGGGCGGATAAAGACAGACCTCCTGTCATGTAGGAGTTTACAACCTAGTGAAACAAGATTTATAATATAAGGTGCTCTCTTTACAGATTTTTTAAAAATTCCATTCTATTAGAAGGTGAAGGACATGAAATAGAAAAATGAATTATTGAAATATTCTGCTTGAGGGCCTCCTGCTCCCCCACCTCCCCTGGCATTGGGAAAGAAGAAGAAACCCCCCTGATTCTCTTCCCACTTACTCCCCTGGTGGCAGTAGCTGTGGGTAGCCATCGCCTCTGACGGTTTTAGGGTTACTTTCATACAATGTAGAAAAATGTCAACAGAGGACTTCAAAGAGACATAGAGGGCACAAAACCAGTGATCAGTGTTTTAAAAATCAAATAAACTGTGTTTATTTTTTAAAGAAAGTATTACGTTTAAAAATATTACTATTGATATTATACTGATATTGTGCATGTCACTTAGTAAGAGTGATGTACCTTTCAGGCTTAGGAACTGGTCTCTTTTTGGAATAAAAAAGAGATATCTTCTTTATATATCTTTATATTTTTAACTCCTAGATAGATCATCAATAACTTAATTTTATTTTACTTTTTATCCCTCATGGTGCTTAGTATATTGCCTACACATAGCAGTCTCTTGGTCTGGTTATCTCTGTGCTTTGACAAAATATCCCAAACTCAGTAGCATAAAGCAATGACCATTTTATTATGCTCACGTATTCTGTGGTTAGGAATTTGGATAGATTGTAGTGGGGATGGCTTCTCCCTCCTGCATGTTGTCCAGGGACTCGACTGGGAGCACACCAACGGCTGACTGGAATGGCTGAGGGCCGAAGTCATCAGAGGCTACTGCACTCGTGTCTCTTGCATCTGAGATAGGATGACTCAAAGTATGGGCTTAGCTATGACTTCAGACCTGAGACCCTACTTGGTTTCTCCTTGTGTCTTTGGCTTCTCAAAGTATGGCAGCTATGAAGGCAAGAGACCTGAGAGTGAGTGTTCAAATGACCAAGGTCGGAGCTTGGTTATTTGTCTGACTTGCCTTCAGAAGGCATGCAGTGTCACTGCCACTGGATTCTATTGGTTACAACTGAATCACTAAAAACCACTCAGATTCAAAGAGAAGGGAATTAGACCCCTTCCCTTCACGGGGAAATATCAAGGTCACATTGCAAAAGAGCATGAGGAATGGCAGATATTGTTGTGATCACTTTTATGAAAAACAGTCTTTCATAATGTGCAATAAATAGTTGATGTAATTAATTTAATTGAAGCCTCAAGCAGGGGAGATGATAAGTTCCAAGCTTTCATGATGCCTTCATGTAGTAGCGATATATCAGTTTTTGGAATTTTGTTTTTTCTTATCTCTCTTTGGTTAGTGGTTGTGATGGTTAATTTTATGTGTCAACTTGTATGAGTCATTGTACCCAGATATGTGGTCAAATATTATTTTGGATGTTTCTGTGAGGGTGTTTTTGGATGAAACCAACATTTAAACTGGTGGACTTTGAGTAAAGCAGATTGTCCTTCATAATGTGGCAGGCCTCATCCAATCAGTTGAATAGAACGAAAGACTGACCTCCCCCAAGCAAGAGGAAAATTCTGCAGCAGGGGACGTTTATACTTTAACTGCAACATCAGCTCTTCCTGGATCTCTAGCCTGACAATCCACCCTGCAGATTTTGTACTTTCCAAACTCTATAATCACATAGGCCAATTCCTTAAAGAAAAAACAAAAAAAAAACCCTATCTCCCTATCTATCCATCTATCTATCTATCTATCTATCTATCTATCTATCTATCTATCATCTATCTATATTTCCTATGGTTTCTGTTTCTCTGGAGAACGCTGACTAATAAAGCGGTGTTCTCTGGGCTGGAGAAAATAGAATTGCACTTAGAATAGATTGGGCGGGATTTCCCTGGTGTTTCTGCCTCAGGACTCTAAATTTTCCCATGATAATTATTCTTCTTGCTACTGCTTCCAAAATTGGAGTAGTGTTTGATCCAAATTAAAAATAAACTTTGCTGAGACACTTTCTGCTTCAAGAATCCAGAAATATGATCTTGTACCTCTACATAATACTGGTAATATTTCCTGTCTCGTTGACTTTAGAATAGGCCATGATTAAAAAGTAACCTTTAATATTGCTCTCCTCCAAAGAGCAAGTCAATCAAATATATGTGGGCAGCTCCCACACCCTTCAGTCGGCAGATGACTATTACGTATTTGAGGGCTGACTTGTGTATCCGCTGATTAATCATGACACAGCATATATAACAGAGCAAAGGATTTTCATTTCTGGCACTTAGGGTATAAACTCAGGTTACCAACCAATATTCTTATATGTCTTCTGGCTGCTTGTCCAGCCTTTCTTTAATTTCCATGCTCCATGTTGGGTTTACTCTTCTTAGTCTCTGATCCCCATTGTACTTTTAGTTCACTTTGTCCTGTGAAGGTGTATTCTTTTAAAAATGTGTAGACGAGAGACCTTTGGCAACTGTCCCACCCATGCTACTGTCAGAAATCAGTAAGAAATCAAGGCCTTTTTCAGCTGAACCTCGGTAAGGCCTGGGAATCCTGCTCCATGTGCTGTTCCGGGGAGCCACAACTGGTTGATGAGAGTTGGCATGGGAGGGAAAGTTTGTGTGCCAACTCTTCATTTGGGGTAATTTGCCTTCAACACTCTGAATGACTATCTTTATTAGATTTCTGGACTATGGAACAAATACATTAGATACTTAGTTTTGTTGATAGCGATATACTTGTTCTTCCAAGAATCAAAATATTTAAAATATTGCTTAAATCACGTCAGAGAAAAAAATTTACTGTATATAAGCAACAACAGTAGTATTACCTAGAGGCTTCTTTCAAAGCTCTAAAGATACCCATGAGGATTATGGACTTTGGTGCCCACTAAGTAGTTTTTGGCTAATTGGCTTACACTACCTTTGAATTTATAGTAGTACCTTTTTTCAGTTCTTAATTGAGAAGTATGTGTTGGCAGAAATATGGGCAAAAAAGATTTTCCAAACATACAAATGTGCCATAACAACTCAAGGAAATTTTGGTACCCGCTATTCTTCTCTATTACTAGAGGTAACACACAGAGGTGGGATGCAAACTGTCAAGTATTTAAGCTTGTGTATAGCAGTTCATACTTCGTAAATTCTTTATATTCTCTGTACTTCAATCTTTGAGATATTCAGAAAGGGTTGTGAAATTTTCTATATATTAAAACAAATTATAACCCCTTAGGCACAAAAACAAATTAAAAAGAAAAATTAAAGTCCTGTGGTAGATCCAGATTTGTCTAGGTAGTTTTGTAGGTTGTTATGTATCCATGTTAAAAACAAAGGTTTTAGCAGGAGCAATAGTGCATGAAGCTGAAACTTTTCCCACTATCCTTTGCTGTAATTCTCTTTATGTTTCTTAGGAGTGGTACAAACAACTGCAGAAGTTTTCACACACAACCTTCCATCTGCCAACAGCTCAAGCTGGCAGGAATAGGCAGCTTTTCAGGGGTGTGAACAGAATTGATTTGTACACACCGCTGGATCTGTTCCAGTGTATTTTCTCAGCCAGGACCAAAAGTAGTGTTGCAAATGAGTGGTACGGTAAGCTTTTTTTTATCTGATGTATACTAGGTTACACATACCGAGTGCTCTCAGAAGCACAGTTTAAGAGTGGGTATCACATTAATCAATTCATGGCAGGAGGGAAAAAATGACTGTTACATTACAAAGGATGGAGATTGAGTAATGGTTAGCAAGAACTTAGGAGAAATGTAGCTGCGCTTCATAGGTCCTGCTGAAGATGAAAAACAATAGCTGCAATTAAAGCCATACACTCCCAGAGTGGATTCAGAATTTAGGTAAATGAGGAAGAGAGCAGAGCGAGGCATAGAAGAGTGTGGCTGCAAATAAAACCTGCTCTCTTTTGCCAGCACCCAAATCTTACTCATGGCTTGAGAGGGATAAACAAAAGCCAAAAAGGAAAAAGTTCACATTACCTAGAGTGTTCACTGCAGAACACTCTAGTTTCTGCAGTGCTGTGATGTAACCAGGTAGCCTGCTTATCTGTTTGACAAATAGGGAATACCTAGCAACACATTTTCTTGCTTAATTTTCCAAGTACAAGAGGTTAAATATTAAACTGAGCTAATATTATTCAGGTCACTAAACAATACTTTGAAGTCATTTCTTCGTACATGGAATGTCTTGTTTTTGATAGTTGAAAAGGATAACATGTCTCTTAGATATTTCTAGCTTCTGAAAGGGAATTTGTCCAGGCATGTGAGATAATTTTTACTGTAGGATAATTTTCCAATAATCATAAGTGCACATTGCATATTGTGACTCATTCGTTGGAAGAAACCTGAAAGCATGTTTAATTCTTTTGATAGGAAAACTGAAAGTTTCTACAAATTCTCATATTTGAATTTTATTCTTAGAAAAAAACCTGTTTATCAACTTGCCAATATACTTCATTTCTGTTCTGTAAGCATAACAATTTTCCTGATGACTCTTTTCTTAAAAAATATCAATTACAATTGCTGAAAAAGAAAGTTTTGAACAGTGTCTCTATGGAATACTGTAGTGGATTTATAATAACATTTTTTAACATTATTTAACCTCATTGTTGGAATATATTTTAGATTTTATTTGCTGATGTTGAATCCAGTTAAACAATATACAGTCTCGTTGAGTGGTATAATTTTCTTTAACAACATCACAACATCTGTGAACTGAAAAACAGGTTCTGGCTGACCTAGGGAAAGAGAACTGGGGGGCCTCTACTGGGGCATGGCAGCCATCTGGAAGCAGAATCAGGGGAGTCAAGACCAGGGCTGAGAACCAGTTATAGAGCTTTATTCAAAGTATGTGGAACAAATAAAATATCTGGACCCTAGAAACCTAGGCTACAGCTAAGAGGTTAGTAAGCCGATGGCAGATGAAGCAAGGAAGACAAGTGAAAGCTTGAAAAGCAAAAGTTAGAACCTCAGTACTCGATTTCTGTAGCTAATTAATGAGGTTGTCTACTCTCAAGGGCAAAGCCCAGGACATATGGGCTTCCCTGTCCCCATTCAAGGTCCTTCCTGCCCGGCTGCTGTTCCAAGCTTCTGGCCAGCCACTCTACCCGCCTCACTGCTCCGGCTGGGCCAATACCCCACCCTATTCCTCTCCTTGCCATCTCCTTCCCATGCTGGGACTGCTCTTCTTCCCAGTTCTTTTCCACTTCCTCTCTCTAACTTTTAAACACCTCTGTATCTGAAAGTTTCTGTAAATCTCACTTTCTCTGTGGTCACCTTGGACAGACTTAGGTGTCTCTTCCTCAGTGTTCTGTAAATGCAGTATTGTTGTATGTATCATTTTACATGATAATTACTTGTTTATCAATCTGTCTTCCCTTTTAATCGGTGTTCCCCAAGAAAGCAAAGATTTTGTTTTATATAAACTCAAATCACTGGTGCCTGGCACATAGTACAGATTTATTTACAGATTGTCAAATGGAATCATGCAATGTTCCCATTAACTTTCTTCCACTTTAGGAAACAAATTGCAGATTATTTACAGGATTTTGAAACTAAAAAGAAAAACAAGAAAATTCTTACGTTGATATAGTGTTCCTGATCTGCACTTAAAAAAATACGAAAACCTTAAAAAAAAAACTTTAAAAATGCTAAACTTATACAACCAAAACAAAGTAAAATGATAATAATCCTTCCAGTTTAACATTTTTTTACATTACTGTCTAGAACTTGGCTGTATGTATCCATATTTTACATAGCTATATTTGTTGTTAAACTCTGTAATTTTTACTTAATATCATATCATAAATAATTCTTCCAAGTATTGATGTTACATGTGTTTTTCTAACTTTGAGTAAATGGAAATGGTGAAAATCTCCCCCACTGTTCACCAATTCTGAAGGAGTTTTTTCTTCTTTCTGTTTTATTTTGCCAAATCACCTTATATGAAGCAAAATTCATCTTTGGAGAATTCATTTCAGTGATGGATGACTGCTACCTGTAAACGTAAATATTGTTTGAAATTCTCTGGCCAGAGATTTAGACATCAACTTTTGAGAGCATTGAGATGATGCTAAATTATAACAAAGTGTTTTTGATTGGAGGGCTATAATCTATTGGTTAAAAAGTTGAAATATCTTATGAATGTCTTGCCAAAACTAAAATCTTCGTGTATAGAGAATTGAATGTGCTTGCTCTCTGTGTATTCAACTTCTTTATCTGACCTTGCTCCTTCAAAGATGCACTTGTTACAGGATGTCAGTCACTAATGAGGCCTAAAGTAATTGAGGCTGATTGAGCTGGCAAGATGCTGCCTAATTAGAATGATAAATGGAACTGGCTGATCAAGAATGGAGGAGTGAATGGCACAGAGGGCATTAAACAAGGTCTTTCTGTCAAGGAGGACCACTCATCCTACCCCCTCCCCCCAGCCAAACAATGACCGTCCTTCATGCCATGTGAGCCCAACACTAAACGATGTATGAAGATCATTGCTTGTGGAACTTTCTGACTCTTTCTTAGGCTAAGTGTGGGGAGGGTTTAGTGATTCCCTAGATAAGTCATTCAATATAAATATGAAAACCAAATACTTTGAGCCGTATAATTCTCTATTAAGAGTGTGGATTTACAAGTGCATTTGTTTTCTAAACAGGTAAATCTAGGGTACCTCAGAATTTGCCCCACGATTTCTATCATGTTAAACTTTCCACACCACATGAGAAATACATCAAGCAACTTCACATGTTTGAAGGGCACAGATAATATTTAATCATTGTGTTTTAGAACCTGACTCATATGTGACTGATCTTTTTATTTCTTAAATGTATCTATTAGAATCATTTGCATTTTATTATTTTAGCATTTTTTCCTTTTAAACAATATATTGACTTTATTCTTTAAACTGATGTGGATGAAAATGTATAGATTCATAAATATTTCGATGACAGTGTAATTTCACTCAGCTTATTTAGTGATGCCTATTCACTTGCTATCATTTGGGAGTAAATGTTCTGAAAGAAAGCGGCTCCTATTCCTGTTAAGCCATATTTAAGCCATTTTTAATAGAAATCACTCTAAAATGTATAATACATCTGTCAGAGCACCCATCCCCAAATTTCCTGGGACATAGCCCTTGATGGCACATGACAGCCTTCTAGGATGGTTGATACTTGTTACTCTAGGCATTATTTTAAAGTTTGTGTGTCTGAGATGCAGGCTCCAACTTCTCAGAACCCCTAGGTGATGCTTAGTGTAAGAATATACTTTGACCTGAGATCTTTAGTCAGACATTGGCAAAAAAATATCTGAAATAAAAGACAGATGTGGCCTACTCAAAAAAAAAGTAGGTAAGCACCAGAATTTTGGGAAAAATAATTAATAGAAAGTAACATTAAATTGATGTAATATTAAAATAATTCAGTAAATGGCAGTTGGAAATAGTAATTACCCCCTGCCACTAAAATCTCATTCATTAGTATATCTGTCACTTCCTCCAATGATGAATTAGAAGGATGTTTATCTGATTCAGCTTTCCTAGAGGTTTTCTCTCTACCTTTCTACCTCTGTAGTCTTCCGTAAGGATTCAGTTACAGATACAACCTTGCAAGATTCATAGGTAAGTGCATCACCTCTGTGGCATTCACAGCTGTTTGCTTGACTCTCTGAGTTACTCTGAAATTCACTGACTTTAGAAGGAAATGGTTAAGATATAACGTTTGTACTCAGTGAGGCCTGGCCTTCAATATTGTCCCCACTGTTTACTAGTTATGTGGTTTTGGACAAGTTTCCTGACCTCCATAAAATGGGCATAACGATGTTCACATCCCTGGCTTGTTTTAAAGATTAAAGGAGATAATCTATCTGAAAAGCTTAGCATCATGGCTTTTACATAGAAAGTACTAAGTGGCAGGTAGGGATACTGCTTACACACTTAGTGGTGGTAACTAGGAAATGAATAAAACTTTTCTGTCTGTGTTGCCATTCCTCCACCCTTCCACTGCTCCCATTCCCTAGCTTGACAAGGTATTGCCATCTTTCTCTCCTCTACGATATTCTTTTTTTCTGGCAAAGAGTCACTTCCAGTCTCTGTCCTGTTGGCCACTCTCCCTTCTCCATCAGTCTGCAGCCCCTACCACCTCTCTCCATCCAGCTGTCATATTGCCCCTCCTTACCCCATTGAATATCCTCTGTCATATTGCCAATTCTCTTCCCACTGACACGAGGCATGACTAAAACTGTCAGTCATCTCTTTCAGGCTCATTTATATCCACTTTATAAATGTATTAGACAGCCTCTGCTTTGTGAAACAGAATACATTGAATGGAACCTTTTCTTGATGACTCAGGGTCATGTCCATGAACACCAATGATTGTTCTGTCCTGTACAGTTATAGGAACCATCGAAGTATATAGGTTGCTTGTCCCTATGCTAAATGGATTTCTTTTAAAATTTATTGTCAGGAAAAATCCAGCCTCTCCAGACAAAGGTGGGTATGTCCTGTTGTCTGACAATGAAACATATCTACATTGGCCATGTTTTATGCAAATATAGTTTCTCTCTTTTACTTTGTACTTCAGTGGTTTTCTTTTTTGTTTGCTTGTTTTTTTTTTTAATAGTACTCTATTTATTTATTTTTGGCTGTGTTTCGGTCTTTGTTGCAGTGTGCGGGCTTCTCATTGTAGTGGCTTCTCTTGTTGCAGACCACGGGCTCTAGGCTCCCGGGCTTCAGCAGTTGCAGCATGCGGGCTCAGTAGCTGCGGCACGCGGGCCCTAGAGCGCAGGCTCAGTAGTTGTGGCGCACGGGCTTACTTGCTCTTTGGCATGTGGGATCTTCCCAGACCAGGGATCGAACCCATGTCCCCTGCATTGGCAGGTGGATTCTTAACCACTGCGCCAGCAGGGAAGCCCCTGCTTGGTTTTTCTGTCTGTTTCTTGTTACTGAAAAGAGTAGGGAAAGAGCTTACAGTCCAGAATTGCTAGCCAGTGTTCTTGTATTCAGAATGTAACTTCTCCTGAATGTGAGGATCTCCAATCTTGCATTCAACTCCAAAATTGTAATTCTAACACCTAATTGACTTTTTGTTCAATAGTTGTATTTTATATATGATTTTATTGTCACTTTCTTCAAATCTATTTTGGAATTAGGTGGGACAAATATTATATGTATATATTATAGAAATTGTATTAGTTTCTTAAGGCTGCCATAAAAACTACAGCAAACCGGATGGTTAAAACCAGAAATTTATTCTCTCAAAGCTATGGAAGCTAGAAATCTGAAATCAGGATGATGACAGAGCCATGAACTCCCTAAAGGCTTTAGAAAGATCCTTCCTTGTCTCTTCCTGGCTTCTGGTCATCGCTAGCAATCCTTAGCGTTCCTTTGCCTGGAGACACATTGCTCCAATTTTTGTATCCATCATCACTTAGTGTTCTCCCTGTGTGTCTCTGTTTTCTCCTCTTATAAAGGCACTAGTCATTCAATTAGGGCCTATTCCAATTGAATATGACCGCTTCTCAATTTAACTGCTTACATCTCCCAGGATCCTACTTCCAAATAAAGTCACATTTAAGGTTCTCGGTAGACATGAATTTTAGGGGGACACTATTCAACCCAGTACAAACACCAAATTTCTTTGATTTTCTGTTTGGTTATATTTTAGTCAATCCCACCTGCTGTTATCTCTTTGTGGTAATTCTTCCAGCTATACTCCCTTATATGTCCTAATTTCGAGCCTTGAGAAAAATATGTTAGGGCAAAACAAATTAAATTAGCTAAGTCAGTTCACCTGTTAACATTTTTAACCTGGTTAACATATTTTTTTAAAGGTGACGATAAGGTAAATAGCCCATGTCTGCATTGCAGTCCTTGCTGGTCAGGATAATGGCAGAAGCTTTCAGATGACAGCTAGAATCTACAAGCTGTGAAGTATTGGTCTTTAATAGGAGGCAGTATCCAATAAGTAAGTGATAAAACCCAAAGGAAAGTAAGAGCAGCCTATAATCCCCATTGAATATATTTGTAGAACAATATGCTCAGAAATATTGTTTAGTATAAGTATTCACTATTAATCCCTCCTTCTGCATTTCCTATTGCTATAAGGGAAACTACTGTCTGCTCATTTGCTCTGACCTCAGTGATACTCAGACTCTTCTCTGGCCTTCATTCTCTGCATATAGTCAGTCATCACATCTTGCCTAGTCTATCTGACTAATAAATATTTTATTCCCTGCTTTCATCCTTTTGTCACTCCCTTGGTTCAGGCCCTCGTCACTTCTCATCTGCAATACAGTAAGAGTAGTGAAACTAGTCTCCGTGGTTCTACACCCTGTCCGTGTGATTCCTTCCAATACCTCTGAGAAGATGTTCTTCGTAAAATAAAATATTGTTCGTACTGCTTCCTTATCAAAACCCCTCGATACCTTTCCATACACTAAAGGGCAAACTTGATATATCTGAACAGGACATGGAAGAGTAGTAATGATCTGGTTGTTTCCCCCCCTTCCAACCTCATTTCCCAGGGCTCCCCACATGTAATCTGGGCTATAATGCTGTGAAACATCTGGATTATACACACTTACTAGATACAGCTCACTGTCTTTGTGATACCTTCTGTACCCATTTCCCAGGCAGAATCCAATACTGCCTTTTCTCTGCTCACATAACATCTTAAAGTATGTACCACTAATACATTGACTGCATATCATTTTGTGACACTGTGTGTGTGTATTTCCTTTACAAACAGAATAAGCACAATAGTGGAATAAGATGGGCTTTGAGGGCTACATACATGGTAAGTCAAAATAGGTTCCTTTACTTTCCATTCATGTGTTAAGCAGGAGGGTAGAAAAAGGAGAGAGTGAATATTCCAAGGGAGAGAGCAACTCCTGGGACAGCATCAGAGAAGACATGTCTGTAGGTGCCAAGGATACAATAGTGAATACAACAAGCTAGGTTGTTGCCTTCACGGAGGTTTTACTTTGCTTTCATGTAATTATCTGTTATTTCCATTTGCTATCTTCACTATTTCCATTTCCTAGCACAATGCCTATACAAGGTAATCAATAAATGTTTGTTAATTTAATTGAATCAAATATAAAATCCAGATTAGATTTTTACATGGAATTGTGAAATGTGCGTGATACACAGCAAAAAATACTAAACAATCAAGATGGTCATTTTTCTAACCCAGTAGTTTATGAAGTGAATATTCCTTAAGCACTCTTCCGTACTAAAATTTTGTATGCTATCAGACTTAAAATGCTGGCAAAACTGTCCAAGGTAATCAATCAATATATACCAGTAATAGCAGACATCAAAATCTTCAGCATCTGTAACATGTATTACATGTTCCCACTTTTAAACTAAAAGAACTTTGGCAGAGGAGGACAAAACGTGAACAGAATTTACAGCTAGTCTCCTAGGTTATAACCATCTAAGTGTATCGGAAAAAATGTAGAAATTTCCGATGTAACCTTTAGCCAGGTAATGACAGAGAGAGATAAAAATGTTAGTCTGCAAGTCTTTACTATTATCTTTGTCAAACTCATCATCACTCCCTGCAACTAGATTTGTTGGACAGCCACTCTGTGTGCATTATGTGCTAATGTTATATTTCTTGCCTAAAAATCAAATGCCAGATTCTTACCCAGATAAAGCTTCTAATGTAATAGAGGAGATGTGAAGTACACCCGACTGGTGTTAACAGAAGTACTAGCACACACAACCATAAATGTGTGAGCCTTTGCTGAAGTTGGCAAACATCGAGTGATATCTCAGCTAATTTAGTAGTTAGTGCTTTTGTTGACAGCACATGTTCTTAACCTAATGATTTATTTACTTACCTGTGGTCAGTTTTTAAGTTTATGTTATGAATGAAATCGAGGTTACCACATGATCAGCATATGGACTACCTAAATTGGCTTCGTTAACTTCTACTAGTTAGCTGGTGAACAGTTCACAGGAAAGAAATGATGACATGTCAATGTATCTAAACATTTGCATCACAGCAGCCAACAAAACAACTAGAAGAACATGTCTTGTTAAAAATAAACCAGGAAGATCATTTTTATCTGCTAAAGAGGAAAAAGGGTCATTTGTGATATTTAGCCAGCTACAACTTAATGACTTCATTAATAGAAAAATCCCAGTGTTAAGCAAAGAAAGATCCTTTTTTTTGGTAATATTGTTAAAAATCAAGGAAAACATTCCCTGGCTAATGAAAGCAAATATGAACAAAGCATTTGGCAAAGTTTTAGGAAGATTATGCTTTGGGGACAAGATGAACTAACCAACAGTTGTTTCTATCACGTGCATGAGACTCTCTTTCTCGAGATCATTTCTCTGGGCAGCATATTACTTCAGGTTGATGTTGCTTTTTCATGATTGGTGCCATCCAGGGACCAGTGTAATCACGAATGCAGCGTAGTGGGTTTGCTCAGAACCATGCTTTTGCTACCTCTGTCGGTTCCTACATGACCATTTTGTGCTTGTGCACAACCTCAACCTTTGTGATTGCTTTAGATGAATGTCAGAAGCAATAAACTCCTGCCTCTGTTAAATAAATATAGAGCCGCCACTGTTTATTTCCAGTTGTCATTAGTAAGAAAACGGAAGAGCAGAAATAAAGGACAGGAAAACAAAAAGTGAGGATAGCTGATGAAAGCTAGTTCTAGCGGCAAAAATACTTAACACAAAATCTTTTTTTCATAGAATTTTGTTTGGAAAGTGCACCTGAGGGACCAGAAGGATTAGCAAACCTTGCCAGTCACTGCAGGGTGCAGCTAAAGTAGGCTCATTGAAGTTCCAGTTCAAAAATGATAAGGTTTAATAAATCTCTGTGGGTAGATTTATCTCATAATTGCAGATCATATTTAGAGGACTGGACTAATTAGACTTGATTTGTATATGTTTTAGGCTTAATTGAAAGTCATTTTTTTCCTGTTACTTCAAAATTATTCTTTGTTAATGTGGAAAGAGGTAACTTTCGTATAAGCTAAATTCTAAAACATACTGTGTTTATCTTCTTTACATTTGAATTGCATGCTGCTCTGCTGTTACGAAATATAGTCACTGTGCTAAAAAAAAGAAAAGATGCTGATTTCTGTGTCTGTGATTTGTGATACTAAAATATGATATTTAGAGATAAATCTTAAAGAGAACACAACAACAGATTTATGCCAAAGCAGAGTTATATGTTAGTAAAGGAAACAAAAGGATAACAATAAAATAATATCTTCTGTGTACCACCTTTTGTTTAACAAGGCCACTCTTAGTGGCTGATTCATTGTTTAAAAAAAATACTAAACCTAAAATGCTATACCTCATTGCAATAAAAATTATAATCCTTTGAAGTATTTAAATTAGCATGGTTACAAATATGACTGTATATGTTGATTCCATTATTAGGCCATTATTATTTAAATTTTGCATTAGTATTCATCCAGTCTGGAATTTTGTCTTGGATTTCCATAATGTTTCTCTTGGTCCTCATTAGGGTATCTCGGTACATACGCTGCTTATTGCTAACGTGGCTATATTGCAGTATCTTTCGAGTTATGGATGAAATCCGCAGTCATTTAAGTGCATTGCTGCAGTAATCTTTGTGTAATATAGCAAACTTCCTCATGATTCAAGTTGTTTTTGAAATTGTGGAGGGGGTCCAAGGACAGGAAGAGAGCTTTGGTGTTTTCTTTGTGTCAGTGTTTTCCTGGAATTATTTTCCAGTTTTCCTTTCCTAGGCTAAACTTATGAATTAACAGCTCATGTATACAGTTACAGGACAAATTTGGAAGCCATTGGGAAGTCCCTCTTACCTCAGAATAATTGTATTTGAGTCTCATTTTCTAATTATAAACTGTGTGAATCTCCATCACTAGATTTTCATTAGGTAAAAGTTAATATCCTTTTAGTTAGTAAAAATAAAGTTGATCAATTAAATACCACTAAAAATCCCAGGAAGTTATTTTGTGGATATTGATAAACTTATTCTAAAGTTTATGTGGAGAGTTGAAAGACCCAGAATAGTCAACACAATATTGAAGGAGTAGAACAAAAGAAGCTGACATCACCCAACTTAAAGACTTACTATAAAGCTACAGTAATGAAGACAATGTGGTCATGGTAAAAGAATACACAAATTGATCCATGGAACAGAATAGAGAACTTCAGCTAATGATGCTGAAACAACTGGATATCCACATACAAAAAAATTAATCTAGACACAGACCATACACACTTCACAAAAACTAACTGAAAATAAATCACAGACCAAAAAGGGGAAGTGTAAAACTGTAAAACTCTTAGAAAATAACATAGGAGAAAGCATAGATGTCCTTGAGTATGCAGATGACCGTTTAGATACAATACCACAGGCACAATCCATGAAGTAAATAATTGATAAGTTAAACTTCATTAAAATTATTAACTTCTCTGTGAGAAACAATTCCAAGGAAAATAATAAGACAAATAAGAGACTGGGAGAAAATATTTGCAAGACACATTTGATAAGGGATTGTTATCCATAATATATAAAGAACTCTTAAAACTTGACAATAAGAAAACAAAAAACACAATTAAAAAATAAGCCAAAGACTAACAAACACCTCACCAAAGAAGATAAACAGATGGCAAATAAGTATATGAAAAGATGTCCTGGGCTTCCCTGGTGGCGCAGTGGTTGAGAGTCCTCCTTCCGATGCAGGGGACACGGGTTCATGCCCCGGTCCGGGAAGATCCCACATGCCGCGGAGTGGCTGGGCCTGTGGGCCATGGCCGCTGAACCTGCGCGTCCGGAGCCTGTGCTCCGCAACAGGAGAGGCCTCAACAGTGATTTCGCGTACCGCAAAAAAAAAAAAAAAAAAAAGAAAAGATGTCCTATATCATATGTCGTCAGGGAAACGCAAATTAAAACAACAAAGACATACCACTACACATCTACCAGAACGGCCCAAATCCAGAAACCTAACAACACCAAATGCTGGTGAGGATGTGGAGCAACAGGAACTCTCATTCATTGCTAGCAGGAAAGCAAAATATTACAGCAATTTGGAATACAGATTGTCTTTTTCTTAAAAAACTAAAAATACTCTTACCATATGATCCCGCAATCAGGCTCCTTGGTATTTACTTAAAGGAGTTCAGTTTCTTTAATTTATGTCTACATAAAAACCTGCACACAGATATTTATAGAAGCTTTATTCATAATTGTCCAAACTTGGAAGCAACCAAGATATCCTTCAATAGGTGAATAGATAAATAAACTGTGATATACCCAGATATTGAAATATTATTCAGCATTAAAAAGAAATAAGCTATTAAGCTAGGAAAAGCTATGGTGGAACCTTAAATCCATATTACTAAGTGAAAGAAGCCAAACTGAAAAAGGTTACGTATTGAATGATTCCAACTATATGACATTCTGGAAAAGGCAAAACTAAAGTGACAGTAAAAAGATCAGTGGTTGCGAAGGAGTAGGATGGGAAGGAGGTATGAATAGGCAGAACATAGAGAATTGTTAGGGCGGTGAAACTACTCTGTATGATATTACATTGGTGGACACATGTCACCAAATATTTGTCAAGGCCCATAGAATGCACAGTACCAAGGGTTAACCCAAATGCAAACCATGGGCTTTGGGTGGTGATGTTGTATTTATGTAGGTTCATGGATTGTAACAAATACACCACTGTGATGAAGGATGTTGCTAATGGGGAAGGTTGTGCATTTGTGGGGGGGAGGGAGGAGTATATGGGAATTTTGTGTACTTTCTGCTCAATATTGCTTTAAACCTAGAACTGCTCTAAAAATAGTCTTTTTAAAATTGAAAAAAAAGAAAAGAACATTTCAATTCAACAAACAACAAAATAATGAAGTTAACCCTTACATCCATTAGGCCAAATCATTAACTTTTTATGTCTCCTCGACTTTCAAATAAAGCAATTTCTCTTGTAGAAATATTAATAACCAATATTAAAAGGAAACTTCAATTCCCTTTCTTCCCCCCCCACAATTGTCTGTCCCAAGACTTTCCACATGCCAGATTTTGACTACTGCTCAAAGATGCCAGCTGCCTTGATGACAGAAAACATTTAATAATTATATGTCTAAGAAGGGGTGTGTTGGCAGGTGGGAAGGTGGGGTGTGAGATCTATCAGTCTGGAACAGAGACTAAGAAAGAGAAAGGAGAGCAAGTAGAACATCAAAGGGTTCTGAGAAATGTCTTAAGAAGGAAAACAACAGAAAGGACCCAGAATGGTAAGTGAATTTGCAGAGTTTTTTCCATGGTGGGCTCAGATTCAAAGGTGAGGTGAGGAAAAGATGAGCCTTGCCTCACAAGGAAGGGATGAGAGAACAGGCTGAGATGCCCAGAGGACTGCAGGACAGCCTTGAGCATGGATGGGAGGAACCATATATGACCCACATCCAACAATAACTTTGTGTTCATCATTCAGGGCATTTATTGTAATAGGTATAGTAAAGGCTTATTGTCCCAACAATTGATTTGTAAGTCAGATACCTCTCAGTGAGTTGAGATGATTGCTTTTTGTGAGATTTTTGTTAGAAATCTGGCAGCAGCTGAAAGCAGTATTTGTTAAATAGGAAAGAGAGAAAGAGTGCTGGATTAAACGGCAGTGGACGTTAGAGAGGAGAGAAACTGGCAAAGACCCATGGGATGCTTTCTAGCTTTTCCTGATCACGTTCCCCTCTTGCTTTAGAGAGCACAGCTAGTGTGTAGTGAACCGTATGGGTAGAAAGATGACAGCTATTTATTAAATAAATGATTGTGTGTAAATGTTTTCAACAAGTGAAATTAGTTTAAATTACATTAAAGGCTAAGATTTTTTAAACTTTTTATTTTTGAAAGTTCAGTCACATAGCTTTTAAATTCAGAACTGCATCAAAGAGGGTGATGCAGTCAAAGATGAAAATAGTCAAAGGAAGCAAAATTGTTTGGTGAACAGCAAATGATGGGACATGCGGAAGGCTAAGATGGCCTATAATGCTTAAGAAATGCCATTCTCAAGGGCTTTGTTGTTGGGTGAGCAAGAAAGTAGATGCAGCTAATGCAATTTGGCACTAATATTCCAATTGATGATTCATTGGTTTTTAATGTGTATTGTTCATAACTTTGCAACATAAGGGAGAAAGCAGTGTAAGCATAGGGGTAGTATTCTGATCCTGGCATTCAAACTAACGCTGATTTTTGTCATAAATTGAATCTAAAGATAGATTGGCATCTGAAATATTTTCTATATAGATTTTTACGCTCTTTTTAAAATATTGTTGATATTAAGTTTTGAACTGAAATAAGTAATAGTTACCAGATGTATGTAGCCTGGAATGGATAATGTATGTTTTACAATAAAATGAAGTATTAACTTTGAGAAAATACCTTATCATATTGAAAACTGAACATGTTAGTCTGATGCTTACATAGTTTGTAAGGCATGTGAATTCAGATATGTGGCCTTGTTTGGGGTCCTAAGAATCAGGGTCTAGAACTTATCATAAGTTTCCTATGCTCTTAAGATCCTTATAAGTGTTTGTGTGATAAGGTTTTCTAGTTCATTGTAAGTTAAGTTACACACACACATATATACATACATATATACACATATAATTGTGGGTGTATATATGTATCTGTATATATACATGGGGAGACTGAGGGGGTGACAGAAAGTGTGTGAGCACAGGAGCAAAGAGTATATGAGAATCATTTTCAGAAGAAATCAAGCAAAATTGCTAAAGCAGCATATAATATAGATCTTAGTGAATGAAGAATTGTATCAAAACAAATTAATGGATAATTGTTAAATGAATATTGCTTTATATTACTTACTTAAAATTCTTCCATCAACCATTTTAGATGATGAAATATAATTGTCAAGATATTTTTCTGTCATTCATTTTTCTCATTCAATCATTCATTTAATGAATAAGCATATAATGTCCTAACTCTGATTTAGTGTTTTGAAAAAAAGATGCAAATACTGCATATAGTAAGGATAGGGTGGGGAGGTCAGACATTTTTCTAAAGAAAGTAGCTCTGATCTCTGAGTCATAAGTGCTGTTAATTTAGCAAAGTTGTGGGTTACTAGTGAAAAGCACATTCTGTTAAGCATCAGTATGCACCAGGCCTTGAGGCAAATGAGAACAGCAGAGAAAGCCAGTACATCTGAACTGTAGAAAGGAGGCTAACCTGCAAGGTGAGGATGGGGAGATAGGACCCAGATCATGCGGTGATATGTAGGCTTTGTTACCAATGTTAGTGTTTGTCTAAGAGAAGTGTAATTCTTTGGAGGGTTTTACAAAGCAGGATGAGTAGTAGCATTAGCATTTTGCAAAGATTGCTTTGGCCCATAGAGATAATAAATTGGAGGAGAAAATTAAAATGTGTAGATTTAGGGTTAAAGTTGGTGGAATAAAGTATTTTTATTTATTGAAACACATAGAAAGAAAAAAGTGTGTGTGTCTGTGTGTGTGTTTGTGTGCATAAGTATGAAATAGTAAGGATGACAAATTTTGAACAATATCTATAATAAAAAATGGTCCACAACAAGGCAGCATGTTGAGAGCTAACACAAACTACAACCTCAGGTTGAATACATACATCTTTTATAGAAAGTGCCATATCTCTGAAAGGCTTATCCAATATTCCCTTGATTAATAGAAAAAAAGATCAAAGGGTTTGGATGGATCAAAGGCAAAGTAGGGAGAGTCCCTGACACTGCTGGTTCCAGGTCTCAGAGTGGACAGTGGCAAGGGATGGGAAAGTGAGAGGACAGCTTTATCATCTAATAACCTGCCCCTCCTGGTGAGAGAGCCTGAAAGAGGGAAGATGTTTGAAAGGTGGGAGGGGAAGGGACATGGGATTAGGAGATTAAAACCCAGAGAGTATGAATAAAGGAACTTCAAACTGCCACCTCCAAAATCAGAGTGGAAAATTGTACCCAACCAAAAAGAACACAGCAGATTTTGGGAGAGTGGTTCATCAAGGACTTGAAATTATTGATAGCCCCAGGAGAGTCTCCTGACTCTCACTGTATTTCAGACTCTGCTGAATGCTACCAGTCACAATACAGAAAGGAACAAATGCAAGACCTGTGCAGAGATGCTGTAAATAAAACTAAAACAAACACAATAAGCAAACAATAGCAGAAGCATATAAACATTTGACAATAACAACAAACTGCAATTGGAAAGAAAGGAAGATGAAAGTAACATCTAACAAATTTTAGTTTTAGAATCAGAAGAGGCCTGGAATGTGGTTCTCTACACTTTGTAGCAATTGTGAAAATGTGTATGTTTGTGTCTGTTTTATGGAAGTTCAAAGAAGAGTTTAAAGAAGAGATTCCAGGCCAACAAAAAAGAATCAAAGGGAGCTGACATACCTGAGGAAGAAATGGAAGGGAAAAACAAAACCATTGTAGAGTTAAAGATAAGTTTAGAGATAATGAAAAGTAGAATGAATCTGGCTTAAAGCACAGTGATAAATCAGAGAACTGAGAAAAATCACAAAAATAAATAGTATTAGAAGAAATAGTATTTCCGGAAGACATACAAAGGAAATCAACAGATGTATAATTTGTGTTCTCAGTAAGAAAATACAGCCTGTGGAAAATGATAAATGGATGATAAAACTGCCTTTCCTATCATAAAGGTGATTCCTGTCCCACAAAATTTGATTCAGAAAAGGCAGTACCAAAGCATACGTTGTGAGATTTAGAACTTAAAGGTTAATGATAATGATAATAATAAAAAGCACATGTACAGAAAGCTGAAGATTTTTTTCATACTTCATAAGATGCCAAGAGACAACACTGGATAATTTAAGCATATCATGCTCAGCTTAGTTTTCTTTCAAGGCATAATCCTAAAATTCATGAAACTCAGAAAAGATGTCTTCCCTTGCGTTATTCTTGAAAGATATATTACTTGATAACAAAATAAAGCCAACCAAGGGATGATGGCAATGAAATTAAAGAGATCAGGAAGGAACACAGCATGATAGAATAATAGGTTGAAATTTGACCTGTTCAAATAAATATTTAAGACTCACCAATTCTTGCTTTACTTTCTTTGTACTTCTCTCTTTTATGGTGAGCTTATGCCACTTTTTTCCCTAAAGCATGCATTTTCAAATATTAATGTCGGGAAACTAGTTAAAAGGCAGTTAGTTGTCATAGTTCAGGCACATGAGTGCTCAGGCTAGGAACATAATAATGGAGATGGGGAGATGTGGACAGATACATGAGATGCAGGAGGTAAATTTGATAGGCTCTGTTAATGTATGTGAGGGAGAGGGAGGCGACAAGCAAAACTTCTACATCCCTGGCCTACACAACTTGTTGGATGGTTCTCTGTGACAGGAAATACCAGAAAAGACCTCAGTGTGGAGGGTTGGGTGGAGGGTTTCAGATATTATTTGAATCTATGGTAGCGGTTATCAAACTTCAGGGTGTGATGTCTCCTTTTGATTGGCAAAAATATTTGAGATTTCTTTCTCCTTCCTGGAATCCACATAACAGTAAATATATTATTAATATTATTATTTACATTTGTAATTACTACTCCAGAGAATACAGACTAATGTCCTCTAGTAGTTTAGAATGGAAGTGGGTAATCTTTTTGTACAAGTCCAGATAGTAAATATTTTAGGCCTTATGGGCCACAAAGTCTCTCTTAAAACTACTCAGCTCTGTCACTGTAGCAAGAAAGCAACCATAGACAATACAGAAATGCATGAGTGTGATGATGTTACAATGAAATTTTATTTTTGAGCACTGGATTTTGAATTTTGTATAATTTTAACATCATTAAATAGTATTCTTATTTTTATTTTTTACCACTCAAGACATAGAAGCCATTATTAGCTCATGGATTATTTTAAAAACAGGCAGTGAGCTGGGTTTGGCATACAGATCCTAGTTTGCCAAGCCCTGGTCTAGAATGTTTACCTTCTGGATCTCTATTTAAACCTCTTAGCAAAAATTGGATTTACACCATCAGCTGAGGTATTATGTAAATATTACCTGTAAGTTTGATAATCATGGATGAAATCATAACAAATTTTTTACAACAATAATTGTGCAAGGATGTACAGAAACATAGAACCTTAATTGGAAACATGCAGCACAAATCAGCTATGGTTTTAAGCTTGATAAGGTTTTAATTCAGCAAAGGTATCCTCTAGAGGCAGTGAAATTACACTGTTGTCTTGTGAGGATGTTCTCTGTTAGAGTGCTTAGAGATCTTTCTTCTTGGTAACTTTTATCAATTGAAGTGATATGTCTATTCCTGTGCTTTATGATGACATTCCATATTTGAAGATAACTAACTTTTATATCTAACTTTTATATCTTTCTTTATATAGTCCCTGATTCCTGATATCTAGTTTTCCTCTGGTTAATTTCAACTAAAAATTTGTGTGGTGGAATATATACATATATATATATATATATATTTTTTTTTTTTTGGTACACGGGCCTCTCACTGTTGTGGCCTCTCCCGTTGCGGAGCACAGGCTCCGGACGCGCAGGCTCAGCGGCCATGGCTCATGGGCCCAGCTGCTCCGCGGCATGTGGGATCTTCCCAGACCGGGACACGAACCCGCGTCCCCTGCATTGGCAGGCAGACTCTCAACCACTGCGCCACCAGGGAAGCCCTGGAGTACATTTTTAAATGAGCAAAAGATCTGAGGAAGATGAAAACTCCCATATCCCACTGTAATCTAAAAATTTCACTGAAACTTTTTTCCCTAGGGAAGCCCTTTACTTCTGTAACTGTTAAGTATAACATCCTTAGTTTTTATGTTTAACATCAGTAAAAATTTGAGGACATACAGAGAGGTTATAATCAAATGGTATTTTTTATTAGACTTCATCTACTTAATGTGTCTAGATGAAATGATGTGACTCAAAAGAGTAACATACTCATTTGCTAGCTGAAATATCAGTACTCATAATTTAACAAAATATGTTGTTTACATGATAATAAATATTTTACATACAGATAAAATATAATTTTATATTTTTAAATTCTTTTTGAATTTTATAATCCTTTTAACAAATGTTGTGTATGAAACTAACTAGAGAAAGCTTCAGAAATAAGAAAATGCTAGTGTTCTTAACAAAGCAATTAGTAGTTGAAAGAATATTTAAGAACAGGACAGAAATAAAATAATCAGGAAATCATTTAGACAGTGGAGGTCCTCTGCAATCATTATACTTTTTGGAGACTAGCCAATTATAATTTTAAAAAATGTAACCTACAGTCTTTAAGTAAAATAAAAGCTTATTAGGTCATATGGACATTTTACAATTTTGGCAAAATTAATTTCAATATCTTTAAATATGTCTTCTTCAATTATAATCATATTGAATGCTAAATGTACCATTACATTTTGATCTCTGAAGAATTTAATGACAGACCCCAGTATCATCAGCTAACATTTAAGTCAAATAAGCTTTAGTTTAAGGTAAAATACGCTGAGCCAGAGTAAACAGGTTCTAACTGAAAACATGTAAAGATGCAGAAAAGACAAGTTGAAACCACTAAGTTTTCTATCATAGTTAACAATTATTTAGCATTTGAAAAGAAACACACACACACACAAAGTTTTGTCTTTCTTGCACCAAAAGAATCTAGGGGAAATAAAAGTTATTGTTGAAGTGTTTTTCCTATAAAATATCCACGAGACTTACTGTATTGTAGCAAAAAATTCAGTTAACTGATTGAAGCAGTGTGTCCAAGCAATTCCATCTGATTGGCATATTTTTCCCTGTACAAGTTGAAATACTCAATTCAGCCACCTGGGAAAAGCACAGCTAATGTATGTTGGAGTCAGAGATTTGTATAGATCTTTTATTATTTTTTGATTTATAAGAAAAATGCTTACTATCAATTCTCACTCCATCATAAAGTGGAGACAAATGTAGAGAAGAAAATAGATGGCTCATGTTCTATAACCAAGAAATGCATTTTAAATTCTCATAGACTTCATAAATTTGTGGAATTCCATGATTATATTGAATCCAGTGCTTTAATTCTCCACTGTAATATTTGAATCACTTTATATTACATTGAATTGCTAATTTAGACTCTCAAATGATAAGACATGAATTTCACATGTCCTGAATTTAGGTAGTGGTTATCACCCCTAGATGGTAAATGTAGGTGAGATGATGTTCATAATACATCTCTTTGGGCTCTGATAACTGGTATCCCAAGCATCTACTCACCACTATTTTTATTTAAAATATCATATAATATATGCAAAATAAAACATTTTATTATATACAGAAAAATAATTATACAATAATAAGTTCCTCTCCATATGTTTCCCTTTCTTACATTACACTCTATTTCTTATTGATAAGATTATGTGAGTAATTCATTCAGATCTCAAAACATTATTATTATGAACACAAATACTATTTGCTTTAGTGTCTGTTGTCCCGAAATTGCTCATATTCTGTTTGGCTGTTTTCATTTTAGGTTGTGCTTAATGGTGCCATTATCTAAAGGTTAGAATTTGTTAATTAATTTAAACAATTTTTCTTGTATGTGGTCATTCTTCCTATAGGTATTGATAAGGTATTAATACTGGAATTGAGTCATAACCTTGCATATAAAATGAAATGAAGATATTTCCAGTTCTTAATTTCCTCACCTACAACTAGTCCTACTATCTGGGTCAAACCTTTGATCCTGTCGTTTTAGAAACAGCCACTCTTCTGAAAACAAAATTTTAAGTATCAGTTCTATGACCAATGTCTTCTAAACAACAACTCACCTACTCTGGCTCTTAGAATACTACTGCAGTTACTCAACTTGCAGGCATCTTCAGACTTTTTCACCATCTATAAGACTCCTTAGTGCAAGATCAACTTTATCACTTGCTTAGACAATCCAATGGCCTCCAAACTGTTTATCTTCCTCTCATCATTCCTTTTTATTATTTATTGTATATACTGGATGGAAAATGCTCTTGAATGTAAATAAAGTACATTATGTCATTTCCATATCTTAAAACATGTAATATCTTTCTAACTTACTTATAATAAAATTCAAACTCCTTTCACTGTTTATAAAGAGATGCATGATTTAGTCATCACCTGTGTCTCCAGCCTCACTTTGTGCTATTCTAATTCCTAGCTCAAATTACTCCAGCCACAATGATCTTCTGAGTATTTTTTGAATGATCCAAACTCATTATGTACCATCTTTTGTCCCAGCTGGGATTGCCCTTCCTCTCAATTTCGCATGATTTTCTATTCCTTTTTGTTCAGATCTCAGGTTAAATGTCATGCAGTATAAAGTAGCTATTCAGTCTCTTGCTATCTCTTTGACTTACTTTCTTTTTTTTAGCTTTACTGAGGTACAATTTCCAAATAAAATTATAATATATTTAAAGTGTACAATGTGATGATTTGGCATATGTATACATTGTGAAAGGATTTCTACCCTTGAGTTAATTAACACACCAATCATCTCACATGTTTACCTTTTTTCTTTTTTCTTTCTTTTGGTGAGAACACTTAAGTTCTAATGTCTTAGAAATTTTCAATTTTACAATACAGTATTATCAACTAGAGTAACCATGTTATACATTAGATCCTCAGATTTTATCCATCTTATAACTGAAGGTGTTACTTTTTTTACCAGCCTTTTCCCATTTCCCTCACCTCCTAGTCTCTGGCAATAACTGTTCTACTCCGTGTCTTCTATGAGTTTGACTTTTTAGATTCTACATATAAGTAATAGTAAGCAGTGTTTGTCTTTCTCTGCCTGGCTTATTTCACTTAGCATAGTGCTTTCCATGTTCATTCATTTTGTCATAAATGACAGGATTTTCTTGGTTTTTAAGGTTAACTAATATCCCAGTGTGTGTGTGTCTCTCTGTCTGTGTGTATCACATTTTCTTTGTCCATTCATTTGTTGATAGACACAGGTTGTTTACATACCTTGGCTATTGGCTGTTGTGAATAATGCTGTAAAGAAAATGGGAGTACAGATATCTCTTCAAGATAGTGATTTCATTTTCTTTGGATATACACTTAGAAGTGGAATTGTGAATTATATGGTAGTTCTGTTTTTAGTTTCTTGAAAAATCTTTATATTGTTTTCCATAGTGACTGTACCAGTTTACATTCCCACCAACAGTGCACAAAGGTTTACTTTTCTCCACATCCTTGCAACATACGTTATCTCTTGTCTTTTTGGTGACCACCATTCTAATGTGTGAGGTGGTATCTCACTGTAGTTTTGATTTACATTTTCCTGATGATTAGTGATATTGAGCACCTTTTCCCGTACCTGTTGGCATGCGTATGTCTTTATTGGAAAATCACTTCAGGTCCTTTGCCCATTTTATTAATTAGGTTATTTGGGTTTTTTTTTGTGTTTTGGGTTTTTTTGCTATTGAGTTGCTATTGAGTTCCTTGTATGTTTTAGATATTAACTCCTTATGCGATATGTGGTTTGCAAATATTTTCTCCCATTACACTGTTTTTTCACTTTGTTGATGGTTTCTTTTGCTGTGCAGAAACTTTTTAGTTTGATAATGTCCCACTTGTTTTTTTTTGCTTTTGTTGCCTTTGCTTTTGGGGTCAAATCCAAAAAATCAGCTTCCCTGACAGAAGTAGCCACCCCGCTAGTGCATGCTAAATTAGAAGACTGGCTCTCAGGCAGCTTTTAAAGTATGCAGATAAACCCATTTCAGGGAAAAAGTGGGAGATGGGTATTTTTATCTCCTTCCTCTGGGCTGAGCCCAAGGGGGATAGTTGCAGTGAGTGCTAGTGAATTTGTTAAGATGTGCTTCTTTGTTTGCTGATGTCTTGTGGGTCTTGTGGACACAAGTCGTTAGCTTTCAGAGCTGTTTGGGGGGGGGGCATTCCTCCAGTGGGAGTCTTAAAAGTTAGGGCACTAGATGTAAGGTCCAAGCCCTTTGCTCCTCAGAGAGAAGCTGGGAGTCAGGTGTTCCTTTCTGATTGTATGGTGCTATGCCATGGGTGGAGATTTTGACAAGAGTGTCTCAGCCTCTCCTTTGTGTTTTGATGTGGGTATTTTCTCATTTATCTGATGCGTAGGAGTCACTCAGCTAGTTTCTGGATCTCTTTCTGAGAGACTTGCTCCATAGGTAGCTGTACATTTGGTGTGTTCCTGAGAAGAAGGAAACTCAGGAGGCTCCTATGTTGCATCTTAGTCTGCTCTGACTCTCACTGATTATTTTTATATCGAACCCCGTAGGATATAAAAGTCATGAGAATGGAGACCTTGCCTATCTTATTCACTGCTGAATTTGGAGTAATACTAACACACAATAAACACTTAATAACTACTTCTTGACTGATTAGGTTAACTAAATTCAAAGGCAAGAAAATGTTAGTCATCCAGCTTCCTAGTTCAAATACATATTTTGTCAGTTCAAAAAAACTCGCAATGTTACAGAAATATGTTGCTGCCTCCCTCTAATATGAATGCAAAGTACTGGGTCACAATACTTTTAATCTTTAGATATGGTGCTTTCCTGTAAGGCAAACATTATCAACCTTGTTTTCTTAGATTTTGACTTTTCCAAATGTTTATAAATAATTCTATATAATAGTCCAATACAACTGTCATCTCTTAGAAGCTTAAATTTTTAACTTAACTTTCTTTAAGTGGTATCTTTTAAAGGGGATTCCATGTGCATTTACATCAATTATTAATATTAAAGAAGTCCATTTTAAACTTCTTAAGAAAATTCATGTGGTAATATACTTATGTTTTACTCAGCTCAGGCTGCTGTTGACTGAAGAAAAGTGAACAACCTAAAAGTTGTGAGTTAAGTTTTCTTTGGGGACCTTACTGAGGAGTATAGCCTGGAAGACAGCTTCTCAGCTCAGAGGAACTGCTCCAGAGAGGTTAGGGAGAAGCCAGGATATATAGGAGTTTTTGCAGGAAAAAAACAAACATGGAGTCGAACATCAAAAGATTACTGCAAATCACAAAAAGCAGACATCTTAAGTTAATAATTTTAGCGCTTTTCTATGTTTGGGAAGATGCAAAAGTCTGGGCTCATTGAAATTATTCCTTAGATATTCATCTTAACTATCTAGGGCCAGCAGCCTCTTGTTTTTTATTTTCCGTCCTGAATTCCCCTCTGGGTGCACCATGGGTGGGGGTGTGTGGCTGCAGTGGCTATGGCTTGATGGTGATGGAGGGTAACATTCGTAGTCTACTGGAGTAGCAGGCAACATTTTTTGTCCACACTGCTATAACAACAACATCAACAACAACAAAAGACACAGACTGGGTGGCTTAAACAACAGAAATTGGTTTCTCACAGTTCTGAAGTCTAGAAAATCCAAGATCAAGGTGCCAGCAGATTTGGTGGCTGGTAAGGGCTCTCTCCTTGGGTTGCAGTCAGCTTCTTTCTCACTGTATATTCCTATGGCCTTTCCTTAGTGTGTATACATGGACAACTCTCTCTCTCCCTCTTTCTAAGGTCACTAATCCTATCAGATTAGGATCCGACTCTCATGACCTCATTTAATCTTAAATACCTCCTAAAAACCCTGTTTCCAAATACAATCTCATTGAGGAGTAGGGCTTTAACCTGAATTCGGGGGCAGGGACACAATTCAGTTCATAACATATAGATAATTGAATAAAAATAGACATTGAGGTCTTAAAAAGTAACAGCCCTACAGTTTCTGGTTTTGCTTGTGAGTGTGTGTGAAAGCACAAACAGAAAATATTTACCGTTTATCAATCATAGTGTCAAGAGGAAAGGTCTGTAATTTATGAATATCTGTGGCTATACGTACATGAATCTAATCCATGCAATTGACAAAGTAAAAAAATTTAGTCAAGCGTCATTCAGGGATCTGAATATATAGTTGGTTGACTCTACTGTTTATTGTTCGGTGGTGTGTATAGAGGCAGAACACATTTGCATGAAAGGGTCATATTCCTTATTGAGAGCTAAGAGCTTTTCTTCATGCAGATAATATACTCACAATTTACAAAATTATGATTTTTCTTTTATAAAAGACATTTTCTAGATCACTGACTCAGAGTTTCATATATGTGTGTGTTAGAGACTTATGACACTGATAAATTTTCAATAAAAATAGAGAAAATATATTGTGAATATGCTGAAGTGCACATTCACTGAAAAGTCACCCATACCTTTCTATACTTGTTTACAGGTACACAACATCAGCATATTAATTCATATAAGTCACTCAGTAATTCATTCAAAAGATATTTTTTAATGTTTTCTATGTAATAAGCCATGGGTGAAGTTGGGAAGCATTTCTTCATGTATATTGCACATGCTATTTGGTCAAAATATATATTGTATAGAAAATTAACGATTATCCTGGGGACTTTTTTTTGAGACAGAGAAGGTTAGAGAGTTGAATGATTATTGTGTTAATATGCCAACATGTACATAAAGGACTGCATAAGTAAATGAATTATTTTATGTTCTCTTGTACAGGGAAAATAACACAATATCTGAGTAGATAGGAACTAATACACTTCAAGAGACAAGATCTGTTTCATTGACAAATTAATACTCTGTGTCAGTAGCACAGGAATCATCAAAGAAATATTTTAATGAGGAAAGCTAGGCAAGTCTAGAATCTGGATAGGCAAGGCATATCAGCCCAGTTCCTCTGTGTAAGAAATAATAAAAAAAAATCTCAGTGATATACAATAATAAGCATTTATTTCTTGTTCATGTATCTGCTACTCATTTGGGTAGATTTGCTTCAGCTGTGTATATAAGGTTTAGCCAGGGCAGCTGTTTCAGACTGTGGATCCAGCTTAGCTTGGTTACAAAGGGGGTTCAGTTTTCTTCCATGTGTCTGCATTTGGGAACCCAGATAAAGGAACAACAGATGTCCAGAGGAAGCTCTTCTCATAGTGATCTCTAGAGTACATTCACTGATGCACGTGATAAACCTCACTTGCATCACATCCATTAGTATCTTACTGGCCAAAGCAATGGTGTATATCTAAGCCATTTCAGTTAGGCAAATAAATACAGCCCTGTATTCATGGTGGGGCGAGGGGCAGGAATGAATATATGCTGAAAAGTAATCTAATTTTCACAGTGTGCCCTCTTATTCATAGGTATTCACTTCCTTTCTTCATGCAGAGTTACTCACTATCTCCTTAAAAAGAATATGCCAAAATCTCGTTGAAAAGTTTCATTCAATCATGACATCAAGCTCGAAGTCTAGGATCTTGTGATTTACACTGGGCCAAGATTTTGCTCCCTCTGAAACCAGATTTTGCTCCTCTGAAACAATGAACTAAAAACAAGTTATGTATTCCCTGTATACCCAACATAAAATAATGGAACTGGGGCATAAAATAATGGAACTGATTGTAACTTCATTAACAATCCCATCCAAAAAGGTGAGCATATAGCATTCACTGATACATAAAAATTCTAAAATTTGGCCAAGTAAATGCTACCAGGTTGTTCTCCTGTTAGGGAAGTTTCCTTGATCAGTCACCAATTAACTTCCGCAAAGTGGCTTTCCAGTCCATGGTTTTCCACAGTTCTTGGATTCACTTTCTGGGGACTGCTTCAGTTTTATCATTTCCCTTGGTCATTTCTAAAGAAAGTATTGGGAAATACGTCACTCATTGGTGAATGCACAGCTTTTCAGCCTCTTTCTGCATCTAGAAATTTGGGAGCAGTCTTCTTTTTATACTTTATATAATCTCAGTTTCTTTTAATCTGGCTGCTTGTACTTTTTCCGTCATAGCTCTTTCAGAAACATTGTATGTGTTTTACTCATTAGTTTCCAGCAAATTTATTTGCTCAAAGCTATACCCACAATTACTTTCCAGACTTGTCTTTCTTTTTAGATTTACTTACCAGTAATTTGGTGTATTTAATTTTGCTGCTATCAAACTTCTAAAAGCACATTGGGCCAGCTGAAAGAATCTTCTACAATTACCTTAATTCTTTTAGAGGTCTAAAGTTTTGCAGATACACTCTTAATTTCATCATTGCCTTAGCACCAGTTCCATTTTTCAGTTCTGTAAATTCTGGGCTGTTTTTGTTTCCTCTGAACTCTGCTTGCCAACAGGTCACCTCCTTTCTGAGCTCATCTTTTTCTTGGGTCTTAACTAATTGTATTAGGGCTCTCCTAAGTAACATAACTGATAGGATGGATAGATACATACATACATACATAAAAGAGGAGATTTGTTATAGGAATTGGGTCATACAGTTATGGAGACAGAAATCCCACTACCTGCCGTCTGCAAGCTGGGCAAAGAGGAAAGCTGGTGGTATAATTCAGTCTGTGTTGAAAGACTGGAGACCCAGGAAAGTCGATGGTGTAAATCCTCAGTTCTGCAGTTCTGAGAACCAGGAGCTCTGATGTCCAAAGGCAGGAGAAAATGGATGTACTATCACAAGAAGAGAGAGAGAATTCTCCCTTTCTTCACCTTTTATTTTCTGTTTGGGCTTCCAACTGATTGCATGATACTACCCACACTGGTGAAGTGGATGTCTTTACCTAGTCAACTGAATCAAATGCTAATCTCTTGCAGAAGCACCCTTACAGACACACCCAGAAGTAAATTACCAGCTATCTGGGCATCCGTCAAGCTGACACATAAAATTAACCCTCACACTAAGGTACGTGATATACACTTTCAAAATATTGCCTCAAAACTGCCTGGTTCAACACTGCCAATTCAGCGCATACATTTTCTTTTTACTTCATTACGGCTAGCGTTACCAAATGTTTTGCCACTACATTACACAGAGCATTCTTCTCAACTGCATTTAACAATTTCTATACCAGCCTGCCAATTCCCAAAATCATTGCCACTAATTTTAGTTTTTAATTTTTGCAGAACCATGCTCCTAGGACCAATTATGTGTTAATCAGTTGTTGTTGCATAACAAACCACCACAAAATCTTTGTGGCACATAAAAATAAGCACTTACTTCTTAGTCATAGATCTGTGATTCACCTAGAATATCTCTTCTTCAGACTGGGGTGAGGTTACTTTGGTTTGAGAGCCTGTGTTTGAGCCCATGTCTGTTCAAGTAAATTCATTCTGTAGGTAGAACTGAAAGAGGCAGAAGCAATCTGAGGGAAGCTCTTCTCATGGCAAAATACCAGAGCCCAAGAATGTTTGCCTAAAGGCATATCATATTTTGAGTCTTGTCATGTAGACTATCATCCCATTGAACAAAGAAAATCACGTAGCCAAACCCAGTATCAGTGGGGCAAGGAGGATTTTCTTTCCATGGAGACCAAGGTTTGCAGGAAATGAGTGAATGCTTGCTAAACACGGATAGAATCTACCAAAACAAGGGAAAGCATTAGAAGAATACAGTGATTGCATGTCCTGCTGTGATGGTGATAAGCATGGGCTTCTGGGTCTCTCTGTGTAACTTAATCTTGAGACCCTGCAGATATCTGGGGAAATTGATGGATTTTTTCAACCTAAAAATAGACTGTGAGACCTTCTAAGAGTAATAGAAGGTGGTTGGATTCTGGTGTTTGGGAGGAGAGAAAGTAATAATTGGCAGCTCAGAGTAAAAGGGAGCTGAATACTAGGAAAGGAAGACTGAGTAGGAAAAGGTGTTAGGTGTGTTTTCCTTCTCTTCCCTACTTGCCCATTTCTTTACGTGAAAGGGGAAAACACAGCATTAATCATAGCAGTAGTCCGTGGGCTAATATCAAGATGACATAAGGGCAAAAGTACCTATACAACTTATTCTGGGAAGCCACCAAGGAAGGCTATGCAGTGGTCAAAGCCATTAAATAAAGGTACCTGTCTATGTGTCTGCTCACACAGTCACCCTGCAGGGAGATTGTTTGGGACCTACATGATTTTCCTTAAAGGAGGAGCCCTGCTGAATGGAAGATGGACTAGAGTAAGAGAGTAAGGGTAGGGAAATCAATGCTCCTATGAAATGAATAGCTGATTCTGGCAAGATTTCCAAGAGAAATATGACTATGGCTAAAATGCAATCATATCAGAATTGATTTGCTGTGCCTGACCTCATTGTATACCAATCTACCATAAACTGAATGGGAATTACTTTAAAGAGGAGGTGGGTCCACTATAAAGCAAACTGTTAAAGCTGACAAGTATACATCTTTCCCCTGCTGACTTCCTCTGCTTCCTTCTGTCCTGAAGGCAGCAGCCTTTCGTATTTATTTAATGGTGACCCTGAAACATTCTTCTCTAGGAGCAGCCTCATTGCTGTCCTGTTGGTAAGAAAGTGGTTTGTTTTTTAAAGTAGATCTCAGTTATCTTACAATCTCATGCAATGTGCTTCTTAACCCAGGAATAATAGGAATTGATATGAAAGCCCCAGTTAAATAATAAAAGGGTAGAAAGAAAAGCAGCATTTTCTATTCATATGTAAATGAAGGATAGGAGATGAAAAAGAACTCTCCTTTTTGTTGTGATTCTTTTTCTTTACAATTTATACTATATATTTTATCAAAATTAATTTCTTATCCCTATTAAACTTTATAGTTAAAAATTTAGATACAAGTAGTATCTTATTTATACTAACTCAAGATTCTCTTTTTATCAACAAAAATAATGTATAAATCATCTGAATCATGTACAAATATTGTTGTTTCTTTCTTTCATAAACATTTGAAACTCTTTAGAGTCAACTAAAGTAGAAATCAAAAGAAGAAAGCAAACCCCCATGCTTTAATAAAATGAACCGGTAACAGAATAGAGAGATATTTGGTGCAAGGAGGAGAGCTGTCTTTAGAAAAGTAACAAGGTGAGCTTTCAGAGACCCTGTTTATGTTCACCTATAGAACCCATCGATGTATGCAGTAATTTGCAAGCAGAGGCTTGTAAATTTCATTCTCTTTTCTACTCTCCTCTATTTATTGAAATTCCTAGTCTACCTGAAAAATTTTAGTAAGTGGTGTAATGCATTCAGCCAGGATTTACAATGTCATGCATTGAGTTGGTAGAGCCAAAAGAAAGTGCTTTTCTGAGTTATGATTTTGCTCTCTCCCAATCTACTTTCTTTCCTGCACCTGTACTGATTGGCTAACATCATCGAGCATAAATGGCTGGTCACCCCTCATGTATAATTCATGTAATCAAAACTTTGCAACTGTGCACAATTTCTAAACCTATGTCCTATGTGCCCAAATGGGCTTTCTCTAAGTTGTCAGGACTTCCTGCAATGCAGCATGGCTGGCTCTGCTATCATAAACTGAAGCAATAATGAAATTGTCCGAATGGTTCTAGAGAGAGCAGTTTAATTAGGCACCGCTTCTACCTGGGATTGGCTGACAGGTGGCCCCAAACATTGAGAGGCTTAAAAAAACAAACAAACAGCTTTCCTCGTATCAAACCGAAAGCTCGTATGGCTTACTGGGAAATGTACATGAAGAGATTTTTCTTTTTTTTACTTCACAATACAGTGTTAGTTTCTGTTGCACAACAAAGCGAATCAGCCATATGCGCTCACATGTCCCCATATCCCCTCCCTCTTGAGCCTCCCTCCCATCCTCCCTATCCCGCCCTTCTAGGTCATCTGCAAAGCACAGAGATGATCTCCCTGTGCTATGCAGCTGCTTATGGAGGTTCCTTTAAAAACTAAAAATAGAACTACCATACGACCCAGCAATCCCACTACTGGGCATATACCCTGAGAAAACCATAATTCAAAAAGAGACGTGACCACAGTGTTCATTGCAGCACTATTTACAATAGCCAGGGCATGGAACCAACATTAAGAGATTTTAATCAGCGACTTTTCATTCCCGAGGAACAAAAGTAATGTTTTAGAAAAATGTAGGTATTGTTACTTAACAGTGTTTGTAAATCCAGCATTAAATTTAATAATTATGTAATTAGATCTGAATTACAAAAATGAATGCTTCTGAAGCATTGAGACTTGCAGAGTATGTTATCTCACATATGCACATGCCTCTGAGTAGATTAATGAAATTAGCCAATGGTAATAGGGAAACATTTCTCATTGTCCTTTCTTAGATGAATGATTTCATGATTTGGTGTTGTGTCCATAACCATGAGCTAGTGATAGAAGAGAAAATATGGAAACATTATGAAATGTCACATGTTTCCCATGTGCCAAATGTGAATCACTGGCAATTTTGAAATTTTTCACCATGGGGAATACTATGCGTACTACTTAGGCAGCTCTTTATTCCCCCAAAATATAACATTTTCATCCTTTTTGGTTATTTTTCCTAACTGAAAGATTATACCTAGCTATTTTGCCTTCAGCATTGGAACTGGGTGCTTTATCTAGCTCATTCAAAGTAAAACTATAGTCCAGGTAGGTCATCATGCTATTTGGTATTAAAACAATCTTAAAATTAAGGAAAACCCAGAAAATGTACTGTGAGCTAAGATGATACACTGAGAAGCAGAGGAATACTCATTTATTTAACCAACAAGCATACCCTGAATATCTACTTCATGTAAGACACTATGCTATATACCAAAAGGTATACAAATGTCATTACAATGCAGATACTGTCCTCAAATAGCTTACAATGTATTAAAGGACAGAAGAGAGTTATGCAGAACTGTGACACAAATTAAGGTATGATAAGACCCCATAAGATGTAAAATAAAACTTTCTAATATGGTTGAGAGCAAGATAAGTTATATCAGTTTTGGCATCAAGACTCCAGATTGTTTCTTCTCTTTCTATATTCACTCTACTGACTTCACTTTTGAGACACTAGCTCTTCCCTTGGTTCCAGGATGATTATATTAGTTCCATGTTTAAAACCACAAAATATTAATATCCAGGGTCAAAAGGAGTGAGGTTATAATGGAAAGTGATTCTTAAATCCACACACTTTCCTTTGGCCAGAATTGGGTCATATGCCCATTGCTTCTAGATGAGGCAGAATAGAACTACTATATGAACTTAGATTAACTAAGTTCTCCTGCCTGATTTGGGCATGGGATCACCTTTCTTTGAAGTAGGGCTGGACTTCTTTATGAAATCAGATTTCTGTTCTCAAGGAAGAATAAGGAAAAAGATGCTAGGTGGACAACGAGCTGTGTCTGCTGCAGTCAGTTGAGTAGATTAAGAGAGGAGGGCCAGGACATACAAAATTACATGAAATTTTGTAATTAATTTTGTTATTGGAAGCAGCAGGGATGACAGAAGTCCAAGTTAAAGCCTTTCTGGAAGTATCCTGTATAGAGTAATTCTATCAAAACGTCTGGTAGGAAAATGTAGGAGAGTAATGATATATTCAGGAAGATAGTTTAGGGTAATGAGAAGGATTTTTCTAATAAATAAAAGGAACATGGGCATTTTTATTCAGAAATACTGTCAAGGAAGAGACCGGATATTACAAAATGGAAGTAAAATCTGGAAGGAGGCTAGAGTAGTATTTTCCAATATTTGTACATAGTATTTTCCAGTAATGTACATATAAATCACCTATTGATCAGAAGGATCATGGTGAAACCTTATCAGCAATATGTATCTCAATATAAAGAGCATGATGTTTTGTTTTGAGACTAGCCTTTGTTGAGGGAGAAAAAAGGCAGAAAGCATGTAAAAAGTAGGTGAATCTTAAGGGAAGGAGTGAGGAGAAAACAACTGCAAAGAAAGGACTTCAGTTGTTCACAATGGCTAGAAAGAATTTGTTTTAGAAAAGGTAGAAGGGTGTCATGGGTGACTTAAAAAACCTTAGGTTTACTCTTACCATACTTCACACATAGGAGCCTAGCTGAAAAATAATCAAAATTCTATTTTGAACTTTTCCAGTTTTACCAGAAAAAAGAGAGAAAAAAGGGGGGGATAAATAATTTAATTTATCACTTATACTCTAAGATTCTACAAAAGTGACACATTGTAAGTCTTGGGTTACAGCCAAGGTTAGCTATTTTAATTTGCCGTATATTAAAGAATCAACCAACTAAAGATACAAATTGGAAAATTACAAAGTCCTTTTTATAAAGTATTGTAAATTATAGTGAAAAATCTAGTAATCATGAGCTTAGATAAATAAGGGGTATTTTGTCCCTTATTTATTTAAAAATTATAGCTTTGAACAAGTTCACACTGCATCCGAGACACAAATAAATTGTGTGAGAGTTTGCATACGTGTGTGTACAAAATATATGAGATTAAGTGTTTAGAAGCTATAGTTCATGAAATATGAGATTGTTTTGAAGCCATAGTTCATGAAGTATGGTGTTTAAGAGACAGGACAGAAAGGGATATGAGACCTATTTTTTAAAATAGGGCCTTTAGTGTAGAAGTAAGAGTAGATTCAGAAGTTCCTAGAGAAGAGGTCAATGGATAGAATTTATAAGAAGGCAAGTTTTAGGGGCTTCCCTGGTGGCACAGTGGTTGAGAGTCTGCCTGCCGATGCAGGGGACACGGGTTCGTGCCCCGGTCCGGGAAGATCCCACATGCTGCGGAGCGGCTGGACCCGTGAGCCATGGCCGCTGAGCCTGCGCGTCCGGAGCCTGTGCTCCACAACGGGAGAGGCCACAGGGGTGAGAGGCCCGCGTACCGCAAAAAAAAAAAAAAAAAAAAGGCAAGTTTTGACTTAATAAAAAGGAAAACATTTTAACAGTTTAAAAAAGCTCAAGAAGGGCTTCCCTGGTGGCACAGTGGTTGAGAGTTCACTTGCCGATGCAGGGGACACGGGTTCGTGCCCCGGTCCGGGAAGATCCCACATGCCGCGGAGTGTCTGGGCCTGTGAGCCATGGCCGCTGAGCCTGCGCATCCGGAGCCTGTGCTCCGCAACGGGAGAGGCCACAACAGTGAGAGGCCCGCATACCGCAAAAAAAAGAACCAAAAAAAAAAAGAAAGCTCAACAATTGATTAGATTGTTTTTAAAGGAAGCAAGGTTTGCTCCCTTGAAGAATGATTCACCATCTGCCCAGGACATTATGGAGGAGATACATTTATTGATGACAAGGACAAAATGGATATTCTTTCAATTTACTAATATTAAGCTATATGTATGGACGTGGTCTTCAAATTCCTCTTATAAAATTTTACTCCTCATCAGGGTTAAACACATTTAATTCACCAAATAGAAAACACAAATCTGATTACATTAGTATGGGTAACAAGAGAATTTTGACAATGTCATTAAAATATTCCTATGCCAATTAGTCTTCGGAAATATACTTTCTGGGCCTGAATCTTAGGTACTTGGGATTTGTTCAAGCAATCAGAAGTTCATTTTACTACAGTTCTTGTGCCTATTGATTCCTGTTGATTGATTGGAAAGCCATGTTTACCTCAAATGAGTTACTGGGAGTATTTTTATCTTATTTGCCCAAAGAACTAGGTTCAGACTACATAAAGTAACCTAAGGCTTAGCTTTATATATTCTACTAATCACCAGGTATTTATAAATACCTGTGAGATGAAGCTGATACCTCAGGAAAATGAATGTTAGCTTATAAAGTTGATGATCTTATTTCATGCCCTAAATAGCTTTACATTTATTCCTGTTAGTTTATTGCATTTACAAGGAATCAGGATTTTAAAAATTATTTTAGTTCTAATATTTTCCTTTTTAAGCAATGCATTTGAAAAGAGTAATTCATTATCCTCTGACAAAGATAAACATGAGAACAAGTTCCATACCATATATTCATAGTGGTTTACACATACAATGATTACAAATTCTGTAACAGTGGAAGGAGAGATGTGACAGAGTATTTATCTTCTCATGAAAGAGGAGCGAACATTTGTTACCATGATCAGTTTTTAGACCCAAATGAAAGTAAAATATATGTTAGACATCATACTTTTTTTTTTTTACATCTTTATTGGAGTATAATTGCTTTACAATGGTGTGTTAGTTTCTGCTTTATAACAAAGTGAATCAGTTATACATACACATATGTTCCCATATCTCTTCCCTCATTGCGTCTCCCTCCCTATCCCACCCCTCTAGGTGGTCACAAAGCACCGAGCTGATCTCCCTGTGCTATGCAGCTGCTTCCCACTAGCTATCTATGAAGGGATAAAGAAGATGTGGCACATATATACAATGGAATATTACTCAGCCATAAAAAGAAATGAAATTGAGTTATTTGTAGTGAGGTAGATGGACCTAGAGTCTGTCATACAGAGTGAAGTAAATCAGAAAGAGAAAGACAAATACCGTATGCTAACACATATATATGGAATCTAAGAAAAAAAATGTCATAGACATCATATATTTTTTCACTTAAATTTAATGATTATTTTTTACCTTGTGAAAATTCTTTTCATTGTAGCATACAATTTTTGTTTTCTTTTTCTGGAGCACAGTTTGGGCACACTTGTGCCAGAAACTAGGGTACCAGGGTCAATAAGATACTTTCTGTTCTCTGTTGACTCAAGGTCTTATTGGGGTGAAAGTCACAGAAATAGATTTTTAAGTCAATATCTGTTAAGGAAAATGATGGAAGGTATCCAAGGGCTATTAGGAAGATCTAGAGTAGGTCATGGCTAAACTGAGTTTTGAATAGTGTACAAAAACCATGATTATGATTTAAAGGCTGTGAAGTTATAATTTTATCACAACAGTGGTATTGGTGCAAATTTCTTCACTTAAAATTATTACATTTATGGAATTGTGTGCATAAAATAGTGTATTATGGGGAAAGTAACCCCAAACTTTCTCACAAATAAAAAAAAAATCTGTATAGCAAACGAATGTATTAGCAAATGGAGTTTAAAATCCCTTTGAATTCAAACAAATATAGCTTAATTAAATAAATTTTAGTTTTTTCTACTATTTGCAATAAAGGAGTGTGATACCTCCATCTTTGTTCTTTTTTCTTAGGATTGCTATGGCTATTTGGGGTCTTTTGTGAAAGGACATCTTGACAATATTAATCTCCTAATCCATGAGCATGGAATATCTTTCCATTTATTTGTATTTTATTTAATTTCTTTCAACAATGTCTTATAGTTTTCAGTGTACAGGTCTTTCACCTCCTTGTTTAAATTTATTACTAGGTATTTTATTCTTTTTGTCTCAATTGTAAATGGTATTGATTCTTTATTTCTCCTTCTGTTAGCTCATTGTTAGCATATAGAAATGCAACAAATTTTTGTATATTGATTTTGTGTCCAGCCACTTTAATGTTTTCATTTATTATTTCTAATAGTGTTTTGGTGGAGTCTTTAGGGTTTTCTACATATAAAATCACATCATCTATCAATAGTGACAGTTTTACTTCTTTCTGTTCAATTTGGATACCTTTTTCTCCTTGCCTAATTGCTCTGGTTAGGACTTCTAATACCATGTTGAATAAGAGCAGTGAGAGTGTGCATCCTTTTTTTGTTACTTATCTTTCAGTTTTTCACCATTGAGTATGACGTTAGCTGTGGGTTTCTCATATGTAGTCTTTATTATGTTGAGTTATATTCCTTCTATACCCACTTTATTGAGAATTTTTATAAACAAGTGCTGATTCTTGTCAAATGCCTTTTCTGCATCTACTGAGATGTTCATATGCTATTTCTCCTTCATTTTCTTGATGTGGCGTATCACATAGATTCATTGTGGATGTTGAACCATCCTTGCTTACATGGAATAAATCTCACTTTATCGTGGTGTATGATCTTTTTTATGTATTGTTGAATTTGGTTTGCCAATGTTTTGTTGAGGATTTTTGCCTCTATGTTCATCAGAGATATTGGCCTGTAATTTTCTTTTTTGGTATGTTGGCCTCATACAATGAGTTAGGAAGTGTTCCCTTCTCTTCAGTTTTTTTGGAATAGTTTGAGGAGGATGGGCACTAAATCTTCTTTGAATGTTGTAGAATTGACCTGTGAAGCCATCTGGTCCTGAACACTTGTTTCTTGGTAGCTTATTTGTTACTGCTTCAATTTCTGTTCTGGTGATATGTCCATTTAGATTTTCTATTTTTTTCCTGATTCAGTCTTGGAAGTTAGTATGATTCTAAGAATTTGTCCATTTCTTCTGGGTTGTCCAGTTTGTTAGTGTATAGCTTTTCATAATATTCTATTATAATACTTTGTGATATTTCTGTGGTGTCTGTTGTTACTTCTCTTTCATATCAGATTTTATTTATCAGGACCTTCTTTTTTTGTTCTTAGTGAGCCTAGCTAATAGTTGGTCAATTTTACCTTTTCAAAGAATCAGCTCTTAGTTTCACTGATCTTTTCTACTGTCTTTTTAGTGTCTATTTCAGTGAAAGAACTGCCTTTTAAGTTTTATTCATGGAAGTGGCATCAAAAAGCTCAATGTGATAGAAGCAGTTAGCAAGAATGCAATTGTTTGAGGTAATTAAGCAGGATCAACAAGAGAGATTAACTTTCTGGACATCATTCCTTTTGGCAGAAACTATGAAATGATTGTTCTGGTTTAAGTAGTAGATGCCATTGAAATAAAAAAATACAGAAGAGTATTCCAGGTAGTTTACAGTTGCATGGAAAAGTGGGTAGTATATAAGCCTAGAAGATTCGCTGCCAGTGTACTGGGCATACACTAATCTTAGTAATGATAGAATAAACCTCAGCAGCTGATTTCTCCCCTTTTACAAGCAGACTGTTCCAACAGTTGGAGCTGCCAGTATAGTAGGTAATACATTACACAGATGAGATCAAAAAATGAAATTGCCAGAAATTTGTGTAAAAACAGCATAATGAAAGAGAGATAACAAACTAAAGAACTTACACCTGAGGAAATAGACTTATATAACAACCAGAAAAAGGCTGTAAATAAGTAAAATTCCATATCCTCAGAGAAATAAATGAGATTATGTTGTTGTAGAAACAACTTCTAGAAATTTGGGAAATGCAAATTTTAATTGTTTTAAAAATTCAATGGAGAGGCTAAATAGCAGAATAGAGAGAGCAAATGACTGAATTAACATTTTGAAGAGTGGTCTGTGGAATCAGTCTAGAATGTAGGAAAAAGGGATAAAGAGGTCAAAAGTATAAACAAAATAAAAAGTAAGGAAAGAATGAGCAAGAGATACCTAAATGTGATTAATAGAGAGCCTCGAAAATAAACCTGTACTTATATGGTCAATTAATTTACAACAAAGAAACAAAGAATATACAGTGGGGAAAAGACAGTCTTTTCAATAAATGGTGGTGGGAAAACTGGACAGCTACATGCAAAAGAATGAAACTGGACTACTTTCTTATACCATATACAAAAATAAACTCAAAATACATTAAAGACTTAAGTGTAAGACCTGGAACCATAAAACTCCTAGAAGAAAACATAGACAGTATGCTCTTTAACATAGTCTTAGCAGTATTCTTTTGGATCTATCTCCTCAGTCAAAAGAAACAAAAGAAAAAAATAAACAACTGGGACCCAATCAAATTAAAGTTTTACACAGTGAAGGAAACCATCAACAAATGAAAAGGCAACCTTCTGAATGGGAGAAGGCATTTGCAAATGACATATTTGATAAGGGGTTAATATCCAAAATATATAAAGAAGTCAACTCAATATCAAACAAACAACTGAATTAAAAAACGAGCAGAGGACCAGACTAGACAGTTTTCCAAAGAAGACATACACATGGCCAACAAGTACATGAAAACATGCTCAACATCACTAATCATCAGGGAAAAGCAAATCAAAACCACAGTGAGATGTCACCTCACACCTGTCAGAATGTCTGTCGTCAAAAAGACGACAAATAACAAATGTTGGCAAGAATGTGAAGAGAAGGGAACCGTTGGGCATTGTTGGTGGGATTATAAATCAGTGCGGCCATAATGGAAAACAATATAGAGATTCTGCAAAAAATTTAAAATAGAGCTTCCGTATGATCCAGTAATTTTACTTCTGGATTTTTATTCAAAAATAGAAAATATTAATTCAAAAAGATATATGCACCCCTATGCTTATTGCAGCATTACTTATAATAGCCAAGATATGGAAGCAATCTAAGTGTCCATCAACAGACGAATGGATCAAGAAATATATATATATATATAAAATGGAATAATCATCAACCATAAAATGAATGAAATATTGCCATTTGTGACAACATGTATAGACCTTGAGGGTATTATGCTAAGTGAAATAATTCAGAGAAAGACAAATACTGTATGATTTCACTTATATGTTAAATCTAAAAAATCAAAACAGAAGAACAAAGAAAACTAAACAAATTCATAGATACAGAGAACAAACTGGTAGTCACCAAGAGGGGAGGGGGGTAGGTTGTTGGCCCAAATAGAAAGGGAGCAAGAGATACAGACTTCCAGTTATAAAATACATAAGTCATGGGGATGTAAGGCACAGCATAGGTATTATAGCCCATAATATTTTAATAACTTTTATAGTGACAGATGGTTACTAGACTTGTGGTGATCAATTCATAATATAAATAAAAGTCAAATCACTATGTTGTACACTGAAACTAATATAATATTGTATAAAACCATAGTTCAATAAAAAATAAAAAGGAAAACAAAAGACCTCCAGAAGTGAAAATAGAAAGGATGGTATTGAAGCACTGTTTGAAAAAATAGAGAAGTTCCGGGAATGATGTCACCACCATAGTGGAATAAGAATTTTCTACAATCTTCTCCCCAAAGAACACAAATCAGACAATCACCCACAGACAAGAGAGCCTTTGTGGAAGTGTAGGAATCTAGCAGAGAAGTTCCAGAACACCTTTGGAGCAAAAACAATCTGTTATTGAACACATTGAAGAAGGGAAGAGGAACAGTCTCACTTTATCCATATCACTCCTCCTTCAAGGTTGCACGGCTCAGTGCCAAGAGAGACCTTCTCAGACCGTGATTTCTCCCATGGGGGAATAAGAGAGCTTGTGAGAAAGAGTCTGGTATTCCCAGCTGTACAGGACACTGCCAAAGAGACCCACTTCTTTCTTGCCCCATCCAGAACACTGAGGTATGCTGTGCAACCAGGGGTAGGGCGTGACTGGGAAAACTGCAAACAGGGCTAAGAATTGAACCTGGTTGCATTTAAGTAATTGAAAGAGAGTAACCTGGAAAAATTAGATAGTCCAGTGCTCATACAGCAATGTGACAAAGTCTCAGATTCTGTTTGTTTGTTTCCTCTCTCTCTTATCCACAGATATTCTTCCCTTATCTTGTAGCCATATTCTAGTAGGGAAAATGGAGAAGTGTGAGAGGCATAAAGCATTCTTCTGAGTCTGCTTCCTTTTTATGAATCTTTCTTTGGTGCCTGGTTTGACTTTTGCTTATATCTTATAGTTTCGCTTAAGGCTTTCAGGTGGCAAAATGAAAAGGATCACCATATCTAAGGCAGTGCCATTCACATTATAGACATGTACTATCTTTAAAGAAACACAAATCAGAGTCTTCAGAATTTTCTTCACCAACACTGGATGCAAGAGGATGATGGAACAATATCTTTCAAGTACCAGAGGGAAATGAATTTACATCTAGAATACTTCATCCAGAAAAAAACTGTTATTCATTTGAGAGTGTAAAAACACATTATATGATCAACAAAGACTCAAAACATATACCATCCTCAAACTTTCTTTGAAAAAACCAGGGTTTAACAATCAAAAATCAATAATTCAGGGCTTCCCTGGTGGCACAGTGGTTGAGAGTCCGCCTGCCGATGCAGGGGACACGGGTTCTTGCCCTGGTCCGGGAAGATCCCACATGCTGCAGAGCGGCTAGGCCCGTGAGCTATGGCCGCTGAGCCTGCGCGTCCAGAGCCTGTGCTCTGCAATGGGAGAGGCCACAGCAGTGAGAGGCCAGCGTACCGCAAAAAAAAAAAAAAAAAAATCAATAATTCAATCTATCATACCAACAGATTTAAAAAGAAAACTCACATGATCATGTTAATAGATGCAGAAACAGCATTTGACAAAATCCAGTACCCATTTATGATAAAAATTCTCAGTAAACTGAGAATAGGACTCGTTCTCAACTTGATAAAATAATCTACAAAAAATATACAGCTAATGTCACACTTAATGACAAGAAACTCAAAGCTTTCCACTCAGATTAGGTATAAGACGAGGATATCGACATCATACTGGAAGTTCTTGCTAATGCAATAAGGCAAGAAAAGGAAATAAAAGATGTACAGATTGGGAAGAAAGATATAAAGCTGTCTTTGTTCACAGATGACATGATTGTGTAGAAAATCTGAAAGATTCAACAACCAAAAAAACCCTCCTGGAACTAATAAGTAATTATAGGAAGGTTGCAGGATACAGGGTTAATATAAAAAAGTGAATGTCTTTCCTATATACCAACAATGAACAAGTAGTGAAACTTGAAATTAAAAATATAATCCCATTTACATTAGCACCAAAAAGAAAAAGAAATACTTAGATATAAATCTAACAAAAAGATGTACAAGGTCTCTCAGAGGAAAACTACAAAACTCAAATGAAATAAAAGAAAAACCAAATTAAATAACTAAATAAATGGAGAGATATTCTATATTCATAATAAAGACTAAACATTATCAATTTTTCAGTTCTTCTCAACTGGATCCATAGATTCAATGCAATCTCAATCAAAATCTCAGAAAAATTATTTTTATGGATATTGATAAACTGATTCTAAAGTTTATATGGAGAGGCAAAAGATCTAGAATAGTCAACACAATATTAACAAACAGGAACAAAGTTGGAAGACTGTGCTACACATCTTTAAGACTTAGTGTAAAGCTACAGTCATCAAGGCAGTGTGGTAATGGTAAAAGGAAAGACAAATAGATCAATCAATGAAACAGAATAGAGAGCCCAGAAATAGATCCACATAAATATAGTCAACTGATCTTCGACAAAGGAGCAAAGGCAGTGCAACAGAGAAAAGATAGTATTTTCAATGAAAGGTGCTGGAACAACTGGACATCATATACAGAAAGTGAATCTAGACACAGACTTTATACCTTTCACCAAAATTAACTCAAAATGGATCATAGGCCAAAATTTAAACAGTAAAACTCCTAGAGGAAAATATAGGAGCAAACCTAGATGACTTTGAGTATGGTGATGCCTTTTTAGATAAAACACCAAAGGCATGAGACAAGAAAGAAATAATTGATAAGCCAGAATTCATTGAAATTAAAAATATTTGCTCTGTGAAAGACAAGATGAAAAGAATGAGAAAACAATTTCTCCCATAGATTGGGAGAAAATATTTGCAAAAGACACATCTAATAAAGGACTGTTATCTGAAATATACAAAGAACTCCTAAAACTCAACAATAAGAAAATAAATAACTCAGTTAAAAAATAGGACAAATAACTTAAAACAACTTGCCAAAGAAGATATACGGATGACAAATAAGTATATGAAGAGATTCTCCACATCAAATATCATCAGGGAAATGCAAATTAAAATGAGATACCACTACACACCTATCAGAATAGCCCAAATGTGGAACACTGACAACACCATATGCTGGTGAGGGTGTGGGTAAACATACCTCTAATTTATAACTAGTGGGGATGCAAAATGGTACAGCCACTTTGGAAAACAGTTTGGTGGTTTCTTACAAAATAAATATAGTCTTATCATACAATCCAGCAATCTCACTCCTTTGATATTTATCCAAAAAAGCTGAAAACTTATGTCTACACAAAAACCTGCACACGGATATTTATAGCAGCTCTATTCCTAATTGTCAAAACCTGGAAGCATCAAATATGCCCTACATGAAAGGGTTAATGAACTGTGGTACACCCAGGCAATAGAATATTACACAGCACTAAAAGGAAATGAGCTATCAAGACATGAAAAAAAATGGAGAAAGTTTAAATGCATATTACTAAGTGAAAGAAGCTCATCTGAAAAGGCGATATACTGTATGATTCCAACTGTATGATATTCTGGAAAAGGCAAAAGTATAGTGACAGTAAAAAGATTAGTGGTTGTCACGGGTTGAGGGTAGAGATGAACAGGCAGAACACAAGGATTTTTAGGACAGTGAAAATATTCTGTATGTTATTATAACAATGGATATATGTCATTATAATTTTGTCCAAACTCATAGAATGTAAAACACCAACAGTGAACCTTAAGGTAAACTGGATTTGGGGTGATTATGATGTGCCAATATAGGTTCATTTTTGGTGAAAATATGTACCATTCTGGAGAATGATCTTGACAATGGGGAGGCTATGCATGTGTGAGAGCAGGGGAAATCGCTGTACCTTCTACTCAATTTTGTTGTAAACCTAAAACAGCTCTAAAAAAAATTGTCTTAAAAAAAACAGAGGATATCATCCATTACAAAGGAAAATTGAATCTGAGAGTAGGTAGTGATTTATGGGAAAGAACAGTGAGCAAATAAATGAGTAAAAGTTATTTTTGTCCTTGAAAATAAAAAGTTTGCACTAAAATTCAAAGTGATATTTATGAGAAAGATGGCAAGAGTGGTTGGAATAGTAAAAATACACTGAGATTAAACTCCTATTCATGGAGAGGCTATGGATATGATTATTACTAGATATAGCTTGAAAAATAAATTTAATATGCAAACTAATATGAGCATAGGAATGCAAAAATGAAAATAAGCTAAACTAAACTTCAAACAGAATGAAAAAAATTAGGATGAAAGACAATGATGAATATAACAGATGGCAAGAAATATGGAAAGGTGAAATGAGATTAAGTATAATAGATCAAACTCACTAATTAAGATGGCTGACAAAACATTTTAAAGACTGTGGAGGAAAACCAAAATAAATAATAGAGGTCTGTGTTGATGGCAGCACCCATCATTTTAAAATTGTAAATTTTCTCCAAATTAATTTTTACATTTAATGTCTTTCCAACAAAACCCTATTAGGTTTCTTTCAAGAACCTTGACAAAATAAAATAAATATAGAAGGGTATATTTTCACAAAGAACTAAAAATATTTAAAAAGACAAACCAAAAGGGTAATAGATTTTCATTGCTAGATATAGAGGTTTCAACAAGAGATTTTAGTTAAAATGATATGAGCCTAAATTATTTATAACATATAAATCCATAGAACATGATAGCCAAGGATACATATATTTATCTGTTTCATTGACTCAATGAAAGGTAAATTGATTATATATTGGAATTTTTCATAAAAGAGGCGAGGTCTCTGTAGGAAAACATTGTTGGGACAATTGGCTGTTGGGAGACAAGTCCCCATAGGTCACTTGTGTTTCTTCCATCTTATTGCCCTTTGCTCCAATCTTTATTTTATAGGATAGTTTTGTCGTCAACAGACTCGGAAAATAGACATAGAGTCTCTCTCTAGAGCAAAGGGCGAGCATCCTTACCACCTATTATAAAAGGTTTGGTTTTCTTTAGCTCAAGAGTTCCTTTTTTATAGCGCAACCCACAGCATAGGTGCAGGTGTCATCTTGTTCTCTTCAACTTTCCTTGTGGAAATTGGGGCTCAGGGAATTGATGATAATCTGGCTACTGCTATTGCTGTGATTAATAAACTATCTGTCATTATTGACCCAGAAATCTCATATCTTCTACTGACAGCTATAAAACATTGTTGGCTAACATTTTAGCTTGCTTATAGGGTAAAATATCAAACCCTTCACAGTTCTTACCATTAGCTATCCATGAGGAAAATATAAAATTATATCCCAATCTCATTCCATACACAAAATATGCTTCAAATACTTGAAGTATTCAAAGAGAAAATAAAATTTATAACTATCAAAACAAAATATAGAAAAATATTTCATTACTTCTGATTAGGGAAGAATTTCTTAAACAAGGGACAGAATAAATTTTGCAAAAAAAAGTTGATAACATGTATTTATTAAACAACAACAACATCTGATGTGCAAAAGATGATGCTAACAAAGTTATGCAGACACCAAAGGGAGAGAATATTATATATAATACATATACATATTATATATGTATATTTGTATTGTTCCAAATATACAATGAATATTATTAATAAATGTGTACACAGTTCGATAGAAGAAAGTGGTAGAGTATATGAATAATCATTTTAAAGAAAAGAAAATATGAATGCACAGTAAACACATGACACTATATTCAATTTCATTGATAGTCAGCAAAACACAAATTGAAGTAAAAATAGATATGATATATACTTATCAGTTTTGAAAAAATATAAATATCTATGATGCTAAAGCAGTGGTGGGAAAGATTATTCTCATAAACTGGTGTATTGCAACTTTAGGAAACTATATGCTAGAATCTGGTAAAATTGAAAATGTTCACAATATTTGCAAGTCAGTTCCTTTTTCTAAACTCATACTCCTACCATGGTTAAACATGACATAAATCTTACAGAAATGTTAAAAGAGCTGAAGAGATAAACTCTAGGCTGCTATTTCAGGGGCAATGCCCAAAACCATACTGCAGAATATGGAGCACGGTTACCATTGAATTAAGTGCCATGATGCAACATTCTTGACATATTGCTGTCATGGACACCACTGACCCCAGAAACACACTGCCTTTACCACTGTCCCTTTGCCAGAAAAGTGCATGCCCTGCTTGCCCGGTTTTCTTAACCAGATGTTTTCTGAATTCCAGGCAGTGTCTGATGGGTGGAATCTAATTTCAATGTCTGTTCCCTATGGGAAAGGAAGGCTGGGAATTTTTTTCCTTATTTCACATTGGAGCATCAAGGTTCATCACTGGGAGGAATATTGAAATATGAATCAATTCAAATAAAATTTTGTTTCTCTTACCTAAATTTATATGCTGTTTAAATGCCCCCCACACTCCAAAACAATGTCTATCTCCTCTAAAACTGCCAGCAGCATAACACACAAATCTTCATAGCTTTCAGACATGGTGGACTTTGGTTTTGAAGACAGGGCATGAGATGTGATGTGTTTCCCTGGGGTCTGAATGGTTTTTAGAGTTAGATGTTGCTCCTGAGTCAATGCTTTGCACAGAAAAGATTCTCCAATATTGACTAAACAACATGAATAAATAGTTGAATGAATAAGTTAATGATCTGAAAAACTTAGGACTGGATCTTTTAACCATTTTGTGAGACATAGTACTTCTAACCAAGCTTATATAGCCAAGTGTTCCATTTGGCTGACTGTGTGGCAGTGTACCCAGGAGGGAAGCATCATTCAAGTTTCTTGGAAGCCTCTTCAGTAACTGGCATTTCAAAAAAAGTACTTTCATTTTTCTGGATATTCCTTGGAGAGAGCATCTAAGAAAAGGCACTGATACTAACAGCAGTCCACAAATGTGAAAAACTACCAATACCCTTTTTTCTTTCTTTCTTCCTTCCTTTTTAAAATTTATTTATTTATTTATTTATTTTATTTTTGGCTGCATTGGGTCTTAGTTGCAGCATGCAGGATCTTTCGTTGCGGCACGTGGGCTTCTCCCTAGTTATGGCGTGTGGGTTTTTCTCTCTCAAGTTGTGTCGTGCAGGCTCCAGGGCGTGTGAGCTCTGTAGCTTGCGGCTCGCGGGCTCTAGCTGAGGCACGCGAGCTCAATAGCTGTGGCACATGGGCTTAGTTGCTCCGTGGCATATGGGATCTTAGTTCCCTGACCAGGGATGGAACCCACGTCCCCTGCATTGTAAGGCGGATTCTTTACCACTGGACCACCAGGGAAGTCCCCCTTCCTTTCTTTCTTCCTTCATTCCTTCCCTCCCTTTCTTCCTTCCTTCCTCCCTCCTTCCTCCCATCTTCTTTCCCTTCCTCCCTCTCTTCCTTCCTTCTTTTCTTTTTCTTTCTTTTTTTTTTTTGAGTGTCAGTTGGCTCATAGCTGTACTCATCTACTCATTCGGGATGTTTTCTAAAATATTAATAGAAAGTGTTGCGATACGCATCCTCGGATTTTGTGCTAGGTGATTAGTTGCCCCCTTTATTACTGAATGATGAAAAATCTCATTCATAGGCATGTGGGAAATACATCAACTTGAAAGTAGTGACATACATCAAAAATCAATTTTCCTAATCAGACATCTGATGTGCCTAGTTATAATTGGAAGGTGTTTTTTTTTTTTAAACTTTCTGATTTATTCCTTAGGACTTCAACTTGACAATCTGGATGTAGAGGTACCAGGAAAAAATTCCCATGGTGATTCCATAGGAGTTCCACAAAGCTCATCTTTCTTTTTCCAATGGAAAGAATATTAAAACTTTGACTAATGTGGTGAAAAAATAATTGAACCATTTTAAGTGATTAATATTTTATAATTTCATTGATTTGCCAAGATGATGCTAGTAGGAGTTTGAGACCATCAAATATATGGCCCATATGATGGTGTAATCATGTCTTACCACATACTCAATTCCCATAAACAAGGAAGCAAGAATTTTAAATAATTTCTTGGTTGGGTGGATTGTATGAGTAGCAGTTCATTGCTATGTTCTTCTACCCAGGCTCAAAGAGCAGAATTTCCTTTATGATACTCAGTGGTGTTTATTTACCTTAGTGGAGGTATGCTTGGTTAGGGTTAATTTTTGCTCTTGCAATCTCTGAAAGCTCGATATCTAAAGTTTCCTTAGGTTTCTGATTCACTGATTTCTAGATTTTACCTGTCATTCAGAGACCATGGCATAGGAACAATGGTTCTCAGATAACTCTAGGACTCTTATCCTGTTGGTTTAGAGCCTTTCTTTTAGAGAAAAAAAAAATCTTTACCATGGCACCACCTTACAGAATAACATCCTTTGTTGAAAAATTAGAGTACTGGGGTATACTATTGCAGCAGCAACAGACTGGGTTGGCTTACCAATGGCATAGATAGGGCATGATGAAATGAAAATGGAGTCAAAGCTTGAATTGTGAACATCTGTATATAATTGAGTTTTGCTTTCAGAGGATGCACCATGTTATCAAGCTTGATTGGTTTTATGCTAAATGTATTATGGCAGCTTTCCCCAAAAGAATTGGTCAACTTCTCTGGAAACTCATTCTAGAAGACAGCTTCATTCTATTTTAGGTTTCTGACAAGGTTTGCATAACATTGCTCCATTAACTAAATTGACATGTATTTATTCATTTGCATTTCATTATTTCAGCAAATATTTACTGGGCCAATTATAAGTGCTAGTTATTATGCTAAACATTATCATATGTTTTGAAAGTTTTCCTATAAAGGTATTCACTGTGATATTGGTACAGACAAGTGAGGCACAATAAGAACTGCCAACATCAGGAAAATGATGTTAGGGCTGATGTTTGAAAACTATGTAGGCACTGACCAGTTAGATAAAGGACTGTAGAGATTTCTATTAGGACAAAGCAGTAACAAGCGTCAATGAAGTAAGCAAGAGCGTGGGGCTTTGTAACAGCTGAGTACACCTGAAAGAGAGGATGAGAAAATAGGGAGTGTTAAGAGTTCACAGGGGCAAGAACATGAAAGCAAAGGAGGCCTGAAGTATTTCAGTGTCAAATAATGACACAATCAGAATTGGATTTTTAAATAGAAAGCCTGGAAGAAAGATGGAAAATAAATTGGAGTTTGGAAACTTGGGGTAGAAGTTAGAAATCTTATCCAGCAGTCCAAGTGCAAGTGATGAAGTAATGAAGTGGCTGTAGATATACAGAAGAAAGAATAAATAAATGACATGGAAATGGTGGACTGGACGAGTCTTGATTACTGATTGCACGTGAAAGGTTTGGGAGAAAGTCACCTTTGGAATGCCTAGATCTGCAGTTTTCAAAATAAGTACTGAGGTGCTCCGGGATGCCACAGTGAACTCATAGGATCCTACACAATATTTTAAATTTTTAAGAAAAATGCAGCAGTATCTATAGGACACTGTGTGAAGTACTAACTCAAGGTAGTTCATAGTTTCAGCATTCGACTGTGCTGCCTTCCTTTCAATGATGTCATATCTTTGTAAAGCTAGGTTTTCGGTGGTTGTTGTGATAAATATAAAATATTGCTTTAAAAAATGTAGAGCAAGAAATGAAGGTGGAATTGCACAATATAACTCCATGGTTGGAGAAATTTCACAGAGCCCAGATATACACATCCCCTTAGCAAGTAATCATGGTTATTTAAAAATGAAATAAAGTATGTTTTAAATTTATTTTTATCATTTTTTCTAACGGCTACTAAATTGTTAGAATCTAAACACTTATTAAATTATTTGGGTCTAATTTCTTACTAAATAGAACTCTTAGGTATTTCATTTGGCTCAGGTTTTTTGTGGAAAAAAAAGCAAAAAACAAAAAAACCTGAGATACTAAAGGCACCACAGATCAAAACAGTTTGGAAATCTCTGGCCTAATGATCTCAGCAGAAAGCCAAAGAAGACAAGGGAAAAATGATCTGGGCAGACACTAAGGACATAGAGTGGTTTATAAAATGAAGTGTCCCCAAAGTTTGTGATGGCTGACAAGGGGAAGAGTATGAATGGTAGTGAGAGGAGAGAAAACAGAGATTAATATGGTAATTAATGATAAATAACCACATTTTAATTTTTTTCCTTTTTTTTTATACGGCAGGTTCTTATTAGTCATCCATTTGATACACATCAGTGTATACCTGTCAATCCCAATCTCCCAATTCATCACACCACCACCCCCACCCACCGCTGCTATCTCCCCTTGGTGTCCATATGTTTTGTTCTCTACATCAGTGTCTCAATTTCTGCCCTACAAACCGGTTCATCTGTGCCATTTTTCTAGGTTCCACATATATGCGTGAATATACGATATTTGTTTTTCCCTTTCTGACTTACTTCACTCTGTATGACAGTCTCTAGATCCATCCATGTCTCTACAAATTACCCAATTTCGTTCATTTTTATGGCTGAGAAATATTCCATTGTATATATGTACCACATCTTCTTATCCATTCATCTGTCAATGGGCATTTAGGTTGCTTCCATGACCTGGCTATTTTAAATAGTGCTGCAATGAACATTGGGGTGCATGTGTCTTTTTGAATTATGGTTTTCTTTGGGTATATGCCCAGTAGTGGGATTGCTGGGTCATATGGTAATTCTATTTTTAGTTTTTTAAGGAACCTCCATACTGTTCTCCATAGTGGCTGTATCAATTTACATTCCCACCAACAGTGCAAGACAGTTCCCTTTTCTCACACCCTCTCCAGCATTTGTTGTTTGTAGATTTTCTGATGATGCCCATTCTAACTGGTGTGAGGTGATACCTCATTGTAGTTTTGATTTGCATTTCTCTAATAATTAGTGATGTTGAGCAGCTTTTCGTATGCTTCATGGCCATCTATATGTCTTCTTTGGAGAAAAGTCTATTTAGGTCTTCTGCCCATTTTTAGATTGGGTTGTTTGTTTTTTTAATATTGAGCTGCATGAGCTGTTTATATATTTTGGAGATTAATCCTTTGTCAGTTGCTTCATTTGCAAATATTTTCTCCCATTCTGAGGGTTATTTTTTTGTCTTGTTTATGGTTTCCTTTGCTGTGCAAAAGCTTTTAAGTTTCATAGGTCCCATTTGTTTATTTCTGTTTTTATTTCCATTACTCTAGGAGGTGGATCAAAAAAAGATCTTGCTGTGATTTATGTCAGAGTGTTCTTCCTATGTTTTCCTCTAAGAGTTTTATAGTGTCCGGTATTACATTTAGATCTCTAATCCATTTTGAGTTTATTTTTGTGTATGGTGTTAGGAAGTGTTCTAATTTTATTCTTTTACGTGTAGCTGTCCAGTTTTCCCAGCATCACTTATTGAAGATGCTGTCTTTTCTCCATTTTATATCCTTGCCTCTTTTGTCATAGATTAGCTGACCATAGGTTTGTGGGTTTATCTCTGGGCTTTCTATCTTGTTCCATTGATCTATATTTCTGTTTTTGTGCCAGTACCATATTGTCTTGATTACTGTAGCTTTATAGTATAATTTGAAGTCAGGGAGTCTGATTCCTCCAGCTGCAGTTATTTCCCTCAAGACTGCTGTGGCTATTCGGGGTCTTTTGTGTCTCCATACAAATTTTAAGATTTTTTGTTCTAGTTCTGTGAAAAATGCCATTGGTAATTTGATAGGGACTGCATTGAATCTGTAGATGGCTTTGGGTAGTATAGTCATTTTCACAATATTGATTCTTCCAATCCAAAAACATGGTATATCTCTCCATCCGTTGGTATCATCTTTAATTTCTTTCATCAGTGTCTTATAGTTTTCTGCATAAAAGTCTTTTGTCTCCCTAGTTAGGTTTATTCCTAAGTATTTTTTCTTGCAGTGGTAAATGGGAGTGTTTCTTTAATTTCTCTTTCAGATTTTTCATCATTAGTGTATAGAAATGCAAGAGATTTCTGTGCATTAATTTTGTATCCTGCAGCTTTACCAAATTCATTGATTAGCTCTAGTAGTTTTCTGGTGGCATCTTTAGGATTCTCTATGTATACTGTCATGTCATCTGCAAACAGTGACAGTTTTACTTCTTCTTTTCCAATTTTTATCTCTTTTATTTCTTTTTCTTCTCTGATCGCCATGGCTAGGACTTCCAAAACTATGTTGGATAATAGTGGTGAGAGTGGACATCCTTGTCTTGTTCCTGATCTTAGAGGAAATACTTTCAGTTTTTCACCATTGAGAATGATGTTTGCTGTGGGTTTGTCGTATAAGGCCCTTTATTATGTTGAGATAAGTTCCCTCTTACCACTTTCTGGAGAGTTTTTATCATAAATAGGTGTTGAATTTTGTCAAAAGCTTTGTCTGCAATTATTGAGATGATCATATGGTTTTTATTCTTCAATTTGTTAATATGGTGTATCACATGGATTGATTTGCATATATTGAAGAATCCTTGCATCCCTGGGACAAATCCCACTTGATTATGGTGTATGATCCCTTTAATGCGTTGTTGGATTCTGTTCGATAGTATGTTGTTGAGGATTTTTGCATCTATATTCATCAGTGGTATTGGTCTGTAATTTCCTTTTTTGTAGTATCTTTGTCTGGTTTTGGTATCAGGGTGATGGTGGCATCATAGAATGAGTTTGGGAGTGTTACTTCCTCTGCATATTTTTGGAAGAGTCTGAGAAGGATGGGTGTTAGCTCTTCTCCAAATGTTTGATAGAATTCACCTGTGAAGCCATCTGGTCCTGGATTTTGTTTGCTGGAAGATTTTTAATCACAGTTTCAATGTCATTACTTGTGATTGGTCTGTTCATATTTTGTATTTCTTCCTGGTTCAGTCTTGGGAGGTTATACTTCTCTAAGAAATTGTCCATTTCTTCCAGGTTGTCCATTTTATTGGCATAGAGTTGCTTGTAATCGTCTCTTAGGATGCTTTGTATTTCTGCAGTGTCTGTTGTAACTTCTCCTTTTTCATTTCTAGTTTTATTGATTTGAGTCCTCTCCCTCTTTCTTTATGAAGCTGGGTAATGGTTTATCAATTTTGTTTATCTTCTCAAAGAACCACCTTTTAGTTTTATTGATCTTTGCTATTGTTTTCTTTGTTTCTATTTCATTTATTTCTGCTCTCATCTTTATGATTTCTCTTCTTCTGCTAACTTTGAGTTTTGTTTCTTCTTCTTTCTCTAGTTCCTTTACGTGTAAGGTTAGATTGTTTATTTGAGATTTTTCTTGTTTCTTGAGGTCGGCTTGTATAGCTATAAACTTCCCTCTTAGAACTGCTTTTGCTGCATCCCATAGGTTTTGGATTGTCGTGTTTTCATTGTCGTTTGTCTCTAGGTATTTTTTAATTTCCTCTTTGATTTCTTCAATGATGTCTTGGTTATTTAGTAATGTATTGTTTAGCGTCAATGTGTTTGTGTTTTTTACGTTTTTTTCCCTGTAATTGATTTCTAATCTCATAGCACTGTGGTCAGAAAAGATGCTCGATATGATCTCAATTTTCTTAAATTTACTGAGGCTTCATTTGTGACCTGAGGTATGATCTATCCTGGAGAATGTTCCGTGCGCATTTGAGAAGAAAGTGTAATCTGCTGTTTTTGGAAGGAATGCCCTATAAATATCACTTAAATCTATCTGGTCTACTGTGTCACTTAAAGCTTGTGTGTCCTTATTAATTTTCTGTTTGGATGACCTGTCCATTAGTGTAAGTGAGGTGTTAAAGTTCCCCACTATTATTGTGTTACTGTTCACACAATGGTAGAGGTTCACCTTTTGGGAGATAACTGTGTGCAGGCATCAGACTTCATTGATGCCCACACTGTGAAGCCCACCAAGGCCTAATATTTTTCTAAAACTCACAACATGAATTGTTACTAAATTTCCGGTAACTAGAAGCAAGAACCCTGGAGTTTGGAATGAGGCTAAACTTGCAGATAATATAAAAAATAAGAGCTCAGGAAATCTTGATTTGGGGCTGAAAACTATCAATGCTAAAGAGATTGCAGTGCCTTTGAACAAGAGCCCAGAATTTAGTCAGAGACACTATGCATCAATTCTGTTCTGGTACCAGTTATGAGATTATTCATTTAAATCACTTAGCACAGAGTAAGCACTCAAAAATACGTAGATAAAATGAAGTCTGCCTTGGTGCCTATGTTAATAGTCTTTATAAGAAATGTCTTCATTCCTGCTGTAACTGCAGCTTATCTTTGGTTTAAAGTGCTTGTTTAAAGAAACATGTTTATACCATAGAATCTATTGTTTGAGATGGAAGGTTTATGTGGCATCTCTTGCGCAGTAATGAGTGCTTACACAATGTTGCATGACTGCCATCCTTTGGGACCCACAAGAAAATGGACCTCTTGTGAGTCATTCACAACGATGAAAACATTTACAATAAAATTGGCTTTCCCTTTGTGTGCAGTTTACATCCACTTGTACAGGGTGAGCTGATACAGGATATCAGCACGTATTCTCACCAAGGGCGATCCTCTTGAGACTCGCGAAAGAAAGGATCATTTCTGAGAAGCTCATTGTGTCTCTTTTTATTTTATGCTATAACTTTTCTTTGACATTACAATGTTTTCTTATGCAAATTGTAACTATTGGCTTTGTATCGTAGTGATCTGTTCTTCTACAGGTAATGGCAGTAAATTTTATAGAAATACAGGCTTGGATGAAACTGCCTAAGCTCTCTCTTTCCATTTGGGCAAGTATAAATCTTTCCCTCCAGTCTTGCCCAGGGATAACCAAGATGAAGCAGCAGGAGACAGATAAAACACAATCAAATCTGGAATAAAAAGGAGGGGAGTTTCAATTAGTTGCTATCTCAACTGAATAATGGATCCAAAATGTTGCATATCTGCAAGGAGTTCCACTGAGTTTTTTGAGGCATAAATATGACCACTCCCTGCTTCGTGTACTGGTTAACTCCTGAACAACACAGTGAGGCTTGGTTCTAGGGTAGGAGTGAGTTGGGAGAACCAAACAGATGATACAGCATTGCTTTTATTTGTCACCGATATATTTCTGGATTTGGGAAATTAAGCCTTGGGAGTAAAATGTGAGGTGTAAGCAAATTTTGCTGACTCATTCCATTCTGTCATAGTTCAGAATTAGGTTTATGATAGACATAGGTGACTTGTATGAGAGGAAAGCAAGACAATAGTTTTGAAAGTGACTGATTTCCCATGTGGATTATAGTTTTATTAAAAAAAAAACCTAATAAATACCAACCTAATTACCTTTCCAGCTAACAAACTAATCAAACAATAAACAAATACATAAAGTAAAATAACAGCTGAGCAAGTTTAAACGTGTTTGAAGTTTACATTTGTTACACTTAATCTGTGAGTGGAGAAACAGCTCATTCCTAACTGTTCTTGTGTTACAATTCATTTACCGTCTCTGTTCTGTTTATGTGATTGCATGATTCATCAGGCCCTAGCAGGAAATGAGAGGTCACTTATTCCCAAGAAATGGCGTGTCCCATCCTGCATTTCACTCCTTTTGTTTTTCAGATCCTATGTCTTAAAAGTAGAATTCCTCAAGGACAGCATCCTCTCTTCTACATATAATTTGCTATGGATAAAGCAAGAGGCAGTTGGTGACTGATCATAATTACATTAATACAGAGCATTGCAAATTCCCTATATATATGTGAGATGGCTAAATTCATTAGAACTACATTTAATAATATGAGAGTTATTTTAATGTTAAGGTACCTTTACTATAAAATACTATAAAACATATGAAGAGTATACTACATTTTGAGATTCATGAAGGTGCTGGTCTGCACATGCCTAAACAGTGTTGGGTTTGGCAAACTCTACAGTCATATACACTCACATAACTGACATCTAAACAGTTGGATGTATCTAGGTAGAAAGAAGATGTATGACTTATACACCACCGAAACATTGAAACTTTCATTAATTTGGAATTGTAAGCTTGTGTGTGTGTTTTCATGGCTTAGAATTAAATTGTGAGTGTTAACATTGGAAGCCTGAATCCTTTCTGAATAACTCTGCTTCATGCTGCCTCATGTTTTATGCAAATTATGTTTTTGCTAGAATTGCATTGCCAGGCTACATTAAACTTTAATGTACTTAGAGAAGAATTGGATTATAAAAATTACTGTTAATATCATCATGTCTATATAAAGAAATTAAGGAAATTATTTGAACTTTTAAAAAGAGACATAGGGAATAAGAATGAATGATAGTAGAGGAGGAAAATGATTATTTTTAGTCTATAGTACCATTTGGTGCTTGGTATCAAAATTTAGGCCAATCCTTCATAATCAGCCTTACTGTAAGGTAAGATTCACATTCAAGAGTTACTATTTTCTCTTTAAAGTGAGCTTAGATGCTAGTCAGTCTCTTTAAGTTAGATTCTTCTTCAGAAATGAGTGTCTAATACTTGCAGAAATTTTCTGACTAGATAAAAAGATTATTATAATTACATAATATATATTATATATGTAATGTAATTAATATGATATGACTTCGAGGAATACAATCTCCTTGGTAGCCACAGGGGATTCATTCCAGGACCCCCATGTATATCAAAATCCTCAGATGCTCAAGTCCCTTATATAAAATGGCGTAGTACAGTTGCCCCTCCGTATCTCTGTATCTGTGGGTAATGCATCTAGGGATTCAACCAACTGCAGATAGAAATCCTAGGTTGGTTGAACTCATGGATACAAAAGGCCTGACTATATATTCTTATGTGCCTTGCACTTCATATACTTTCTAAATTCGATTTAGGACAGACTGAAACCTGACATTGAAGGATTTCTTTTAGAGATTTTCCATTCCTGTAGGACTTGCCTAAATATAATTTGGGCTTTTTCAATACCTTTGTCTTAAATGCCTACAGACTATTTTAAAAAGTTAATAGAAACAAAAGTGGGTTTTTTTGTAATTTCCTGATATATATGTTTACATATTATACATTATTATAATGTTATATTATAATAATATATTACATATTTATTTAAATATATGTTTACACACATTTTTTAAGAAAATGCCTGTTTCATCTTTTACCATTTAGTTAAGGAAGTTAGTGATTGTAAAACAAACAGAGTATTTGAAGAAATTGATAAAGGCTTATACAGTTAAGTTTTGAGGTTTATCCCCAAGTGAATGTATTAGGCTGGAGAAAAATACACTCTGGAAAAGATATGGAAATAAAGACCAGTGAAGGGGGTGCTAGATAGATATATTTGATGCTTCTTTCTTGCCTTATTAATTAATATACAACTGTAGATAATCTCAATATTTATCCACATATCTTTCTGATAATTCCATTCCTTTCTATAGACCTGAGTTTCTATTTGGTATCACTTTATTTTGGCCTTTTAAACTTCCTTTGACATTTCTTTTACTGCAGGTCTGCTGGTAGTAAATTCTACCAGTTGTTTTTTTTTTTTTTTTTCTTTAAGGTATCTTCATTTTTTGAAGGATAATTTTGTTGGTTATACAATTTTGGGTGAAAAGTTTTGGGTTTGTTTCCTGTTAGCACCTTAAAGTTGTTTAACAATTGTCTTCATATCCACAATAATTATGATGAGAAGTTTATTTTTTAACTTTGTCTTCTACATAAGCAACCATGTATGCAATGTGTCATTTCTATTTGTATACTTTTAACATTTTCTCTTTACCTTTATATTAAGTGATTTGTTCACGATATGTCAAGGTGTTGTTTTCTTCAGATTATCCTACTTAAGATAAACTGAACTTATTAAAAATCTGTAGGTTTAAGTTAACTAAATTTGAGAAATATTCATTCACTTTTTCTTCAAATATATTTTTCTATCTATATTCTTTCTTGAACGTCACTCATGTTGCTGCAGATATCAGTAGTTCTTTTATTTTATAGCTGAGTAAGTTTTCCATTGTATGGATGTACCACTATTAGTATATCCATTCACCATTTGACGCACATTTTTTGGTTGTTTTTCAGTTTTCGGCTACTGTAAATAAACCAGGACTGTGGGGAGACAATTGCAATGTGTCTTGTAATTGAAAAGAAAGGAAAGAAAAAATAAATCATTAGCTCATAGAGTATGTGATCACCAAAATTCCATATGACTCAACATCAAAACACCTTGCCATGAACATTAGGCTGCCTTCTTGCATTTATGGCTTTGAGTATATTTCATTTTGGTGTATTAGAGAGACACAGTCAAGGGCACATTTTCTAATTCTTTTCTTCAACTTCTAAACAATATCCTAAAGTGATGTAATTCAATATAAACTTTGGATTTTCATTAATTTAGTAAGAGTTTCCTGTAGATACAGAATAAGTACAGTTTGTTGATTTTTGATCTGTTTTCGTTAGAGACCAGTAGAGCATACGATTTTCAGAATTTCTTTCAGACTTTTCAAGGTCCAAAGGTGACTCCCTGCCTTTCATTTCTACAGTGAATTTTTTTCTTCAAGGACAGAGGTGCTATTGATGCCCTCTGTGGTTCCTAGTCTCAGCTAAGAGTGATGAATTTGGCTTTCACAGTTATCCCAAGGGATCTCATGCCATAAACGCATTTTCAGTCATGCAGTCTGTGGAGTCAGCTTGTAGGTTTGGCAAACAGTAGAAAACAAACTTATTATACTTCTCAGCCTTACTTGTGAAAACAGCAGTCCTCCTCTAGTCTCAAATCAAAAATTGTAGGATTTTCCATAATAGATTTGAAACCTGTTAGCTTCATGGGGAAGTTAAATTTATGTTTTGTACAGCAGTTTCATTTTTTTTGCAGTTAAATCACAGTGACTCACATACATACTAGGTCAGTCCCTAAATATTTCAAGGTACATTCTAGACATTATACAATTAATCTACCCAAGGAAACTAGAAAGGGCCTCATAGGATTTTCTTTTATTCTGAACAAATAATAAATATGTAATGGATTAATTATGCATCTGATTCCAATTTTGAAATAAATCTGATGTAAAGTTGCTATAAATTATTTTGAAATACCTCCTTTCTCCTCTCTGCAGTGTCTCCCTGCTACCCACCCCTGTGCCATCTTGGATTATTAGTATTAAAAATGAGGACTTTTATGTCCAATGCATCGGCTTAGGGGTGAGAGAGCAAATATTCATTCATGTTACACAAAAGAGTAAGCTAAAAACCAAGAATAGTAAGTGACCTAGGCTTTTGTTTATAGTTGGGAAGAAATTATCTATATGCTACTGCTCTGCAGAGAGTTCTATTAAAAAAAAAAGGATCTTCAAAATTACCATGAGATCCAGGTATATTTAGTTAATGCTGTTAATCATCTTTTCTTAAATGTATTTTCATAGAAAAAATGATGTGAGGATATCTCTACCTGTGGATAAAAAACATTTGCATAATTTCCTGAATTGAGCCTGTTTATTATTGTTGATTGGCAAATAAGCCACATCACTGCATGCATACCACCTTGTTTTGACAGTGAATAAAATTAATCACATATACTGATGGCCTGCTCTGTGCTAATTACTATCCAGTAGTTTGGGATTCAATGAAGAAAAGGGCATGGTTCTGCCCTCCCTGTACTCACAGCTGACAATCAAGTAGAGACATACAAATTAACAAAAGAATTATAGTACAATGAGTGCAGACATAGATGTTTATACAATTTATATGGCAGGAAAGAACAGGAAGTGTTTTATTTATGATTATCAAAGAAAAAGAGAAAGATTAATTGGCCTTTGTTTTTATAATTAATTAATTGGTTGTGTTGGGTCTTCATTGCTGCATGTGGGCTTCTCATTGTGGTGGCTTCTCTTGTTGCGGAGCATGGGCTGTAGGTGTGCAGGCTTCAGCAGTTGTGACATGCAGACAGTAGTTGTGGCTTGCGGGCTCTAGAGCGCAGGCTCAGTAGTTGTGGCACACAGGCTTAGTTGCTCCACAGCATGTGGGATCTTCCTGGACCAGGGCTCAAACCCATGTCCCCTCCCTTGGCAGGTGGATTCTTAACCACTGTGCTACCAGCGAAGCCCCCTGACCTTTGATAGGGTTTTGAAGGTCTCTAAGAAGACAAGGAAGAGAGAGAAATTGTAGGCAGAGGAAGCAGCATATAGAAAAGTTCAAAGGTGGGGGGAAAAAAGTGTCTGTATTTGGGGATATGTTAAGTCTCTGGAGTATAAAGAGTGAGAAAGAAGCAGCAAGTTAGAAGGCAAAACTGATGAGTGGGGCAAATCAGGAAAGGCCCTATGTGCCAGCCGATAAATATGCACTGAACCTGCAGTCCCAGTGAATGCCATGACCACTTATGGACTGTAGGTAATTTAATCTGGATCCTCATGGAGAGTAATGGGCAGAGCTGAAGGAGAGGAGACTGATTAGCAGGCACTGAGAAAGTCTAGGCATGAGATAACAAGATCTCATTCAGAGTAGTGGCAATGGTGACGGAGAGAGGGAACAGAAGAACAGACATGTTTTAGATGATTTATATCACAATTGGGGGTATCAAACAGATAGGGAAGGTCTAGAATGAGCCCCAGTTTTTTTGTCTTGAATAAATGAGCAGTATGATAACATTACATGATACATGGGATAGGGATGGCAGAGTGACTTCTGAGAAGAAATACAATAGTATTGTTCTTTGTAAATCATATTTATACTATAATTTTTCTCTCTGTAGAAACCTAGTACCATCATGAGTCTGGGTTTACACAGGACAGTCCCAGTTTATGCCTGTTGTTTTTTAGATACTAATTAGTAACTGATAAGGTGTATGGCTACGTTAGCTGTGATAGATTGCCAAACTAAAAGAATGATTTTTCTGTCTTTTATCCCTCAGAAAGTTCTTCCTTTTGAATTCACTTGCACTTCTAAAAAAGTCCATGGAAGGTACATTCCTCTGTCAGACTCCTAAATTACTATAACATGTACAAAATTATTTTTTTATGGATCTACCTGCTCCAGTAGATTGTCACTTTCTTGCGTATAAGAACTTCATTTAAAAAATTCTCTGGGGCTTCCCTGGTGGCGCAGTGGTTGAGAGTCCACCTGCCGATGCAGGGGACGCGGGTTTGTACCCCAGTCCGGGAAGATCCCACATGCCGCGGAGCGGCTGGGCCCGTGAGCCATGGCCGCTGAGCCCGCGCATCCGGAGCCTGTGCTCCACAACAGGAGAGGCCACAACAGTGAGAGGCCCGCGTACCGCAAAAAAAAAAAAAAAAAAATTATCTGGCTGCTAGAACAGTACTTGCCACACAGTAAGTGCGCTCGCGCTCTCTCTCTCTCTCTCTCTCTCTCTCTATATATATATTTATATTTATCTTAAGTGTACATTGATTGCTCCTATATATGGTTATTGTGATTTCATAATTGGTCATAAAGTTAAGAGATTCATTAGGGAAGATGTAAAAGTTTTCCTCAGAGAAAACTATGATAGGCAAAGGGTTTGGTGAATTTTGAAATTATCTGGAAAAATTCCTGGGGATTTGGATATTATGTTGTAAAATTTTCTCTCTTATTAAATAGTTATTTTGGGGACTTTAATGTCTGTGACTCCTAGTTTTAATATCTGCAAATGTCCTTGATTTTCCATATTACTGATTGTTATTTGGATCTGCTGACATAATGAATTGGCACTTTACACCATAAAAAAAAGATATGCAAATATTTGTTGGTGTTATCTTATTACAGATATTAGTGTTACAAGGTTTATAATGATAATATGTTTCTTTTGCAGTGGAAATTTTTCTTAATCACTGAGGCTTTTTAACAACTTCTTAAATTTGGAGAACGAAAGTATAATTATTAGATAAAGAGGCCAACTGGAAAAAAAAGAAAAAGCAAATCCTTAGTTGAAAATAATAGTGCCAATGAATGCAGTATTGCACTTGATGAAAATGAGTCAGTTTCTACAACACTGATATAGAAGTACATTTGAATTTTATTAAAACCCTGTGATTTTTAAGTTTCTTATATAGTATCCTCATTAACAATAAATGTTTTAAAAGTAAGGTAATATTAACATTTTATAGCTATGTTTTTAAAAAATGTCAGAAAAATGGAAAAAGAAAATTTATCCAGAAAATCAAAAAGAGAAAAGTGAAACAAACCTATTCACTCAGAACTGCTGAGTTAAGGGTGTCCATAGAGAGAAGGATCATGAGTATAATTAGCCCAAAAGTCAAAGAGAGAAGGAAGTGTTAATTTGAATAGACTGCAAGTGTATTATATCTGCTTTCAGCATTGATTAAGTCTTCAGAACACTCTCATCAGGGGAATAAGAGCTGTGAAGTAAATATTAAAATCCTACCACAGAATACTATTCTCAAGAAAATCAATATACCAAAGAAAAATTACACTAAGGTAAATGCATACACACATACGTATTAATATAGCTTAGTGATCTGAGAGGAGACACTATTATTCATGTTATTTTTTCTAATATATACTTATATATTATATTTAAATTGTATTTTATTTATAAAATGGTATTAGTGTTTCATATATATTTTATTTGTCCATAGATTTTCAAATATAATACTCAAAATGAATATTTATATGTCAACCTTACTTTATAAAGCATTTATATATATGTATACATATATATATAGTATATATATCCAGTATGATATATATACACTTTAAAGTTGACAAAGTAAAATTGACATATAAATTCATTTTGAATCTTATATTTGAAAGTTGCTGGACAAATAAAACATATATAAACACTAATATTATACCACTTTACAACGAAATAATATAAAGAATTAAAAATCCATTCATTTGCTCGTTTCATTCAACCCATTAGATTAAACTAGTCATACACCTCATGTGCAGATACACAGTTAACATGTTATTTGAATCGAAGGGAGGAGAATGTGGGTAAAGAGTAGGAATTGGAGTTATGAGATCAAGAAAAAGAATAAAAAATTCTTCATTAAAAAACAGCATGAATAAAAGATCAAAATAAATCTATACGTGCTGATATATGAATGTCTATGAGATATGAAATGAAAAAAATCAAGTCAAGTAAGTATAACTCCTATATTTGTGCCTATAGTATTGTGTATGAACCATGAGAAAGATGTATCCATATGGGGAGGAAATGTTTAACTTTGCCATTATGCACATTTACTGATTTTTTAAACAAACAGGAATTACTTTTAAATTTGAGAAACCCCAAACAGAGAAAATTTGAAGCATAAATGACGTAATGTCTTTGTCCACGTGGAGCACATGAATATATTTGTCTCTTAGACATACTCTAGTATTGATCAAATGGATAATTAATGTATCGTGTTCTTAGATACTTAGTGAAGAGCAGATATTTACTAAATTACACTAAATGTGCTTATCTTCTAGTGTTAGGTCCAATAGGAGCTGATATTAATTCTTCTTATTTCATCTCTTTTATTATTTTCCTCATTCCCATTCTCACTCTGTGTGTATGTCATGTTGAACTACTGATAAATATGCAAATTTTCTACAATCTCCTTCTGTATTCTATAGGACTCTGATACATACATACCCCAGGTCTCTTTCTTTAGGAACTCTGGTTATATGTTCTACCACTAGGGAGACTTCCTGAATCCCCAAAACTGAGTCAGTCCCAACTGTTTACATACTGTCTTACTCACTGTTCAAAACCCTATCACACTGAATTCCAACTATATCTTTACTTGCTTGTATCCTGAGATGGGCTTTAAATCAGAAGAGGGCTGTAATCATATCTGCAGTGTCTAACTCAATGATTGGTACCTAAGTGATTCTCAATAAATATTTTAAGTGAAAAAGTTAACAGTTAAATTGGCCACTCTCTTTGAGCAAGATATTGGATATTTAAGCACCCAGAATAATTTTGGTCCAGCTACTATACCTTTATTGCAGGTAAACTGGCTGATATACCTTTTATTCCCACATCCATAATAACATCAATGGATATTTTGTGCTCTTTCAGATAATTATTAAATCACTAAGAAAATACATTTAAACTTGGCACATTATTATATATGCCAAGTTCTCGTAGGTCTATATTAGACTCAAAAGATGGAAGTTAAATTTTGTTGATAGAAAGGACATAAATGTATAATAGAATTAAAAACTTAAGGTATATGTGTATATATACACATACATACGTACATATATACCTACATATATATATGGATCTATGAGAGGACAAGCTAGAGTTAATGACAATTTTAAAAGACCCAGATGTGTATCTAATATTATTAGACTACTTTTGATTGGTCCCTATTAATGCTGAGTTATCTCAAGGACTAGTTGATATCAACTAATAAAAGCACTTTTATAATAGCCACCTAGACAGCAAATACTTTCAGGGTGCTTACTAAGGCACAACTCACTTACTGTTATTGGCAGTAATTACAGTGGTTCAAGGTTGGAGTCCAGGTATGCCTCTTGTTATTAACACCTAAATCCAGATATCCACTGAACATTGGCTAGAGAGCATTCTCCCTATTGAAAATATTGGAAATACCAAAATGATTTTGGCTTAAATAATTTGGAGATAAAAAATGGAAAGAAAAGGGCTTCCCTGGTGGTGCAGTGGTTGAGAGTCCACCTGCCGATGCAGAGGACACGGGTTCGTGCCCCGGTTCGGGAAGATCCCGCATGCCGCGGAGCGGCTAGGCCCGTGAACCATGGCCGCTGAGCCTGCGCATCCGGAGCCTGTGCTCCGCAACAAGAGAGGCCACAACAGTGAGAGGCCCGCGTTCTGCAAAAAAAAAAAAAAAAAAATTAACCTTTTTGTAAAACTCATTTGTACTGTTGCAGTTGTTTCAAATTACATATTGAAATGTGTTAAGCTATAAATAGGTGGTGTTTTCTGCTGTAAAGTGCTCTGGGGAGGGCAAACATTCCCAAAGATTAAATTGCACACAAAAAATTCATATAGTTTATATTGCTCAAGATGGAGGATCTGATGCTGTCTTCTATTACAGTGCAATGATGCATTAACCTAAACGATGGAAGTCCACAAATAGATATCCTAAAGTGGTCATACCTGGGTTTTTGTTGGGCAGAATATACTTGTAATAAAATAAAATATATTGCTGGTGCCTAAGACGTGGTTAGGGAGCATGGAAATTATTCTGGTCCAGTAATTTTACGAAATAAAAGTTAGGTTTCTACTCACTAATAGAGGTTAGCAACATAGCCTGTGCAAACAGGTCCCAAACAAAATGACTACTTTAAAATTTAGGAGGAGTTGTGATTAACTGAATTAGGAAAGTTTCTGGGTGTATCATTACTGCCTAGGCTCAAAATTTATCCTCCCTTTTTAAAAATCAACTTTGGCAGGGAAAGTTCTGGAAATATATAAGCCAAATATTAATGACAGTGGTGAGGGGTAGAGAGATTAAAAAAAATAAAGGTATAGACACGTTTACTTTACACCTTCCAATTATTCTGATGCACATTTAGGTTAAGTTGCCTTCTTTTTCTATTTGCAACTAAAAACTTAGTGAATATATATATGTATGTATATATATGTGTGTGCATATATGTATGTATATATATGTGTGTGTGTGTGTGTATGTATATATATATATATATATATATATATATAAAAGAGCAATTATTTTAAGATGATCTTTTTAAGGTATCTATGTCCTTGATTGTAGTACCTTCTTTTTTTTTAGGGAAGAAAACAGGCCGTAAACAACTTTGTATTATCAGTTCTGCCCAGTTCCTGGCACAAAGTTGTACTCCACAATTGTTGGTTTATTTTATGCACTTGTGCTTCCATGCAGAAAACGCACAAACAAGAAAACCCACGTCTCTTTTCTTAAAAGAACAGGTAGACATTGTTCGCATTTGGTGTGACTGCTGTTGGGTATCATCATTGCCTTACCGGCTCCAAGTAGTTTGATCAGTCACCCTTAACACCTTCCTTTCCCTCCTCAAGCTTTTCCTGCCAACCCTCGTCCCTGATCCATCCACATAAATTCATGGGCAAATAATTATTTGGTTTCTAAGTACTGTTTCTATGACTCCAAACTCCCTTTCATCCAAATCAGTCTCTGCTTCTCCACAGCTGCCAGTGTAGTTCAACACCTCACCATTTTTCAGCACCACTCTCCACCTCTCACCTGGAACATGGTAATGGCCTTCTAGCTGGTCTTTCTGCCTTTAGCGTCTCATATTCCAATCCATCATACATGGAACAAGCAGAATCATAATTTAAAAAATAGACTTAGTAGTATACCTGCCATACTTAAAACAAATAAAAACAAAATATTTATGGTTTCCTCTTGCTTACAAGACAAAATCCCAACTGTGATAAAGTGGAGATTTTTTTAAATTTGGTTAATGTTTATCTTTAAAATCCTTAATTTCCATGGATTACTCATAGGTGCCTGAAACATGTTAGCTGACTTTTATTTTTGGAGTAAAATAATAGACATCTATTTAAAAAAATATCTTAACCTATTTAGAATTTGTCTTGAGTGTAGAGTTGTACTGGTTAAACAAATGTTATTTCCCTCCATTATAGTGATTTTTGCTATGTTCATAATCTAAAATAGGAGCTGAAGGATTAATGATATGTCAGATCTTCTTTAAATCTATTCTCAACAGCAACACAAACTGCAAAAAGAATCTGCACTATTTAAGTGGAAATACATCAGTCACAGAAATGAGCAGGCTGCAGGTCCAAGTCAATACCTTCCAGCCCCTTAAACAGAGGGAAGGGAAGCAAGTTTGCTTATGTTCAATATGCCAGAGAGCGGGGATGAATAGCAGTAGTGAACGTCTCTGACTGCAGCTTGCCAATATTAACTTGAAAAATTATCAATCATTAATCCATCACAGTCCTAATTATTACTGAACTTCTGCATTAACAGGAAAGGAAATTTAATGAAATAGGTTAAAGAGCTTTGGTTTAAAAAATCATCTTATTATTAGATTACATCTAAAGACTCATCCTCATACTAATGAACCTAAACATTTAAAAGAAATCCTGTGGCAAGTTATGAAAGAAGTTATGTTGTAGAAGAAATCAAACGTTTTAAGACCTACTCATTCCCTCAACAAGAAGTCTCATTATTCTAATATTTTTTCATATTTAAGGTGATGTAGGAAACTCCAGAGCGTGTTTATGTTATTAAATATGAACAGTAGTGGAATGGATGAGCATTCTGCTTTCCTTAATCACGTAAGACCCAATGAGAATTAGAGGGAACAAAATTTTCATAATAGATTGAGATAGTGTTTGGCATTAACATGATCAGCGGTTTAGTTGAAGAGCAGGATGATATAATGAACTCTGAGAGTTGAAGACTGAGTAGTTTAAACAGGATGCCAGGCTGCTCAGTTGCAAATGCCTATAATATTAAACCTGGTCGATCTGTCATTTTTATCCTTTCCTTTTATCTGGGGAGATATAGGGATGATGCCATGCTTACTCTGTGAAACATGCCTATGGAAGATGTGCAGAGTCAAAGATTCGTTAGGATGCTTCATCATTTAATTTCATAGTATGCTTCATATGTCTTCATAATCTTTATCCTATTTTTGTTTTAAATAACTGTGAAATCCTTGCAGTACATTGTATATTTTTAACACATTAGATTCATATCTAAAGAATAAAACCAGCTAATGAAGATAGTTTTTTATATTGTTTTTAATATGAGCAATTCTTTCAAATTTCCTTTTACAAAATCTGAATGTTTTAGACATACACAATTTAATTGCTGTTGTTTTTACGAGAGCATTTCAATAAAAGAGAAAAAGACTCCATTTGGTTTTCCTGTGTAGAGAATGAAAGCAGCAGGAAAAAATGCTGTTATTCAAGTCTATAACAGTCAACGTCAGTAAAGCAGATGATACTTGAAAATAATATTTAAAGTTGAAAGCAGAGTAAAGTAATGGCCATTAGCCTCTGGTGCCTAGATGTGCCTTCCCAGTTGATGGCATGTGTGGTAGGATATTATATCTGATAATTCAACTAGCATATATAGTCACCCATTAACCTCTGGAGAATCAGGGATCCATGGCAAGCCCAGAATGTGCCACTTAACAACGTCTCCATTACTTTCAGTGGTCAAACTCTGTAAAAATGAATATGGATATGTTCTGAAGTACTTCTGGTGATTTTTGCAGAAAGACATATTTGGAACAGTAGTCAAAGGCTCTTAAGAGTTAATTAAATATGAATTAGATTATATCAAAAAAATGGTAAAAAACCCTGCATTTGGCCGCTTGTGAAAAGCATTCCTATGATGGTCGCTAAAACACTTTGCAATAATTCTGTAATACTGCCCTCTTTGGTCAAAATGATTGATCCAAGAGCTATATTTTCAAAGAGATTGAAATTTGGAAAGCAGATTTTTTTAAGGTATCTTATTATCTTATTTATTTATTTTAAGCTTTACTGAAAAGTCAGTGCCATCAAGCTCTATCCCTTAAATTAAATTCTGTAAATCTTTTGTTACCTTTTTTTTTCAGTGTTTAACTTCAGGAAACTGTGTTGTTAAAGCAATGTTTTTATTTATATGGGAACTGTGAACCTAATCATGTGTTGTGCTTGCCCTAAAATTGCCTTTCTTGTCATGATCTCTTTTGTTTTGAAGCTGAGTTAAGGAGCAAACTCAGAGTTAAGTCAAATCACTCAGAGTATATCCCATTATAAAAATGGGCTAAAAGAGGCATTTAAAAGACAAGTGAATAAATGCTCAAGAGAAAAGTGACAGAAAAGAACGGTGAACAAGAAAAATACTGTTTCTAACCACTAAGAGATTCATTTACACTTTGATTACTAAAATTTTTGCCAGGTCATTTAGATCCTGTGATTAAAAAAAAAAAAAAGCTCATTGATGAATATATCAACATGCTGTTCTTTTTATCCGTACTTGGCTTAGTGTGTGTATTCTTTTTACAAGCTTGCCATCAACTCTTCATTTTAATTTAATTTTTACTTTTTATGTTGGAGATAGTTTTAAAAGCCAAATAATTCTACGAGCTTACTAAGAAATAGACCAGTTTCTCCCTCCCTGCAACTCCTGTATACCATAGGCTCTTACCTCTTTTAGCCATTTTGATTTTTAATTCTTTTTTTCTGGTAATCCTCTCCATATTTCCAAATAACAGGCTTATAATACGGTTCTTAATGTTTCAATTTCAGAGTTATTGGATTTTTACTATGAAAAATGTAGTTCTTCGAAGATTTTACCACTTGTAGGCCTGTGCTTTCTCGCTGAGTTTTCAGTAAAACTCTCCCACGTCCAGCAAGCTTTGTGTTTCAGTTCCTCAGCTCCCATCTCTTCAGTAGCCACCCACCACAACTCTGTCTTGTGAGGAAGGGGCTCTGAGCATCTAAATGCTTAGTACACAACTTTCCAGCCAGTCCTACTAGCGCCACCTGGACACTTCAGTGGAGTAATTTGTGAGCCTTCTGGGGTTTTCTGGTGGCAGTCAGCTTAACTCCCTGCTTCAGCGTCTCCAGACCTAAGTTTCAGCTTTCTTCAGTTTGCTTAATCAGCTATCACTTTTACATGTGCTTTCCGGCCTCTGAAATTTTGTCACTGTCAGCTCATCCTGTTATCTTTGTTCCTGTGGAATTATACAGTCTTTTATCCTTTTCTTTATGTGTGTGAGGCTTTTGAAAAGAGCACAGGTGCACAGTTTTCATCCTTCCATGTTTGTGTCATTGATTTTTTTCTATCTGTTACAAACTCATTAGAGGTATTCAAATATAGTAATATTACAAAAATGGTTTTATATAAAATAGTTCAAATCATTATGATCTCTTCTTATTATGATTTTAATCATATTTATTTCAACAATTTATAATCTCTATACCACTAGTTCATTTCTCATTCTTATAATAGCTACTCTTACATGTGCTTGATAATAAGACTGAATTCTACTAACAGCACAAAGAAATGCTTATTTGACGTTTGCAAATGTCTACAAAATGTCAACTCATTAGTCCTTTCTCGAGCCCTGTGGAATAGTTTCCAAGAGGCAACCTTAACTTTACATTTACAGATAGAATAGCTGAGCCACTGAGGGACTGTGAAATTCCTGAGGTCACCCCCCAAAATCAGTTGTGGTAAGAGAATCAAGAATGTTTGACTTCAGTTGTTTTAACATAACCATGAAACATCACTCAGTTCTTCCTAGTCAAATTCACCTAAGTATAATGAAATACCTTTCTACAAAATCAATCTTCACTATTCCCCAGAAATATTTGAGGAAAAATTAAGAAAAATTTTACATTGCAAGCATATCTTATAGACAGCACAAGAATTTTCACTTGGAGAAGGGCTTACCCATCTGGTATATTTTTTTTCCTCATCAATATTTGTCAAAAATTCAAAATAATGTAGTACTTTCCTGGGCAAACCTGGCACTTGGTTACCAAAGACGTGAAAACCTATATGCATGCTGTCTTTCCACTCAACCGTATAACTCAGCACTTTGTCATTTCCATTAAAGACTGACTTTGTATCATGCCATGCATTTTATAATATTTCTATCTAAATGCAGATTTCTACATTCCATGTGTACCATGTAGTCAGGTTTTCCATAAAAATACCAGCAGGAGAGTACATTGAAATTCATTTTGCATATTAAAGAAATCTCTTTCTGAGAGTCCTTCTTTTATTTGTTTTATCAACTCAAGCAATAAGCAAGAAAATTAGAGTTTCAGCAATAATGGAAAAGCTATTTATGATTTTATCAGCCTTGCCGCTTGTTTCCCCTGCTTAGACAATTTACTGACTCTTAAGAGCAAGCCAGTTTAAAATGTTCCGCTGGAAAATGAAATAAGTCTATCTGTATCATTTCACCCAAGTACTGTAGTACTCTGTTACCTGGCGACAGCTTCACTTGAGTAACATGCCCCCTGAACGCTTTTCTTCGCAATACCTACAGCACACATAAAATATGTCCCATAGGACAATGTTTTGAAAACATTATTACAAATGCCATAATATTTTCCAGCATATATCTTGCTGGCATGGTTGGGTCAGGAATACAGTCAGAGCCTAACAGAAAATAATGTCTCTTCACACTTCGTGCAAAATTTTTTACAGAGAAGGCAAATTTGAAAATGACTGTCACTGGACTTATGGCAAATTTCAAATGAGCTCATTATATGCAGTTTATTGAAGCTTTCCATATGCCCACAGGCAATTCATTATGTAAGGAATAAACAGAATACATGGAGAAATAAAGTGCACGTGACATTAAAGAAACAATACTTCTAAATCTGTAAGCACAAGAATTAAAGTTAAAAAAAACTCAGTTTCCCATATTTATTTTCTAAAATCTATCATAATTTAAAAAATCATGTTGTAAAAGGAAACCAAAGTAAGTTATATATACATACATTCATATACAAAGGAGAGTTTATATCTGAGGTAAAGCCTCTTACTGAACTGAAGGCAGTAACTTAGAATGTTTAAACAGATTTGAATAAACTTGACCTCATTCATCCATGTTGGAAAATATCTAAATTTGAATTGTTATAATGACCTGAAAACTATTTATTATTTTATATGCATTGTTATTTTTCCCATGTGTAGATAGCTTACGTCTATAGCATCAAAAAATCTTTCTCTAGTCTACTTTTTATTGTCTACACAGATTTTACAGTTTTTAAGACCAAATTATTTTTTTTAATTTATCCGGTTCCTTCATATATACCTTCTTTTCTGTTTAAAAATAACAATTTTTAACTTTTTCATTATTCACTGTGTCTGCAACAGTAAGAACCTGTTTAGGAGAGAAATGGAATAACATTTTTTTCTAAAGTCTCAATAGGCCAAATTCATAACATAATAAAATATATAGATATCGAATATTTATATATTCCCACATTTTAAAAATAATGCTTTAATCCATTTGAATAAGAGAGTATACATCATGTAAAAATGAAATAAAACTGAGAATACTTTAGATATTTCTGATTTTTAATAAACATTATGATGTGTTTCAAATTCAATCAAGATGGATACCATTTGGAGGAATTGGAAGTTTGATCTGTACTGTTGTGTGACTATGTCATGGCCCAGGTACAGAGGCATACTGAGTTGTCAATGATCTGGAAAATGGCACGAGGCAACATTTGAGTCTGCAAATATACTCTTCTTAGTGGTAGAATGAATCTTCTAATTACCGTACATATCAGCTATTACTAGGATGTAATTTGTGTTTTCAGTATATCACCTATAAAAATTGCTTACCTACATTCGTTCTAATCTATATTTCCTTCTCAGCAGAAACCCAGTAACTAAAACACATTTGATCTGCCTCTTTAATCATTGCATCCTAATGTTTTATTCTGTTCAGCTGGCAAAAACAAAGGCAAAAATGCTCTATGTGGCCTTCTGTGGGAAAACAAGAAAAGGCACTGTTACGGAGGGAAGAATCATGTATGTCAGAGACTTCTGAAAGGAGTTAGCATGGAAATCAGTAGAAAGGGAATCATTTTTACCTCTTTTAGAGGAAGAAAGTGGGAATACTAAATCGAAAGAAAGCTTACTGCAAGGCCAAAAAGACAACTATTGTTGGCAGCTTTAAAATGAAATGAAACACCTCACTTCCAGCAGAAGGTTGCACATTGTCCCTGGTGAGACAAAGAATTAAATACTTGTCACGGGTAATCTATGGCTGACATTCTGAACGATATGGCAGAGTAAGGTTGCAGCCCTCTCTGGTAGCTGTTTTCTCCCAGTTGAGCAATGAAAAGCCAAGGACAAAGCCTCAGTTCAATGGTTCTTTTCCCCTTCACACTACCCTTTCTAATTTATCCACAGGAATGGATTTGAAAGGAAAAAAATGTTTAACAGAGTTACTCAGAGAGGTACAATGGTGTCCACAGTTTACAGTCAAAATATTATTTTGCTTGAATTTCCAGTACTGTGGCATGATTAACCCAAGTGTTAGGTATTGTGACTCCCAGTGTTTAGTCCCTGAGAGCAGGCATTCAATATAAAGTAAACAGAATTTTACTGATTACCCCTAGTTGATCTCTCACCAGATTCATATGTATATAAATCTAATTTGGGGCTGGCCTTAATGCCTGCCTTGAATAGTGACTACTTGAATTTATATGAATGAGGAAAAGGATGGTCCAAGTGTTGTACTTCTATTTTTACCCTTTCACTTCATATTTTCTGACCCTTTACTGATGAAGGAAGAAGTTTAGCAACTCAAGTCCATGAACTAGGATTTGCATTACTGAAGAGTTGGAAATGTTTGTGATTGCAAAATTGCACAGTTATTTCACCACTCTTTTGGTATACAAAGCTACTTATGCCAAGGGTAGATTCTTAGGTCATATTTCTAGGAAGGCATTTCTCCAAGGTTTTCATAGGTCAGTGTGTGGTTTTAACTTAATACAGAGCTAGAAGAATCTAGCTAGAGGAATCTAGAGGAATAATGGTTCACATAGCTCTTGAGCCATTCCTCTAGAATATCTATAGGGTCAGCCAAGCTAATGCAATTAGTTTTTCATCAGAGGACTGACCGTGCTGTAGTTTAAGTCCAGAAACAGTAGGTGGAAACTTCAGCTAACCATAGACATAGCCAACTGCAACATGACTCTCTCTTGTATGTGGCCAAGAAATTATATGGCAAATGGCATTAAAATATTCAATGATATGTAGATTCATGAACAAGTATGTCTATATGTGGATGGTCTATATATATGCATTATATACAAATACACGCACACATTCTTAGAGTGTTACAAACGATTTTCAGTCCCCTCAGCATTTCACTGTGAATGCTGTTTTCAAATCTTTAAAGTGAGTCCTTTGAACCCTCTATGATTTCTACAACCTTCTCCAATTCATGGCCCAGAGGAAGCAAAGATGAATGAAATGAAAATGTATTGTCACAGTTTTTACACATAAGCATATGGATTTTATTTTTAGTTCAGCTAAGAATCTAGAATTAACAGTTTAACATTAAAAAGAAAATGGGATTATGTATACACAAAGAATTCACATAGCAACCCAGCATTTACTGAGATTATTTTCCAGTAACATTCTCAATGATTTTTTTTCATTCTGAGTAGGCATGGAAACCAATTCACTGCCCAACTTCAGCTTGAGTCACTTGAAGTTAGTGTGCTCACCTCCAAGTTTTCCCGCAAATGTCATTTCTCACTGAGGTCTATGTAAAACACCCTCTCTAGAAGTTAAACTCACCTGATTTCCTGTCATTCTTTTTTTTTTTTTTTGCGGTACGTGAACCTCTCACTATTGTGGCCTCTCCTGTCGTGGAGCACAGGCTCCGGACGCGCAGGCTCAGCGGCCATGGCTGACGGGCCTAGCCGCTCGGCGGCATGTGGGATCTTCCCGGACCGGGGCATGAACCCGTGTCCCCTGCATCGGCAGGCGGACTCTCAACCACTGCGCCACCAGGGAAGCCCCTCCTGTCATTCTTGATCCCTCTTATCCTGCTCTAATGCTTTTCTCCATAGTAATACCATCTTCTGGAATAGCGTTATGTTTTTATATGTATTATGTTTGTTGTCTGTTTTTCACATTCAAATGTAAACTCCACAAAACTGGGTATTGTTCCTTGAGTTTATCACCTAGCTGGGACCCATGACTGGCATGAAGCAAGTATTCAAGAAATATTTGCTGAATGAATTTCTTCTTTTGAATATGAGATCTTGGAAATGCTCTTTGCCAATCTATTTTTTGAATAAGTGGGGTTATGCTGCAGTAACAAACAACCCTTGCATCTCAGTGAGTTAAAACAGTAAAGATCGATTTCTCACTCATGCCACCTGTCGGTCATGAATCAGGTAGGGGCTTTGACCTGTTTTCATCTGTCAGGTAGTCAGGTTGAGGGAGGCTGCACCTCAGTGTTTCCACTATTGTCAGAGCATGACAGGCAAACATGGCAAATGATGTGCTGACTCTAAGGATTCCAGTTGGAAGTGATACATGACTCTTCTATTTATATCTCATTTACTAATGCAAATCACATGGTCACATTAACTTCCCACAGCCAAGGAAGTGCCATCCTGCCATGTGCCCAGATAGAAAATGGAATATATCAGTGCGTGCCTGGTGATCAACACACATCACAGTAAATAATTGTTATTTTTTCCAACAAGTCACTGGTACACATATGTATGCAACATGTATGAAATGGAAGAATATAAGTATAGGTCTACTAAAATTGAATTATTTTCTTGAAAATTTCACAATTTTACTTACGTCATGACTAGCCCTATAACTTCAACGGACAGAAATCCTCACTGCAAGGGTCCTGGAGGAAAGATTGGATGGAAAGCATTTAATAGAAGGGAAACAAATGCAAGCACAGGAGTTGGTCTTTCCTTTTTTTTTCCTCTGTGTCTTAGAGTGCTAAGACCTTTTTCTTTCATAAAGAATTGAACTCTAACTTAAGTCAAAAGCAATAAGCTGGCCTCAGCATTTTTCCTCCTCCTTTTTCCACTACTTCTGTCCTCTTCCCTTCTCTCTCTTTTTTTTTAATCTCTTCCACTTTTTAATGTTGCTGTTTTCTCTTTTTTTGAAAATGGAAATAACTTACTTCTTAAATTTTTCTGTATATAAAAATAAGAGAACAGCATCAGAGTATAGAAAAGAAGAAACAATTATCTGAAATCTCAGCTTTATTTTAACCACTATGTATGCAGTGTTACTATTTCTCCCTCCCTCTCCCCCTCTCTCTAGCTCACACACACACACACACACACACACACACACACACACGCACACACACACACCACAACATTCATTCAAATACATGGAAATACACCATCCACATTTATTTATTGAGATGTAATCATACTATGTGTACTGATTTTTGAGGATTTTGTTCCCTCACAAATATATTGTGATCTTTTTAAAAAAATAAATTTAAATCTTCTTCAATATTTAATGTTTGTGTAAAAATAATTGATGAATTCAGAATATTTAACATACAGTCTTCTTTTTTTGTGGTAAAATATATATAGCACAAGTTGTCATTTTAACTACTTTAATGTATACAGTTCAGTGGCAATGATCACATTCAAAATGTTGTGTAACCATCATCACCATCTATTCCTAGAACACTCTCATCACTCCAAACAGAAACTATGTACCCCTTAAGCAGTAACTTCCCATTCTCCGTTAACCACAGCCCCTGGTAACCTTTAATCTTCTTTCTGTCTCTATCACTTTGCCTGTTCTAGATAATACATATAAGTGGAATCATACAGTATTTCTTATTTTGTGTTTATCTTACTTCATTTAGCATAATATTTTCAAGTTTCATCTCTGTTGTAGCATGTATCAAAGCTTCATTCCACTTTATGGCTGAATAGTATTCCACTGCATATATATGCCCCATGTTTTGTTTATCTAGTCATCTGTTGATAAACCCTTGGAGTGTTTCTATCTTTTGGTTGTTATGGAAAATGCTGCTATGAACATTGGCTTACAAGTATCTGTTTGAGTTCAAATCTTTTGGGTATATACATAGGAGTGGAATTGCTGGGTCACATGGTAATTCTATGTTTAACTTTTTCAGAAACTATTTTCACAGTGACTGCATCATTCCATATTTCCATCAGCAATGCACAAGGGTTACAATTTTCTCCACATCCTCTTCAATACTTGTTATTTTCCTTTTTTTCCACCTTAAATTATAGCCTTTTTAGCAGTTGTAAAGTAGTATCTTCTTATGGTTTTGATTTACGTTTCCCTAGTAACTAAGGATGTTAAGATCTTTTCATGTACTGATTGGCCATTTACATTTTTTTGAGAAATGTCCATTCAAGTTCTTTGCTCATTTTGAATTGTTTTTTTTGTCTTTTTGTTGTTGAGTTCTAAGAGCTCTTTATATATTCCAGATATTAAACCTTTATCACATATATGATTTGCAAATACTGTCTCCCCTTATATGGATTGTCTTGATAGTATCCTTTGATACACAAAAATCTTTTCCCAGTGCCTACTGAAGGATGTTTAGGAAGTGTCCAGACTTTTTCAGTATTATTCACAATTTTCCAGTAAGTATTCATGTCCTTGGATCTATGCATGCTTTTTTGAATAATGCCTTGTAGAAATAAAATTGATAGATGAGGCCTTCCCACTTTTAAGACTTTTGGTAAATAATAACTCAATCCCTTTATTCAAGTTGCTCACCAGTACTATATGGAAATACCTAATTTTCCCCAGATTCACTCATATTATCTTTCTTTTTCATCCTTTCATATAATAAAATGGTTTTTTAATGACTTTATATTTTTGGAGGCCAAATTACAATGTCTGTGTAGGGAAAACTTTTTGGACACAAAAAGTTTAGAAATCTTTAAAATAAACAGATATTTAAATGCAATAGTTAAGCTTGTAAACAAAGAAAATCCAGGAACTACTTGAAATATACATTTTAAATGAATAATATTTGATTTATTAAACTAATAATAAATTATAAAGTTAATCATTTTGGAATTCATCTATTGTTCAAAATGAATTTTTGCTTTCTCACTTGCACAAATGAAGGTGCAGCTAATAATAATTCCCATATGTAACCAAATGCATTACCATATGAACAATATTTACTAAAGGCAACTCACATGCTAATAAATAGTCCCATGTCACAATTTTTTGTTTCTTAGAAATTCTAAAGTTTCATTTGGAAATTACTAAAGCAAATAATTAACACTTAAAGATATAATGATTGTAATAAAATGAATATGAGTCATTTAAAACCTGATAATTGCTTGTAGAAAATACTTATTAAAAAAAAGTAACTGAAAATATTCAGAGATAAACAGTGTTTCTTGCATATAAAATATTTAATTAATTTAACTTATACTTAAGTTAAATATGTAATTAATTTAACTTATACAAACTTGTTTGTCTTATACAAACAAGAGTTCATATTTATAAACACTGGAAATAATTAGATTTAACCATTATATCACATACCGTGTTAATCTGAGATTAAGAAATACTGTAACTGGCATGACATGAAGAAAAGATCATGAAGCTTTGCACTGAGACAGTCCTAGATTTCAAACCTGCTTTGAGCCTTACTATCTTTGTGAACTTGGGCAAGTTACACGTATTTTCTAGGTTTCATTACCTTCATCTACAAATAAAGATGATAATATCAGCTTCGTTGGGTAATTTCTGGGATTAAATGAGATAATGTATTTATCTACCACAAGGCCTAGCAAATAATATATAATCAATATGTGTTAGTTCTGCCTTCAACTAAGTGTATAGTATCCATAATACATGGAAATGAGAGCTCAAGGCTTTTCTGTATGCTATTCTTCCACAGAAATATGTGGATGAAATTGTTTGTACCTTAGTTTGATGTTTGTTACTCTGATTTTACATAGTTATTTTGTTTTGTTAAATGCTTAATAGTAGCCTGTGGTGTTATTTAAACAGTGAGTGATTTGTCTCTGTAATTAGAAGCATCTTTACCTCTAATTCTAAGACTTGCATTAATATCAGTGGGAGGTTGATGTGACTATGATACGTAAGGAGGCAATCATAGAAATTCCTGTCTAGCAACTAACCAATGGGTTCTCTCGGAAAGGGAATTCCATATGTCCCTCCTGTTGAGATGTTTTAATTCATCACTACACACTGCCTATACTAATTAACATGTGCGGTGTTTACACAGGTTATGGAATAGATAGTATTTGCTTTTAGAAAAGCTAATTGCATGAAAAACTAAAGTTGATTCTATTAGAGCCAAAGATTTATGTGATAAATAAACCTACCCTCCTAAAGGTTGCATGCAATTATTGTGAGTCCCAGATTTCAGGACATCTGAATACAGACCTGGCACATGATAGGCATTGAATAAAAATTGTTCAGAACAATACTGAATAGATAAAGATGATAAAAATAGAAAGAAAATAAATTATTGTGACTTTTAGCATTCTATGAGGGTGCTGAAGTGGACCATGAATCAGTTACCTGTTCACAAGATAACTGCAAGCATAAGAATTTTTCTCAAGAAACCCTGATCTATTAATTAAAAATTAAAAAGCAGGAGCCATCACTGTGTGAGGATGCCACCACCTCATGCAGAACACATGCTGTCTCCTGACCTTGCTCATTATTGTTCAGGCCTGTAGTTCTTTATACTAAAGGTCAGGCCTATAGTTCTTTATACTAACCTTGATCCTGCTGATTTGCAGTCTACCACTTTAAAACATCATGATGAAATGTAAAAACAAATGGAAATATTGGTAACTTGATTGCTCTTCTTTCATAGTTGCAAATAGAATGTTTGAGAAATACATTGAAAATAGCCAGGTTTCAAATGGGAAATTTAATATCCAGTTTTCATTAACTACCCCAGCTTTACTCTAATGATTATTACATTTTTCATTTCCTCTTCTGAGTCTATTTATTTCTCCCCCTCCATTTCCTCTGGGAGCCATCCTCACTAGGAACTGGGGAATCCTGAGGGGTACAGAATGGCTGTTTGCAGAGCCTTCTTATCTAAAAGTAGTATCTATGATCCTGAGGGGAAGGAGGTGCTTGCTCAGAGATGCTTAATGCTCTCCAAGCTTATTTTTAAAAAGCACCATTTGGGCCTCCAACCAGCTTAGCTCTAGGGCTTGTTTCTTTCTGCTTTCATGTTAAAAAGCTCCTTTGTCAAAGCCCTTAGGCCCAGTGGTGATAACTGCTACAGAAAAATACTAGTGATGGAAAGATATATTTTCAATAGCCCTTGACTTTTATTAGTTCAGCCACTGCTAGAATAAAGGATGCGTGGGCCCTTGATATTTTAAATGTTCTATGTCCCCCTCCATATACTTTCCAGGTCAGCATTCTTTACGGATGAAAATTCTCGTCTGGATTTTGGTTTGCTGTCATGGGGAGAAGTGTCTGCAATTATCTACCTCTGAGCTTTGGTTGTTATCCCCAAAAGCCTAAGGACAATAATGGTAGCATGAGCTTTGTAGTGTGTGTGTGTGTGTGTGTGTGTGTGTGTGTGTGTGTTAATTTTCATTATGTCTGAAAATGATGCATCAGATTAATAAATCTCTAGGAGTGTGTTTGGAGGGGGGAGGTTTCCTGAAATAGGGGAGAACAGTGCAATCTTCTGTGCTAAAAAATTTAAACATAATCAGGAAGATTTTTAAAAATGCCACATAAAACTTCTCAGAAGAGCTCTGTAGCTTCAAGTCAATGTTATGGATAAATTTTTAAAACTCAATTATCTGTAAAACTTTTACTAGCCCACAATTTTTCAATATCTCTTTCTACATTAACTGTTGCTAGAATGAAATGCATTACATAACAAGAAATAGTTAGCACAAAGATGTATGGAGCTAATGTTATTATTTTTAGAATAATTTCAAGTCTGCTCAAATTTAATCCAGTCTAATTGTTCAGGTATCCTAGGATAGCAGATCCATACTAATCTATACATTACACTGGGAAAAATTTAGCTCATGCATTTGGCAATAAATTAAAAGTTGACTTTCAAATGTGTAGAGATGAGCTAGATTTATTGCCCTCTGGCTTTCAAAGCAGCTTTCTCAGGCTTTCAATCAAATGACCAGTGGTACAGTGAAAAAAGCACGAATATGTAAGCTAGGAAAAGTGGGTTCTAGTAATGACGTTGAATGTGGGCAAGTTAGTTAATGCTTTTGGATCTCTAGTTGCTCATATGTAAAATGAAGGTGCTTGATTACAGCATCTGAGGATCATTTGAATTAGAAAATTCTGTTTTTATTAAGAGATGCCATCTATAATTTTTGCAAAACTGTTGAAGTCAATTTGAGATAAAATTAGTTGAAAACTTTATAAAATGGAAGAATTTTTCATTTATATAGATTTCCAGATATATTCTGTCATCTTGGCACTGATATTATATCATTAGTTCATTGTAAAATAATTTTAAATATCATCTTACCTGCTCCTGTTCTTAGGTTTGTGTTAGAAAAGAATGTATCTAGAAAGAAGCTGATATTGCTTTTATTTTATATAGCACCTTATATATTTTATAAAGGGCTTTCTTACATTTTATCTGGTATGATGTGCAAAAGAAGTCCCATGAGGTATATAGAATGGGAATTATGGTCACCATGTTAAGTTTGAGATAAGTGAGGTTAAATAAATTTTTCAAGTTCATATAAAAATAAAAACAGAAAAGGGCACCCTGCAACACTGTTGGTGGGAATGTAAATTGGTGTAGCCACTATGGAAAACAGTATAGAGGTTCTTCAAAAAGCTGGAAATAGACCATATGATCCAGCAATCCCACCCCTGGGTAAATACCTGGAAAAGACGAAAATTCTAATTAGAAAAGATACATGCACCCCAATGTTCACAGCAGCATTATTTACAATAGGCAAGACATGGAAACAACTCAAGTGTCCATCAACAGATGAATGGATAAAGAAGATGTGGTATATATATACAATGGAATATTACTCAGCCATAAAAAGAGTAAAATATTGTCATTTGCAGCAACATGGATGGGACTAGAGAATCAGACAAAGACAAATATTATTTGATATCCCTTATATGTAGAATCTAAAAAAAAATGCAAATGAATCTACACAAAAAACAGAAACAGACTCACAGACATAGAAAATAAAGTTATGGTTACCAAAGAGGAAAGGGAAGGTGGGAGGGATAAATTAGGAGTATGGGACTAACAGATGCAAACTGCTATACATAAAATAGATATGCAACAAGGATTTACTGTATAGCACAGGGAACTATTGATATATTCAATATCTTGTAATAACCTATAATGGAAAATAATCTGAAAAATATATACGTATATATTTAACTGAATCACTTTGCTGTATCCCTGAAACTAATACAATATTGTAAACCAACTATGCTTCAATAAAAATTAAATTAAATTAAAAAAAAATAACATCAGAAAAAGTCAAGAATAAGGTTTATATAAAATCAATCTTCTTTGTAAAAATAGGGCAGTCTGTAAGAGAAACAAATATAAGCACATAAAAAATGAACATAGAAAACTATAAAATGATAAGGATATTAAATTTCAATATTCAGAAAGTAAAATGAGAAGGGACCGAAGTATACTTTCTTTAAAATAAATTTTAAAAAGATACTCAGTGACATGCTAGAGGTGTCAGTTTAGGAATATCCTTAGATACCTCTCTCTTTTCATCCTAACTTTGCAACTTATTACTCATTAAAACTCATACCACATTTGTGTCATAGGAATTTGAGCTCAAGTATTTAAACATCAAGGGTAAAGGGTTCTTTGGACTCTTTTTGCATTTAATCAGCTTATACATTCTTCTCATCCTCTGGTGAAATGAGAAGTTTGAAAGACTCGAGAGATGAGTCTGATCTAGGGAAGAATTTGGAAGAAAGATGGCAGCAGATTTCCTGAGTATAAAAGTAGTTATTTCAACAATGTTGGAGGAAGACACCAAAAAGACATGACTGCCATTTTACCATCAAGCTGGACTGAGGCAGTTGGAGGCTTTCTACCTCCTCCCCTGTCCTTGAAATGTGCATTTCACTTGCCGTCCAAGTTTCCAGAAGTTGATCCAAGTATACAGCCTTGAGAAAGTAATATGGCATTGAGACTGTCTGAACTGGGTATGTGATTGAACCCAATTAAATCCTCTATATAAATTTTTAACAATCTGGTTAGCCAGTGCAGAAATCTGCTCATGTTGTGGCCACCAAGATAAGACTCCTAAGTTCTCTTTCTTAATAAACTTAATAATCTGAAATATATATATACATATAGCTGAATCACTTTGCTGTGCACCTGAAACTGACACAATATTGCAAATCAACTATACAGAAAAACAAACAAACAAAAACCAACCCTGCCCCACCTATCAAACTGGAATAGCCTGCCTCTTTTTTTGGTCTCTCACCTGCCCTCCTGTTACAGGTTGGTTTCAGATTACACCCAGGAAAGCTACCCAGGAGGTTATGAAGCAACAAACAAGCAGCAGCATTAGATTAAAAATAAAAACTAAACCTTCTTAGATTAGACTTGAATGTACTGAAACAGGCTTTGAAATTCCATAATCAATAAATATGCTTTGATAAAGACTGTCATCGATTTATTCGGATGCCAGTTATGATGTGTTTAAACAAATCATTTGAACCTGCCAGTTGGTGGAATCCAATGGTGGAATGCCGTAGTAAAATTGGTTTTAGATTTTAAAAAATATAGTATGTTGTTTGTTTGTTTTAGATCTAAAATCCATGTAACTATAGGACAATATATGAAGCTTAAAATTCACATAATTAAAACATAATTTAATTAAGTACTATAGTTGGTATGGTCATTGATTGAAAAATACATGCACCCCAGTGTTTATAGCAGCATTATTTACAATTGCCAAGATATGGAAGCAAGTATCCATCAACAGATGAATGGATAAAGAAACTGTGGCATATGTATATACAATGGAATGCCACTCAGCCATAAAAAAGAATGAAATTTTGCCATTTGCAACAACATGGATGGACTTGGAGGGCATTATGTTCCCTGAAATGTCAGAGAAAGACAAATATTGTATGATATCACTTATATGTGGAATCTTAAAAATACAACAAACTAATGAATATAACACAAAAGAAGCAGACACAGAAATAGAGAGCAAACTCGTGGTTACCAGTGGTGAGAGGGGAGGTGGGGCAATATAGGGGTGGGGGAATGGGAGGTACAAACTATTGGGGTAAGACAGGCTCAAGGATGTGTTATACTGTACAGGGAATATAGCCAATATTTTGTAATAACTGTAAATGGAGTGTAACCTTTGAAAAATTGTACACAAAATATAAAAATTAAATTAAAAAATGAGAGTAGTCAAGATACAAATGTCCAATTCTGACTTCAGATATTAAATGTAAGTACACAAAGTGTGGTGATATTGACAGCAGAGATGAAGTCAAAAAGAGGAAGTATTATTGAGAAAGTGTGTATCATTTTAGACTTTGAGTAAAAAGAAAGTAAATTATTTTGAAAAACATTTTAGAAAATAGAAGAGCACATAATTTCTGGTTAGTAACTGATGTTATTGGCATTAGTCAACTGTCTCATATATTTGGAGGTGATGATACATCTGTTAATTCAGACTAATGCATATATATATATATGCACAATTTTAAAAACTTGATGACAGCAAGTGAATATATGGCTCTACATCTGATGACATTAAAGAGAAAATGATCTGCACATATTGCACTATAAAAACAGAATAGTGGTGGTAAATAAGCCTAGATTCCACGACTGTATTATAATACATGGTCAGTCATTTGTGTTCTACTGTCAGTCTAATACATTTCATTTCTCTTCATGAATAAGTTCACACTGATCTGTAAAAAATAAATATCTTTTCGTCAAATGATAGATTTGTAAATACTAGATTTATTTGCAGCATCTGAGATAATAATATCAGCAAGTACATGGAAATGTGTTTTTCTGGAAGAAATTGTGTACATGATGCTATTAGAAAAATACTATTTCCTTCACTGTTCTACCTCCGACACCAAGTTGCACAAAGTAGATATCACTTTGCAAATATTCATGTGTATTTCTTCTTACTGGTTTAAAGTCAGTGATTATTGTATGTTTAAATAATAATGATTGGATTGTGAATGCAAATCTCATAAGATTGATGAGGCAAAAATCGTGTTATCAATATTGACAGAACATTAACTTTATCATTCAATGACTTATTAGTGGCCAGTCACTGACCTTTCATAGGTGAAAGTAAACAACAACAAAATACTCTAAAGCCCCACATGATAGGCCCATTTGAGTTAGGTGCTGTTTCATACTTGTATGTGAATTAATTAATTGGTTTAAGCTAAATAAATAAACAAATAAATAAATACATTCCAGACACTTGGGCATATAACACTGAGCAAAAGAAGAAAAACATAAAAGCATAAATATACATATAATAAAAAATATACTGTAATAAAAATAATAGATGAAATTGACCAATTCCTTGAAGAACACAACATACCCAAACTCACACAGGGAAAAACACATAATCTAAACAGGCCTATATCTATTAAAGAAATTTTATGAATAATTAATAACCTTCCAAAAAGAAACACCATTACTAGATGGTTTAACTGGTGTATTCTGTCAATTTTCTAAGGAAGAAATAATACTAATTCTATACAAATCCTTCCAGAAAATAAGAGAGGGAGCACTTCCTAAGGCATTCCAAGAAGCCGGCATAACCCTGATATGAAAACCAGATAAAGACATTACAAGAAAGGATAAATGCAAACCAATATCTCTCATGAATATAGAAAAAAAAGTGAAATCTTCATTATTGTGGTAATGCTCATTTTGGATCATTTCTTCTCATAATGTAAGTTCATACGCTAGAGCCATAGCACATAGTTTCCAAGTATCTAATTCAATTTGCAATATCAGGATAAACCTTGATTAGAGAACTCAGCCTGATAAGATTAAATCAAAGAGGTATAGGTCATACCTCTTTTGCAGTTGAATGGCATATTTCTCCCCTGTCTCAACAGACCAATCCTCATCCCTGCATAACTGCTTTTCCATATTGTTCAATAATCTCTTGTATTCTTCTTCACCAACCTGGAATGTTTATTCCTCCCACTCTCACTTTTCTTCTTTGAGACCATTTAGAATTTATACCCCTCCTGGGCCTTCCTAAAAGACTTACTAATTTATCATAATCTATAACAATTATAACTTTAGCTTAACTAAGTTTTATTTTCTTGTTCTCCCTAAATTTAAGAAAATATGGAGCTAAAAATCCCCCACAATATGTTTGAGATCTGAATGCATGTGCTAAAGCACCAGAATGTAATCAATGAAACTCAACTATGTTCAATATAATTTTGTAAAAATAATAATATTCTACTGTGGATTAAAGGAAAAAAAATCAGATTTTTATATACAGGAGCAACATCAATGGAAAATATCATGGAAACAAAAGAATGTCTCATTCTTTTCCTAGCACATACAAAGTGCTAGGAAAACAGAAACTAGATGTGACATAGTGTTTAAAGTGAAGGCTTCTCTCTCTGATGATTGAGTATAGTTTTGCTTCTGAAGGAGTTTCAGCAAGACTAGCAATTGCTGGATGCCAAGAAACAAGGGCTTGAAGTGATACCACTCCAAGATATCCGAGTAACAAAACCAATAGTAGAGAGACGGAACAAGTGTGATTTGATTAAAGAGAGCTGACAAAATTGTTTCAACTGTTTGCAAGACATCATACTGGCTACAGACTTAACAGAGAAAAATCAGCTCTGAGTATGGAAAAACATTGAAGATTTCCCATGGTCACTCTGGAAAAGTAGGTTTTAATGAAGCAAATGAATTTTCCAGCTGATGGATCCCTGCTGCTTTTATTTACTCACTTAATGATTGATATAAACAATTTTATGATTAAAATGTTTATTCTGTTTTTCTGTAATTTAAATGATCGCATTAGCTTGGGGGACCCTGACAATTAGATATACAACTTTTTGCACATTCTAATTTATAACACTTTTGCACATTCTATTACATTTTATTATTTTCTGCCTATATTTTTCCCTTTAAATTAGAATTTCTCAAACTTTTTTTTTGTAAATAAAAATCCTCATAATCTTAAATGTTAGAAATATATTTAAAGTTAAATGATAGTAAGATTAATGATGAATATCAGAGTGATGAGATATTATTTAGACCCTTACACTAAAGTTATCTGTACTAAGCTTAATGGTATCTAGCCTGAACTATAGCTCAGGTTTCCTATCCAGTCATACTTATTTCTACTGGTTGTTATACAAGTTAGAAACTTATGACACATAATCACGAGCTGATAAGAATGATGATGAGTGTTTCATATGTCTGACAGATAGTTCTAGATATTCAGATTGACAAGAAACCAAGACGAGATTTTACACTGAAAACCACTGTAAACTAAGGGGATAAGAATTTCAAAAGTACAAACTACAAGTTTTCATATTTAACTTGGGTGAGAGAAGTCAGTGAGGCCTCGATTCATTGAGCTGTGGAAAGTTTTCTGTTGTTCTAGTGTATCACTTGCATGTGGTGTCGAATATTCTCAAGAGTAATATGCCATTAATTAATTTCTCTGACAAGTGAAAATTTCGAGTCTAGGGGAGAAAATTTAATGTCTCAGCAATTTGCACTAAAATTGGGTCTTAAAAAATACTCTTTCCCTAATCTCAATTTTAAAAATCATAATTTTCTTTCACACTATTTGAGATACTGACACATCACTTAGAAAAGTAACTTAAAATTTTATAAATTATCTTTCTTGACATTATTGAGGTATACATAAATATTTTAAAATCTGTTCCTTATTTCGAAAGCTCATGCAAGTATCTTTCCCTTGACAGCTGTGTTCTACACTCAGAGGAAGTAAAATCTGTGCTTGCTGCCATTTCTCTGCATAGCACAAAGCAGCAGTGTATCCTTGGTGACCACAGTTTGATTATACTCCTAGTATTTACTGTATTATTCCATATTTAAATAAAATCCTCAGTCATATTGTTGACCAGCTACTATTTTCTCTGAATGAAGCCATGTAAGGATTACAACATTTTAAAATACATTTATTAATTCCATTCCATGTGGCACTCATCTACATTACTTTTTTCAGTTTGCATTATGTGAAAAAAGTTATTAAAAACACTTTTTGTCCTGCAGAAAACCTTTTCAGTAACAAACAGATACTATATATAGTATCTGTTTATATATATATATGTGTGTATATATATATACACACTGAATCAATGCCAAGAAATGGTTCTACCTTTACCCATCAGCGATCCTGGGAAGCAAACAACATATTAGTTATCCATGGGGTGGTGATTTCTTTCCCCATTGTACAAAGCTGATGTTGAGCAAAATTCTATAGTGCTATTTCATAGAAGGATTTTGCCAAGAACTTTTCCTGTATTTTGAACATGTCATTAGCATTATATCTAGTTTTATGAACTTCATATATATTTATTTTAGAAAGTGAAACTTTTAAAATTTTATCTTTACTGATGAAGGATTAGGGGAAAATGTATCAGTAGGACGATGAAATCCAGTTTTCAAAAATTCATCTTCCAATTGGCAATTTTGTTTTAGATTTTGTTGAAAAATAAACATCTTTTCAGGTTTATTTATTTCTCTGGCCAAGTCTTTTTTTTTTTTAAGATCTTTATTGGAGTATAATTGCTTCACAATGGTGTGTTAGTTTCTGCTTTACAACAGTGTGAATCAGCTATACATATATACACATCCCCATATCTCCTCCCTCTTGTGTCTTCCTCCCACCCTCCCTATCCCACCCCTCTAGGTGGTCACAAAGCACCGAGCTAATCTCCCTGTGCTATGCAGCTGCTTCCCACTAGCTATCTATTTTACATTTGGTAGTATATATAAGTCCATGCCACTCTCTCACTTCGTCCCAGCTTACCCTGCCCCCTCCCCGTGTCCTCAAGTCCATTCTCTACGTCTGCGTCTTTATTCCTGTCCTGCCCGTAGTTTCTTCAGAACCGTTTTTTTTTTTTTTTTAGATTCCATATATATGTTTTACCATACGGTATTTGTTTTTCTCTTTCTGACTTGCTTCACTCTGTATGACAGACTCTAGGTCCATCCACCTCACTACAAATAACTAAATTTTGTTTCTTTTTATGGCTGACTAGTATTCCATTGTATATATGTGCCACATCTTCTTTATCCATTCATCTGCCGATGGACACTTAGGTTGCTTCCATTTCCTGGCTATTGCAATGAACATTGTGATACATGAGTCTTTTTGAATTATGGTTTTCTCAGGGTATATGCCCAGTAGTGGGATTGCTGGGTCATATGGGAGTTCTATTTTTAATTATTTAAGGAACCTCCATACTGTTCTCCATAATGGCTGTATCAGTTTACATTCCCACCAGCAGTGCAAGAGTGTTCCCTTTTCTCCACACCCTCTCCAGCATTTATTGTTTGTAGATTTTTTGATGATTGCCATTCTGACTGGTGTGAGGTGATACCTCATTGTAGTTTAGATTTTCATTTCTTTAATGATTAGTGATGTTGAGCATTCTTTCACGTGTTTGTTGAAAACCTGTATATCTTCTTTGGAGAAATGTCTGTTTAGGTCTTCTGCCAATTTTTGGATTGGGTTCTTTGTTTGTTTGATATTGAGCTGCATGAGCTGCTTGTAAATTTTGGAGATTAATCCTTTGTCAGTCGCTTTGTTTGCAAACATTTTCTCCCATTCTGAAGGTTGTCTTTTCATCTTGTTTATGGTTTCCTTTGTTGTGCAAAAGCTTTTAAGTTTCATTAGGTCCCATTTGTTTATTTTTGTTTTTATTTCCATTTCTCTAGGAGGTGGGTCAAAAAGGATCTTGCTGTGATTTATGTCATAGAGTGTTCTGCCTACATTTTTCTCTAAGACTTTTAGAGTGTCTGGCCTTACATTTAGGTCTTTAATCCATTTTGAGTTTATTTTTGTGTATGATATTAGGGAGTGTTCTAATTTCATTCTTTTACATGTAGCTGTCCAGTTTTCCCAGCACCACTTATTATTTTCTCAGCACTCTTTCAGGTTTATTTGATCTAACACCAATAGAATCACATTCCATAACAAGCTGACTCTTTTTGACTATTTGCATCTATAATGTTACTCTGAGTTCAGACATGTACATTGATAACTTTGTAATATCTTCACTAAAACAGTTTTAAGTCCTTTTAGTCATTTGGTGAAATTTGACCATAAAACAGCACAAGAGAAACAGTACTGCCAGCGATAAACAACACATAAGTGATATAAAAGTGTTAGATGGGAAAATTGTAACTTATTAACTGATATTGTACAATTTGCAAAAAAGAATATATCAGTTATAAAATATAGTAGGATTTCTGTGAATATAGTAATTATTATATTCCACAAGCGTAAAATATATGTGTAGTGAGCTGAATAGTACCTTCCCCAAATTCATGCCCACCTGGAACCTCAGAATGTGACCCTATTTGAAAATAGTGTCTTTGCACATGTAATTAATATGAGGTCAGCCTAGAGGGGTGGGATAGGGAGGATGGGAGGGGACACAAGAGGGAGGGGATATGGGGATATATGTATACGTATAGCTGGTTCACTTTGTTATAAAGCAGAAACTAACACACCATTGTAAAGCAATTATACTCCAAGAAAGATGTTAAAAAAAAAAATGAGGCCATACTGGATTAGGATAGGCCCTAGATCCAATGGCTGATGTCATAAGAGGAAAAGACACAGACACGTATGGAAGAGGGCCACGTGAAAACAGTGACAGGGTGATCAAGAGATGCAGGCAGATTCAAAATATCTTTTAAAGGTGAAAGTGGCATACATTTTTAGATAAAGGTAGAGATGAAAGGTAAAAGAAAACACAAATTAATAACAGAAATGGTAAGAGGGGATATCATTATAAATTCTAGTGGCATTATAAATATAATAAGATAATGTTATAAATAACTTTATGGTAATAAATAACTTGGATGAAATTTACAGTCATTGAAATTACAAAAAATGCAGCAGAAATAGAAAAACTAAATGCCTCAATATATGTTAAATGGTTAAATTCATTATAAAATATTTTAATAAAAATATCCTAGGTACAGATTATTTTACTGGTGAATTTTCTTTTTAAACACTCAAGTAAGTAATAATACAGACCTTCCAGAAACTCTTTCAGAAAAAAGAGAAGAAAAACTTTCATTTTATGAAACCTGGATAACCCTGATACCACAACCTCACAAAGATATTACAAGAGAAAATTAAAGATTCATATCCCTTATGAACATCAATAAGAAAATACTTAACAAAACATTAGGAAATAAAGTGCAACAATTTTTTTTAAAAATGATAATGCTTAATGCCAAGGGAGGATTAATTTAGCAATGCAAGTTTGGTTTAAAATTTGAATATTAATCAGTACAGTTCATCACATTACTGGGAAAAAATGATAAACCCATATCAATAGGTGTAGAAAACCATTTGAAAACAGTTCAACGTTCATTCATGATAAACAGTCTGTGCAAACTGTTAATAGAGGGAAACATCCTCAAACTAATAATGTCTAAAAAACCTATACCTATGTCTACATATGTTTGTAGCAGATTTTTCATAATAGCCTAATATTGGAAATGATCTGAGTGACCATCAACAAGAAAATGGATTAACAGATTGTTATATATTTATATAATTCAATATTCCTCAGAAGTAAAAGAAATGAACTACTGATATGTACAACCAATGTGAATGGGGCTAAAAAATACTATGTTGACCAAAAGAAACAAGACACAAAGGACTATATACTTTGTGACCTTGTTTATATGAATTACAAGAGTGTATTTTCCCTTCAACCAGTGACTACAGGGTACAGTGTACTTTAAAATGAATGTAAGGTATTCATTTTTATTTCATTGATAATAACTGATTTTGCTTGCAGTTAAGACAGGTGGTAAGATTTACAGTATAAAATATTTTACACCTGAGGAGAAAAAGTTTTCTAGACAGCTTTTAGTATAATGATTTCAATTTTCAATATAACTATACACATAAAAAGAAAAATAAGTTTTCTGTGCTAGCAAAGAAAACCATCAACAAAACAAAAAGAAAACCTACCAAATAGGAGAGGATATTTGCAAATTATGTATCTGATAAGGAGTTAATATTCCAAAATATGAAGAACTCATACGACTCAACAACAAAAAAAAACCAATTAAATAATGGGCAGAGGAACTGAGTAGACGTTCTTCCAAAGAAGACATACAGATGGCCAATAGGCACATGAAAAAATGTTTATTACTAATTATTAGGGAAGTGCAAATCAAAAGCACAATAAGATTCATACCTGTTAGAATGGCTATTATCAAGAAGGCAAGAAACAACAAGTGTTGGTGTGGATGTAGAGAAAAAGGAACCTCATACACTGTTGTTAGGAATGTAAATTGATGCAGCCAATATGGAGGACAGTATGGAGATTCCTCAAAATATTAAGAATGAGCTACCATGTAGTCCAGTTATCCCACTTATGAGTATTTATCCAAAGAATGCAAAAACACTAATTCAGAAAGATACAAGCACCCTTATATTCATCAGGACATTATTTATGATAGCCAATATGTGGAAATAACCTACATGCCCATGAAAGGGTGAATGGCTCAAGAAGATATGGTATGTATATACTACTATGGAATACTACTCAGCCATGAAAAGATGCAGTCTTTCCATTTTGACAACATGGATGGAACTTGAGGGTATTATGCTAAGTGAAATAAGTCAGAGAAAGAAAAATACTATATGATTTCACTTATATATTTGTGGAATATAACAAACAAACAAAAACCAAAATAAATGAACAAACCAAAGAAAAACGAACATGTAGATACGTTGAACAGAATAGTGATTATGGAGAAAAAGTGGCTGGGTGAGGGCAAAATGCATAAAGGGGATCAAATGCATGGTGATGGATAGAAACTAAATTTTTAGTGGTGAGTATGCTGTAGTGTATACAGAAGTAGAAATATAATGTTGTGTACATGAGACCTATAACATTATAAAGCTATGTTACCTCAATAAAAAATAAATTTTAAAAATAAGAATTAAAACGGGGGGGGGAGAGGCTAAATGGGTAAAGGTGGTCAAAAGTTACAACCTTCCAGTTTATAAAATGAGTCCTGGGGATATAAAGTACAGAATGATGCCTATTGTTAATGATACTGTATCGTATATTTGAAAGTTGCTAAGGAAGTAGATTTTAAAAGTTCTCATCACAAGAAAAAACTTGTAACTGTGTGGTGACAGATGTTAAGTAAACTTATTGCAGTAATCATTTTGCAATATATACATATATGGAACCGTTATATTTTACAGCTTAAACTAATACAATGTTATATGTCAATTATTTCTCAATAATGTTTTTAGTTTAAAAAAAGTATTCAAAGGACAAGATGCTGAAATTTGTGTTTTAAATAAATTCGTGAGTGGAAGATGGATTTGAAGGGCTTCAATGCTGGACACCTGGAGAATGTAGATTGCTGGCAGCCACCCAGCCAAGAAATTTCAAGGGCCTGAGCTGTGATGGTGCTTTTAGGAGTGGAAAGAAGGGACTTGGCTAATAAATGATGTAAGCTTGATCTTGAAGAATAATTAGGCATCAACGAGGCAGACATGTGAAAGAAGGACATTCCTAGGCAGGTGTAGAAGCAGGGAGGTATGAAAAAGCAGCAGATGTTCTGAGAAGTGGAAAATAATTCAGTGTGACTAGAACACAAGATAACTACAAGGGGAATGTCAAAGAAAAACCAGAGCTGGATGATAGATAAAATGGTCAAAGTAGATTTGATTCAGGAACTATTACTGTAAGGGAAAAGAGACCTCATTATAGAACTGAGCTCAATTTGGAATATAAGAAGAAGTGAGGATTTATAGCCAAGGAATGAGGTGGAGGTGTGGTAATGGGGGGAGTAAAAAAAGAAGTATCTGTGCCAATGCTATCATGTTAGGAAGACTATTTTAGCAAAAAAGCAAAACTTCAAAATAGCTCCTAGGGAAATTATTAACTCAGACTTTGTAGTGAATTATAGTTATTTCCAAGAAAATGTTTAGTGCTGAGTGAGAATGAAATGTATGATTTTTGCAGTAAACACATTTTTGATGCTCTGAGAAATTTCATAATCTCTGTATTTGATCAATCCTAAACATACAGTTTAATGGTAAAATGAGATGCTCCTTCATCTTTGTATCCTCATGCCATGCTCCCCATAATCCAGACAGACTTGAGAATTTATGTGGTGTCTTTTGAATTAAATCTCTGGGTTCACTGACTGTGATCATAATAACATATGGAGGGATTTAATTGTTCTTTTTTATTTTAATTATATTAAAAACATTCGTCAGTGCATACCAGAGTGTATCCTTCATATCATTTGTTTACGTTTTTCTTTTGTTTTGATGAGAACCTTTTTTTTTTTTTTTTGCGGTACGCGGGCCTCTCACTGTTGTGGCCTCTCCCGTTGCGGAGCACAGGCTCCGGACGCGCAGGCCCAGCGGCCATGGCTCACGGGCCCAGCCGCTCCGCGGCATATGGGATCTTCCGAGACCGGGGCACGAACCCGTGTCCTCTGCATCGGCAGGCGGACTCTCAACCACTGCGCCACCAGGGAAGCCCGATGAGAACGTTTTAATATCCACTCACTTAGCAGCTTTCAAATATGCAATACTTTATTGTTAACTGTAGTCAATATGCTGTACATTTCATACCCAGAACTTATTCATCTTATAACTGGAAGGCTCTACCTTTTGACCCCCTTCACACATTTTCTCCTCTTCCCGGTCCCCACTTTTGGCAACCACCAATGTGTTCTCTGTTTCTATGAGTTCAGTTTTTCAGGTTTCATACATAAGTGAGATCATGCATTACTATTCCTTTATATATATATATATATATATATATATATCTATCTCACATTTTCTTTATCCATTCTTGCATCAGTGGGCACTTAGGTTCTTTCCATGTCTTGGCTATTGTAAGGAATATTGCAATGAACACAGGGATGCAACTATCTTTTTTGAGATAGTGATTTCATGTCTTTTGGATATTTACCAAGAATTGGAATTGCCAAATTGGAATTGCTAGATCATATGGTATTTTTAATTTCTTGGGGAACTTCCATACTGTTTTCCATAGTGGCTGTGCTGATTTATATTCCCATTAACAGTGCACAAGAGTTCCTTTACTCCACATGCTTGGCAACGCTTGTTATCTCTTGTCTTTTTGATGACAGCCATTCTACAGATGTTAGGTGATATCTCATTGTAACTTCGATTTGTATTTCCCTGATGATTCATGATGTTGAGCACAAACACCTGTTGGCAGTTTGAATGACTTCTTTGGAAAGATGTCTGTTTAGATCCTCTGCCTTTTTTTTTAATTGGATCGGTTGGATTTTTTTTTTCTTTTTTACTGTCGAGTTGTATGAGTTCTTTAAATATTTTGGATAGTAACCCCTTATCAGATAGATGGATTGCAAATCTTTTCTCACATCAGTAGGTTGCCCTTTAATTTTGTTAACTGTTTCCTTTGCTGTGCAGAGCAGAAGCAGTTTAGTTTGGTATAGTCCCACTTGTTGATCTTTGCTTTTGCTGCATTTGCTTTTGTTGTCAAATCCAAAAAAAATCAGTGTCAAGAAGATTACTCTCTACGTTCCTGATCTTAGAGGAAAAGCTTTTAGCTTCTTGACATTGGGTATGATGCTATCTGTTGAATAAGAAATAGTTCTGTGATTTACAAAAAACGTTTTGACTATTTTGTGTCACAAAAGTTAAAACTATATACTCATAGCATTTGCTGTATCAATAGGCATCATGATTCCCAAAGAGGAACAAATTTTGTTCCAGAGAATTTCTAAGATTAATATTTTTGTAAGAAGTTTTGGAGAATGTATTTCTTTGTGATTTTGCTAAATGGGAAGAATCTTTTTATCGTTTAATGAAAAAAACTTTTGTATAACTATCGTCTCATTTTTTGCTACTTATACTTTTGATACTTAACCTATCTGCTATTATTTTGGTATCTAGTGATGCAAAAAGTTGTGTAAGAATGGTTTCAAATTTCTCACTAAATAAGAACCAGCTGAACTCAGAGCAAGGTTCTCCCCAGAAATGGCAGATATTCTATATCTGCCGTCCTGAGTTGTCATAGATGATAGAGCAAGGTGATTTTTTTTTTTAATTTATTTATTTATTTTTGGCTGTGTTCGGTCTTCGTTGCTGTGCGAGGGCTTTTCTCCAGTTGCGGCGAGGGCCATTCTTCATCGCAGTGCGCGGGCCTCTCACTGTCGGGGCCTCTCCCGTTGTGGAGCACAGGCTCCAGACACGCAGGCTCAGTAGTTGTGGCTCAAGGGCTTAGTTGCTCCACGGCATGTGGGATCTTCCCAGACCAAGGCTCGAACCCATGTCCCCTGCATTGGCAGGCAGATTCTTAACCACTGTGCCACCAGGGAAGCCCGAGCAAGGTGATTTTAACGTTAATTTCAGGCAAATTTATTTTCATTGTAAATTCAAAAATGTACAACCATAATATATTGACTTTTCATTGAATTAAAGATTCTGTTGGAACATGCTTAAGTCAAAAGAAAGGAAACACGCCTTTTAGCCTTCAGTAGATCAGAGAAGGAGTAAATAATTGTGTCACAATAAACCTTTCACCCTCATCTATAAACACCAGGAAAAAGAATTCTGCTGGCATCAGTGTATAATCAGATGTTCTCCTCTGTAAATTAAAGACCTAAATAATTGTCATCTTTTTGCTCAAAGAGATGTATAAGTATGAATTAGATCATGAATATAGGGATCTAAGTATATATCTTATCAGAGGACATGATCATGTAGATATGACACATTCAGAAACAGCAAATCATTAGTTCCTTTTTTTTAACATCTTTATTGGAGTATAATTGCTTTACAGTTGTGTGTTAGTTTCTGCTTTATAACAAAGTGAATCAGTTATACATATACATATATCCCCATATCTCTTCCCGCTTGCATCTCCCTCCCTCCCACCCTCCCTCTCCCACCCCTCTAGGTGGTCACAAAGCACTGAGCTGATCTCCCTGTGCTATGCGGCTGCTTCCCACTAGCTATCTATTTTACATTTGGGAGCATATATGTGTCCATGCCACTCTCTCACTTTGTCCCAGCTTACCCTTCCCCCTCCCCGTGTCCTCAAATCCATTCTCTAGTAGGTCTGCGTCTTTATTCCTGTCCTGCCACTAGGTACCTTTTAAGTGCCAGGCACTATACCATGTACTTTATGATGCATTATTTCATTCTGTCTGTAATGTTGGTAGAAACTAGAGCAAAAACTAAACCATTTATGTTATTTACCATTAGAACTAAGCCCAGGACCAATCTGCTGGGGAGTGTTAAACTGCATACAATTTTCCAAAGTCTTTAACTTCTAAGATGAATATTTTTGGTTCTGGTGCTATTTTATATCTTGAAATTGAATCCAATTAGTTTTATGAAGTCTGACTCTCAGCTCACTTTTTTTTTTTTCACAAAAGTAAACTGAATTTTTAAATTGAAGTTTCAAAAGGATCCAAAGATTATTGACACCTACTGGTCAGCAGAAGCTGTATCCCATTTGGCTGGAATCTGACTATTTACATCAGCAAAGACCTCCCTTGGAAAACCTAATCTACTAATTAATATAATATAAAGTCTGTAAAGATTTTATTTATTTTCTTATTTGATATCACAGGCTTTATTTCAGTGGCTGGAAGATCATTTTAAAACCACCAGAACAAGGAATCACTGATCTAATTTTGAAAATTCTGACCATGGACCAGGAAACACTAAATAAGTATTTGAGTATTTTCCCTCACTCTACAGCATGTCTTGTAAAATTATGCACAGTGACAAAGTGGACTGTTTCGATGTACTGCCTGTAAAAAAGGGATCAGGGTGTATAGACATAAAACTTGTTTAGTTCAAAATATCAGGAATGTAGCAGCCTTTTCAGTTGCTCTTTCCAATCTTCAATAGTAACTTTGTTTTGATTGTATCAGAAACTGCCTTCCTTGTCTTGATATTCTTTGTAGCTGCTTAAATTTATTCCAGAGAGTAATCCTTATTTTCATCACTGTCAAATGTACTCTGCACTTGGGTGGATACGTTTAGATGACAGAAGAATGTTTCCTTGATTACAGTTTTCACAAAAGGCACCTCTGGAGTGTGTCCTCTTACTTGACTATTGATTGATTATACTCCAACTCCTCAATCGTCTTCTCCTTCATTTTCTACCCAATATTTTTCAAAACTCAATTTGGATAAGAAATCTCACTCAAAAAATTGTTGATGCTATTCAGTTTATACACATGACTATTACCTGAGAGACAGAAAGTGCCCACATGCTTTCTGTCAGTAATGAGTACTTACACAAATAGCCTGGCTTTTTGGTTTCTTTCTTCAAATCAATCATGAGACTTTTGGAGTTTCCTGCTTTCTTAAAAGTAAAATATGTATTTGCCATTTCACTTAGGCAGTTGGACAGGAAATCCAAACTTCCCACTGTAGAAATTTTAGAAAACAAAATGATCTGAGTTCGAATAATAATGATAATTATTTAAACAAACACACGTATAGCACCTTCTCTGTGCCAGACATTATTCTAAGACTTTCCTTAAATAACACATGTATCATTACTACTTTCCCAAATCGTATGATGTATGAGCTATATCTCTGTCCATTTTACAGATGAAGATGGACAGTAAGGCTCAGATCTGTAAATACAATGGTGATTAAGGAATTTTTCCAAAGTCACCTATCTAGTAAGTATCGAAGATAAATTTGAACCTTGGCAGTCTGATTCCAGAGACTATATTCTTAACTACTACATTGTAATAAAGTATCCAACACAATGCCTAGGACACAGCTCAGAAACAACACAAGAGTTTGTTCTCTTCCTTTCTTCCACCTTTAGCACTCTATGTAATCTGTTCTTATAAGGGTGCTTTTATATATCACCCTTAATAATATCTTTTAAAAGTTCTGACGCAGATGGCCACATTCTCAAAGCCTGAACAACATCTGCCGCATACCACCCATGATTTTGCTTCAAAAAATAGATGGAAGACCAGCACACTAGAGCTTCTATTTGCAAATCCTGTATGCTATTAGATACATCAAAATCCTAAACTGGTGACATATGTGGAAAATTGGGCAGGATTCTCCCCTGAAGGAAAATAAAATGGTGACTGAAAGAAAACATTTTGATCTTTGGTGAGACAGGAGAAATGTGGGAAACTTGTGATTTTCAGAACCAAATTTCTCTCAGATGCATCTTTTGTGACAAGGAGCAGTGATTCCCAAATAACATTTCAGTTTGGTACAGCCCTTCTCAGAAAAGGATTATGAGGATGTGGGATTTGGGAGAACTTGAATTCAGCTGTATAAACTTTAACACATGTTTAACTGCTTCTGATATTCATTATTTTCATTCATCCGTTCAGCAAGTATTTCTTCAGGGCTACCAGGCATTAGAATAGGAGCCGAGATAGAATAACAGCTAATGTCATACTACTACTCTTAAGGATATGGGATATTGGGGAAGACATATAAATAAATATAAATAAATAGATAATATGATTATAATGGGATAAAGGCCATAGTAAGTGCTGTGCTTGTGCAAAGAATGGACATCCCACTTATTACCTTTATGATAAAGAGGAGGTAGCAAGCAGAGGTGAGAAGTAATGTTTCAAGGGAAGGAACCTCTTAGGCAAAGGCTCTGAGTCAAGAAAGAGTCTAAAAGGTATATGGTATGTCAGACCTTTAACTTCTGAGCGATGTGCTTCAATTTCCTTTTCCAATGGTTTAAACAGTATGTCTCCAAGAAAACTTCCGTATTTAGAAAATGACTGGCCATTTATTCTCTCTGTGCAAGCTCACACCCTTATAGTTGTCCTTCCTTATCAAGATGTTATCCTCAGGACGGCTGTACTTGTTGACACTCAGTATTTCAACACGGGCTACCACATTTCCCATTCCCATCTATAATTTGGCATCAAGTTTGAAGCCATTATTTATCATGTTAGTGTTATAATTAACTGCAAATGATTGAAGCACATTTTTTAAGAGTCCTTAAAAAATAGAGTGAAGCTTGCCAGGGTCACAGTTGACAAAATATGTGGTGATAAAAGAGACATTTGGACTGTACTTGGCAAATACATAATCTTTCATTTTCTAAGAAATGGTATTAGATGATACCCTGTTATTTCCTTGAAACTCAAATGCCATATGTAATTTTTGATAATGATTAGAAATGTAGAACAGTCTCTTTCCTGCTCTTTAAATCTGGTCATAAACTACCTTGGAGTTAACACCTGAGCATGTATTGAGTCAGATGGAATTTTACCACCTGGTATTTGGCCTGCAATACTTGAATTTGTGAAAACGTGACCGTGAGCTTTCTTAAAGATTAAAAAAAGTTTCTGAACTCTTTAAAATGTTCATAACTTATCTGTCTAATAAAATTTTTGTTATACTTGCCTATTAAACCATCCATTGATTTTTAAAGTAAGTATATTTTTCTATCCACATAACACTGAATTTTCATGTACCTTCCCTATCTTTTTCTGAAATAAATGTTCCTAAAAGAGGTTTGTACTTTCTGTTTAATAGAACTAACTCAAATGTCTACCGTTCTACCCTGCTTTCCTCAATGCTTTTTGTATACCCACAGTGTTCTCCTAATAGCATCTTGTCTTCTATTTGGCTTTGTGCTTTGGACCTACTGCTTGGTTAGAGACTCACCAGAGGTTGGGATATTGCAAAGGAGGTCTGTGGAGGTGCCGATGTAAAACAGTGCTATAAAGTACTTTTAAGAAAAAAATCTTACCTCCTTGCTGGTAATTTAGAGACTTTGCTTAATTTAACAAAACAAGAAGATCTTAAGTGTGAGAGGTTTTGTTTGTTTGTTTCCTGAAAGTTTTAGCATTGTTACTTAAAGGTTTACTCCAGGTTCGGTTCTCCCTGATTCCACCCATTTCCTCCATCTTATATCTCCCTAGATGCTATATTATATGCTACCACTGAAGGACATGCTCCCTTAGCGCTACTTTCCCATATTCTGTTTTTATTCTGCCTTCTGAGAGTGAGGGTAAAATTACTTGAGCTGAAACAATGCTACAGAGACTACTAGTTCTTTATTTATTACTAATTTTCTTTTTTTTATTAACAGAATGTTAATTTAATAAAGGGGTGCCAATACACTGGACTCAAAAATTATTTTTCCAGCCTCTCTTGCAGTTAGGGATGTCAGTGAGATATGAAGAAAAGTTATTGGTTGGGGCGTCAGGGAAGTCCATTTATCTGTTCACCCTTCCCATTTTTTTCTGCCTGAAACACTAGCCATGATAGATGGAGCTCTAGAAGGAAGAGTCTGTGTAACTTCGAGGAAGGAAGCAATGCACTAAGGATAGCAGAGGAGAAAAAAAATGGAGTCTAGGTCCCTCATGGCTTTTGACGACTTTTAATAGCTTTGATCTGTCTAAATCTGGATTTTTCTAGAGTAATACCCTGATTTAAGACATGATATTCAAGTCTCTGTTACCAGAAGCCAAACACAGTTCCTGAAGGATACATAGAGCAAGTAGTTGATCAGTAAACTGCTTTGACCAGTAAATCAACTGTCACCCCCGCTCAGTCTCCATTTCTGTATCCCTCCTCACATACCATAAAGTGGAGGAGTCATTGGAATTTGAAGCAGAAGTAGATGAGAGCTATCTCAGGCCACACAGTAACATTACTAACACTAGGAAGGTGAAGATGAGAGAAGTTGAAATGAAACATTTATTCAGTAATACTATGGATTGGGAACTATACTGTTAATCTTATTTGATAGAAGTACTTTGCTAGATACACATCATTTTACTGACTTTTCCAGAAAAGTAAATAGAATTAGAGAAATTAAGTAAGTTTCAAGGCCATGCAGCTTATTATTTCTGGAGCTAGAATTCAAATTTTGATGTTGCCCCTCCAAAACTCTTGCTCTTTAGAGTGATGTTTTCTGTTTTTTACTAGCACTTTCATTATATATATGATGAACAGACCAGACTAAGTTCATCAGAGCTTAACAAATTAGAAAGGATAGGAAATTCTACTTTTTATTTCTCAATGAAGTGGCAGCTTCTGCATCTCATCAGGCCCGCTTGTAAATCCTAGCATCCCCATATGAGCTGTAATAAAATTAGGTGAGGAAGAATCTTGTTGAAGTGGAATAACAAGAACACCAGATGTGAAGCAACTGGAGAAATGAATGAATGAACACCTTATCCTTATTAGTCACACAACTCTAGATTTGTCAATATATTTTTTTAAGTCAAGCAGATTCTCCAACATCTTGCTACTAAACTCATAGAAAAGTGCTGTTACTTGCGAAACACAAAAATTGGGTCCTGTATTTGTTAGTATTGGTGGGGAAAAAACAAGGTCAGTAAGATATGCTGACTTGTAGCTAAAAATATGAGCATTTATTAAACTTTGCCATATGTGAGGACGCATTCAAAAATTGGGGCAGACACAGTTCCACATTAATGATCATCACATTAATCAATTCCACTGCTGTTTCCTTCTATCTTTTTTTTGGTACGCGGGCCTCTCACTGTTGTGGCCTCTCCCGTTGCGGAGCACAGGCTCCGGACGCGCAGGCTCAGCGGCCATGGCTCACGGGCCCAGCCGCTCTGCGGCATGTGGGATCCTCCCGGACCGGGGCACGAACCCATGTCCCCTGCATCGGCAGGTGGCCTCTCAACCACTGTGCCACCAGGGAAGCCCGGGAAAATTTTTTTAAAAAAGAAAATAGAACAAACTTCAAAAACTAACTCTAAATAGTAATCTGAAGTAGATATACATCGAAGAAATCATAGGGAGGGAATGAAAATAAAATAAGCAACAACAAAAGAATAGAATCAAGGATGGTTTGAAGAAAATGTAATAGACATAAAAAAATATGCAAAGAGACACAATGTATACCTAGAGGAGTCTGTGAAGAGGAAATGCAAAGCAATGAAACATAGTAAATAGTTAAAACTATAATTCTGGAAGCTTTCTTAAAAGAAGAAAGTTTGAATTGCATGTTACAAAGGTACACTCTGTACCTTGGAAATTCTATTCAGAATATTCAAAGCTGAGATAATTCCTAAAATAACTATTACACTTTAAATATAATGAAAAATAATTATTTGGGAATCTGGGAAAAGCATCACTTAAAAGAGAAAATAAGTCAGAATAGCATCAGACTTGACTGTAATATTTTATTACACTAAAATGTGAACTTAGGACCATACGACAGTATTTTTAAGATATACAAGGAAAGGGAATGTTAGCCAAGTATTTTATATACTGACAAACTGTTCTTCCAGAATGAAGGCCATATACAGATACTTTTGAATTTTGAAAAACTTGAGAAGTGGTGTTCAAATGATCCTCCCCTGAGAAACCTAGTAGAGAACAAATTTCTGGTAACCATAAAATGATAAAGTTTGGGGTGAGCACTGAGTATATTTATGGGGAACTTAAACTATAAGAATGAGAAAGAGAAGGCAGAATGTGTTATCTTTTCTTTAAAAATAAACTGAGATAACACTAGTGACTAAAATTGGAGAGTGGAGGGAAAGAGGGAGGGGAGAAAGACTGCTGTTTATGGTAAGATGGTAATATATAGCATCTAAGGAAGGGTTGGTTAAGGAATTTATATAAGGATATGAGTATCAAAATACAACTTGGAAAAAATGCAAACTATCCATGATAAAAATAGCTCTCTAAAAAAAAAAAATCATCTACAATTAACTCTTGAATAACATGCGTTTGAACTGCCTGGGTCCACTTATACATTATTATTTTTTCAATAAATACAACAGCACTGCACTGTTTGCAGTTGGTTGAATCTGAATGCAGAACTGGATATGGATGGTTGACTGTGAAATTATATTGAGATTGTCTACTACAAGGGGTAGACAGGGTGGGCATCCCTAAGCCCTGCATTGTTTAATGGTCAACAGTAATAGAAAATTTTGTATAAAGATTATATATATATATATATATATATAATGAAACAATATAACAAAGTTAAAGACCAAGCCATCATTTAAAAAAAAATGTAAATAAGAATAACCCACCTAACAAAAGGAAAAAAAATCATATTTGCAAATATATTGAAATGCAAAATTGTGCCCTCCAAGAGACACATCAAAAACAAAGTGATTCAGAAAGTTTAAAAATAAATGTATGGGAGTAGGGAGGAGACCTACTGTAGTCACAGGCTAAAATGGACACAATGGCAGTGGCAGAGCTGGCCAAGCAGGTGTAGGTCTGCAGTAGATTCATCCCTCCATTGTTAATGGAGTGTTTCAATATAGAAACAAGTACAAAAAGTTGTTGGTTGTAGGACAACTTTCAAAAAAATTCAAAAAGTTTGCCTCTTATTTGTAATATTCATATAAAGCATTTGATTAGATTAAAAGCTGAAGTGACACAGCAACAAAAGGGGAAATTATTCCCACATCCAACTTGATCCATATGTTTACTAAAAGTAATTACTTGAACAATATCCATGAGTTATTTTTGCATTTTCCACTATGATCACTATTTGCTGTGAGAAATACTGCGCTTGGTTACCACTTTATCTCCCTCTAGAGGGTAGAGTCCCAGGTGCCACTCTTTCTGAATTAGAAACAGTCCTGAATGACTTCCTATAAAAAGACCAGACTACCGGGCTTCCCTGGTGGCGCAGTGGTTGAGAGTCCGCCTGCTGATGCAGGAGACATGGGTTCATGCCCCGGTCCGGGAAGATCCCACATGCCGCGGAGCGGCTGGGCCCGTGAGCCACGGCCGCTAAGCCTGCACATCCGGAGTCTGTGCTCCACAATGGGAGAGGCCACGACAGTGAGAGTTCCACGTACCACAAAAAAAAAAAGACCAGACTACCAGATCTTGACGTTGAAGGACAGCCTAACCCATTGATTGTGCATATTAGCTAGAAGTACATTGATATGACTTTCAAAACCAAGAATCAGAAGTTGAGCACAGATGGTTATGAGAGAGATTGCATGAAAGTACTGATTTTTCCAACATTCATCAGTAAAGTTCATACATGTGCAGGTACAAAAATTACTTCAGAACACTTCAAAAGGTGTTTAGAAGGGTCTAGATCATTACACCTAGAATTACTTCTAAAAGAGGATGGCCAAAGACACATCAGGCAAATTCAAGTACAAAGTGAAGAATTATTAGGAATCTGATATGACACACACACAATGGAGTACTGTCCAGCCATAAAAAAGAAGGAACTCCTAGCATTTGTAACAACATGGATGAACCTGGAAGGTATTATGCTAAGTGAAATAAGCCAGAGAAAGACAGATACTATATATCTCTTACATGTGGAACCTAAAATGAATAAATAAATAAAGTAAGATAGTTAAATTCATAGAAGCAGAGAGTAGAATGATGGTTGACAGGGACTGCAGGATGGGGGAGATGGGGAGCTATTGGTCAAAGGGGACAAAATTTCAGTTATAAGATGAATTAGTTCTGAGAATCTAGTGTAGAACATGATGACTGAAATTAATAACTCACCACACGCATACACAAAAGGTAACTATGTGAAGTGTTAGATGGGTTAATTAACTTAATTGTAGTAAATATTTGACAATGTATATGTATATGAAATCATCACATTGTACAATTTAAATCTATACAATTTTATTGGTCAATTATATCTCAATAAAGTTGGAAAAGTTAAACAAGGATAAATAATTAAGAAATTTGTAAAACATGTTATGATATTAATAAATATTATATATATGATAAGGCCTTTAAGACTAAAATAGGGAATGAACAGATGGACTAATAAACCAGTAGGGAAATTTCAGAAATAGTCCAAAGTGAATTTGATAATTTATGAAAAGTTGACATAGAAAATCAGTGAGGATAAGTTAATCTTTTAAATCAATGGATTATGACAAACAGATTTCTATTCAGGAAATAAAATAAAATAAATATAGACCCATATATTACATTGTATAAGAAAATAAGTCTCAAATGGATCAGATATATAAATACAAGAAAACAAAATTATACAGGTATTAGAAGAAAGCAGAGGTGAAATGCCTGGCTCTAATTAAACCTTCCTAATTATGATTCAAAATTGATAAGTAATAGTGAAAAGGGAATAATGCATTTAATTAAATAAACCAAAGAAATGAATAGAAAAATGTCAAAAGACAAATGGGAAACTAGGAATTTGTAATTTATATTGCAAGTAATTAGTATCTCTAAAATGTAAAAAACTTCCGTAATGAGAAGGAAATATAATCCAGCAATTTAATATACAATTTGCAAATGACATGAATGTTTAATGACATGGAAGAATGTTTAAATTCACTCATAAAAAGAGAAAAATAAATAAAACAGCACTGATATACTATTTCTTACCACTCAGACTGGAAAAAAAACAAAACAAAACAAAACAAAAAGTCTCATACCAAGCTGGTGAGTATGTAGTGAACTAGTCTCATACATTGCTAGCAAGAATGCAAAGTGTTACAACTCCTGTAGAAGATATTTTGGCAATGTTTAGCAAAGTGATATCAAATATTGGACCAGACAATTCCACTTCTAGAATCTATCCCAAAGGTAGATTAGCAAACCACAAAATAGCTTGTATATAATATTATTTGTTGCAATTATTTGTAATAGCAAAAAATTAGGAATAAACCATATGTCCATTAATAGGGTGTGGGTTGCATAAATAATGGTACATACCACAATGAATTATGAAGCTGCGAAAAAGAATTAGGACAATCTGTGCCCACCAATTTATTTTTTTAATTTTCTTTTTTTTAACATCTTTATTGGAGTATAATTGCTTTACAGTGGTGTGTTAGTTTCTGCTGTATAACAAAGTGAATCAGCTATATGTATACATATATCCCCATATCTCCTCCCTCTTGCGTCTCTCTCCCACCCTCACAGGTGGTCACAAAGCACGGAGCTGTTCTCCCTGTGCTATGCGGCTGCTTCCCGCTAGCTATCGGTGTTACATTTGGTAGTGTATGTATGTCCATGCCACTCTCTCACTTTGTCACAGCTTACCCTTCCCCCTCCCCGTGTCCTCAAGTCCATTCTCTAGTAGGTCTGTGTCTTTATTCCCGTCCTGCCCCTAGGTTCTTCACGACCATTTTTTGTTGTTGTTTTTAGATTCCATATAGAGTGATAGCTGACATATATGTACACAGCAGTGTGTGTAGTAGAGAAAGTTTCATGTAAGAAATGGAAGATCAAAATATGTACACTTTATTTACTTAAATTTGCAATATGAAACACTGAAAAAAATTTTTTAAAAGCTGATGAAAAGGATCGTACGGGTAACCAAATAGTTTGAATGAATTAGGGAAAGTTCTTCTATACATAATAATTCTAATAAATGCAGAAGGAATGATAAAATTGGAAAATTACCATTTTCATCGCTAATGAAAAAACTGATCCAGGCAAGTAGTCAATGGATAGTAAAACCATTAGTAAAGGTTGATTGGGAACTTTAACTTGACATAGTCTTCACCTCCTGAACTCGTGAAACAATTTTAGCATCACTAGACATCACTAACATGCAGTGAGAAAGCCAGACAGTATGTGCCTACTGATAGAATTAATATCAAATGAGCTGCAGATCCTACACGGTATTATTATGTCAACAAAACAAAATAAAAAGAAAATGAATAAAATCAGACTGACAGGAAATTCAGGGACTAAAGGGACTAGTTAAATGACATATCAAGGAAGCAATCTCAAACACGGTTATGTGGGATATTCATTGGACATCTAATGTGGTTTCTAAAAGAGGAACATTGCATACAAAAATAACAACAGATATGCAAAACAGAAAAAGAAAAGCTGTTGTAGATTGATAGACACTTAAAATACAAAAATGAGCATAAGAATCGAATGTAGTGAGTATAAATTGTCTCAATCCTAGTTTGAATGAGTTGACTATTTAAGGGCAATTGAAGTAACTTGAAAGTAGGTTAGTTATTAGATAATATTAAGGCACATTTTAAATTTGTTAAGTGCGATAATGATATTGGATTATTTAAGAAAATTATCTGTGTTTTTGAGAAACATACAGAATATTTCTGACTGAGTTGGCATGGTATATGCATTTTGCTTTGAAATACTCCAGTAAAACAATTTTGAAAATATTTTTAAAAGTATGAGTAGAGGATAGATAAAGAATAGAAAAATACACCTTTCATCTAGCTTAAAAAAACTATCAACATTTAGCTATACTTTAGCTATTACCCACTTTATTTCTATAAAATAATATTGTGAAAAATTTAAAACATACCAAAAAAGTTACAGCTAATACCCTAATCATGCTTTTATGTATATTTTCCTAATAACTTTAATTGTTTTATAGGCATTCAATAAATGATCTAGGTAATATTAAAGTCATTTCAAAGTACTTATTTATAGATTATCTGTTAAATATATTAGCATAGATAAGCAAGGCAATTTCAGAAACATTTTCTATTAGGTATGCTTACTAGGCTGAGGAAACAAAGGAAGGTCCCTCAATCACCTTTTCATGAATCATTTAAAATGAGACCATCTGAAACATCTGAAATAAAATGTGGAGAACAAATCACCATAGGCAAAGCAGTGTGTTGTGAAGAGGGTATTATCTAGCACTAAACTTCCATGATTTTATTATGCTTGTAGAAGCTTAGAAAATTGTCCCGTGTTCTCACATCACTACATTGAAATGCTAGAAGGTTTGCCTCTCAGTGTGCAGACTCATAGAAACACAGTCTAGGACTTGGTAATGTCTTCGGAAAATGCACACCTTGCTGAGGCACCAAATGATTGGAGTGGTTCATTAATCACATTTGAGTTTTGCGACTTAGAAAAACACTCTCTTCCCTCTATTTTCCTTATCAAATCTATATCTTTGGGACTGTCAACATATTAAGTAGGTGAAATTTCATAATTTAATGTTTAAAGGCAGTGAAATGATGTTAATTATTGATTGACTTGGGGCATTTTAGTTTGTAATTTAATAGTTTAACATTTTAACATCATTTAGGCAACCTATTTGGAGGGCTACTTTGTTCATATAATCATTACACCATCAACTTTTGAATCATATGGAGATATCCAGGATTGTTTTAAGAAAAGCTCACTTATAGCACAATACAGCAAGTGGCTTGGGGAAAAATGACAACCTATAGTACTTTCCATTCTTTACAAGAATACTAATTTTAGAAGGTGAGGTTTAGTAGTAGTAGAATATAATAGCTAACATTTATTGAGCTCTTACTATTGGTCCCACCCTGTAGTAAGAAATTTACATATGGGATCTCATGTGATATTCATGGAAATCCTATAAGCTAAGTACTGTTATCACCCTTTGCACTTCATATAGCACCTGGAACATCATTGTTGGTTAAAGTTTGTGAATAAACGAATGAATACATTGATGTGTGGGGAAAAATCATATTTAGAAAGTTTCTGGAAAATATTTTACTTTTCTAAATAACTTCTTTTCTCTTATCAATTGACTGCATTAGAAGCATACGTTCCCAGGATAAGAATACAATGAAGTATGTTGCCCTTGTTCATTTTATGTTTCTAAATGTAAAATTACAATTAAGTTGAATGATAGATGATCTTCACTATTTTGGTAACTTGTGAAAAGTTCGTGGTAAAATAATCAGCCGTAGCTTTGTTTTTCTAACTTTATTCTTAAAATTGTGGTATTCTGGTTGCATAGGGTGGTGATAAGAAGATCTATTGTCTTGTGTTTGCTTACGTATTCTCTTTTCCTTTCTCTGTGAACCTGAAGTTTTGGATTCAAATCCCTAATCATTCTGCAACTGATAAGCAGAAATCTCTGGGGTAGAAGCAATATAACTTTGATCTGAAATTGAATCTCCCTTGGAATTTTGTGATAAAATTGATCCAGCCTAAGTAAGTTAGGTGGATAACACCGCTCTACTATCTGCCTTTGAGGCCTCTGCTCAGGTTTATCATTTCTGTCAACGTTATTCCAGTTTGTGCAACTGATTCCTTGTGTGGCAGGTGAAGGGTTTAAATTCTTTTCCAAACACCGCTGAACAGCGTATTTATGTCACATTACTTTTTTTCTTGTTACAAAAGTATCTGCTCATTGTGAAAAATTAAAATTATAGAATGCTATATTACTAAAATGAAAATCACTAGTATACTTGTGTATATACTTCCTGCCTTTTCTTTGAGTGTGTGTGTGATCGCATTTATATGTGATCACACCGTGCATATTTTTTTTAACATCTTTATTGGAGTATAATTGCTTTACAATGGTGTGTTAGTTTCTGCTTTATAACAAAGTAAATCAGTTATACATATACATATGTCCCCATATCTCTTCCCTCTTGCATCTCCCTCCCTCCCACCCTCCCTATCCCACCCCTCTAAGTGGTCACAAAGCACCTAGCTGATCTCCCTGTGCTATGTGGCTGCTTCCCACTAGCTATCTATTTTATGTTTGGTAGTGTATATATGTCCATTGCCACTCTCTCACTTTGTCACAGCTTACCCTTCCCCCTCCCATATCCTTAAGTCTATTCTCTAGTAGGTCTGTGTCTTTATTTCCTTCTTGCCCCTAAGTTCTTCATGAACTTTTTTTTTTCTCCTTAGATTCCATATATATGTGTTAGCATATGGTATTTTGTTTTTCTCTTTCTGGCTTACATCACTCTGTATGACAGACTCTACGTCCATCCACCTCACTACAAATAACTGAATTTCATTTCTTTTTATGGCTGAGTAATATTCCATTGTATATATGTGCCACATCTTCTTTATCCATTCATCTGTTGATGGACACTTAGGTTGCTTCCATGACCTAGCTATTGTAAATAGAGCTGCAATGAACATTCTGGTACATGACTCTTTTTTAATTATGGTTTTCTCAGGGTATATGCCCAGTAGTGGGATTGCTGGGTCATATGGTAGTTCTATTTGTAGTTTTTTAAGGAACCTCCATACAGTTCTCCATAGTGGCTGTACCAATTCACATTCCCACCAGCAGTGCAAGAGTGTTCCCTTTTCTCCACACCCTCTCCAGCATTTATTGTTTCTAGATTTTTTGATGATGGCCATTCTGACCGGTGTGGGATGATAACTCATTGTAGTTTTGATTTGCATTTCTCTAATGATTAATGATGTTGAGCATCCTTTGATGTGTTTGTTGGCAGTCTGTATATCTTCTTTGGAGAAATGTCTATTTAGGTCTTCTGCCCATTTTTGGATTGGGTTGTTTGTGTTTTTGTTATTGACCTGCATGAGCTGCTTATAAATTTTGGAGATTAATTCTTTGTCAGTTGCTTCATTTGCAAATATTTTCTCCCATTCTCAGGGTTGTCTTTTGGTCTTGTTCATGGTTTCTTTTGCTGTGCAAAAGATTTTAAGTTTCATTAGGTCCCATTTGTTTATTTTTATTTCCATTTCTCTAGGAGGTGGGTCACACCGTGCATATTTTCAAGGCTTTCCATTTAACATCATGAATATTTTCGGTTGTCACTAGTATTATTCTCCAGCATGATACTTAATGCTTGTGCTGTATTATGGGATTAAATTGTTTAGAATGTATAGTCCAATCTTACATTGTTGGTTACTTAAAGTTTTTTCACCATTTTACTCATTTAAATAACACTCTGATGAACATCCTTATATATAAATTTCCATGCCTAATATATTTTTTTATTGGAAATAATTTTCTGGGTCAAAATATGAGAATGGCATTCCGGCTTTTGTAAAACCTTTTTTTTTTTTTTTTTTTTTTTTGCGGTACGCGGGCCTCTCACTGCTGCGGCCTCTCCGGTTGTGGAACACAAGCTCCGGACACGCAGGCTCAGCGGCCATGGCTCACTGGCCCAGCCTCTCCGCAGCATGTGGGATCGTCCCGGACCGGGGCACGAACCCGCGTCCCCTGCATTGGCAGGCAGACTCTCAACCACTGTGCCACCAGGGAAGCCCTGTAAAACCATCTTTAAATATATATATTTTCCAATAGAGAATACGTAATATTATACTTCTTTACAAACATTTTATATACATGGACAGCTTCAGACATTTGGACTCCTATTTAGGTTGGCTCCTCGAATTTCACCTTTTCTGAAAGAAATGTTTTATTTTTGTCTTTCTTTTACACTTTTAACTCCATTACTTGTAGAGTAATCCTCTCTGTAGCTAACCACCTCCATTTTCCAGGTTATCTTGTGACATGATGAAAATTGCCATTCTTCCATCGCTATTGTCTTCCTCCATTTATCTACCAGAACTTTTCTGTTAATAGACAGGATATCTAACACTATTCCAAGCAAAAACTCCTATTCGGATATTTCCTATAATAAACTTAAAATAAGACCTGAACTTACTAATGTAAACATAATTATTATATATTTCTTGCTTTGTAGTCAAAGCTACTTTTTTGTTGTTTTATATTTTTCTAGGAAAAAACAGGATGACATAGCAAGAGTCTCTGGTTCTGTAATCTTCATAACAAATAATACTTTCAACAAAGGTGCTGTGGCATGACTCCCAAGGCTAGAACTTTACACACAGAGTCACAGATAGCAGCCTGGTCACTTGCTAAATCTTAGCACTTGTGAATGCTGCAAATGTATTTTAACTAATTTATATACACTAACTTGTTTAGGATAATTAGCTATTTGATCAACATGCTCTAGGTCAAGTTACCCCAGCAACAGATTTCACAAGTTGGTTCACAATGATTAAACAAATTTGTCCAGTGTTTTGCTGAGGTCTTATTACGGTTTGGATACTAAATCAATAGATAATAACATTCCACAAGAGAAAGCACCAGGTCAGATGGGTTCACTGGTAAATTCTACCACACATTTAAGGAAGGAATTATACCAGTTCTCTACAATCTCTTCCAGAAGATAGAAGCAAAAGGAATACTTCCTGATGCATTCATGAGGCCAGCATTACCCTAATACCAAAACCAGACAAAGACATTGTAGAAAATGAAAACTACAGACTTATATCTCCCATGAATATATGCAATAACCCTCAAAATATTAGCAGATAGAATCTAACAAGGTATAGAAATAATTGTATACCATGGAAAAGTAGAATTTATCCCAGATATTCAAGGTTGGTTCAACATTTGGAAATCAGTTGATCGTAATCCATTGCACCAGCAAGGTAAAAAAGAAAAACCGCATAATCATATCAATAGATACGGAAAAGGCATTTGACAAAATACAACACCCATCCATGATAAAAACTCTCAGCAAACTAAGAATAGATGCGAAATTCCTCAACTTGATAACAAACATCTGCAAAAAACCTACATCTAACATCATACCTAATGGCGAGAAACTAGAAGCTTTCCCACTAAGATCAGGATCAAGGCAAGGATGTTCCTCCTGTAGATTTTCAGCATCAATCTGGAAGTCCTAGCTAATGCAATAAGACATTACTATAAAGCCTCACTAATCAAGACAGTGTAGTGTGGGCAAACAATAGACAGATCAATGAAATAGAATAAAAAGCCCAGAAATAGACCTGCATAAATATAGTCAACTGATTTTCACAGAGGAGCAAAGGCAACACAATGGAGAAAAAATGGTCTTTTCAACAAATGATGCTAGAACAATACTGGACATCCATGTGTACACATGCATGCACACACACAAACGAATCTAGGTACAAAATTTACACTTTTCATTAATGTTAACTCAAATAGTTCATAGTACTAAATGGAAAGTACAAAATTATAAAACTACTAGAAGATAATTTAGGAGAAAATCTAGATGACATTGGGCACAATGATGGCTTTTATTTTTTAATGTGTTTCTTTTACATTATAGTTTATTACAAGTTATTGAATATAGTTCCCTGTGCTATAAAGTAAGACCTTGTTGCATATCTATTTTATATATTGTAGTTTGTATCTGCTAGTCCCAAACTCCTAATTTTCCCTCCCTGCCCCTTTCCCCTTTGGTAGCCATAAGTTTGTTTTCTGTGTCTGAGTCTGTTTCTGTTTTGTAAATAAGTTCATTTGTATCATTCTTTTAGGCTCCACATATAAGTGATATCATATGGTGATTGTCTTTCTCTGACTTAGCTTCATGTAGTACGATAATTTCTAGGTCCATTCATATTGCTGCAAATGGCATTATTTCATTCCTTTTTATGGCTGAGTAATATTCCATTGTATATATGTACCACATCTTCTTTATCCATTCATCTGTCGATGGACATTTAGGTTGCTTCCATGTCTTGGCTATTATAAATAGTGCTGTTATGAACATTGGGGTGCATGTAGGTGATGGCTTTTTAGATGTGATAACAAAGGCATGATCCATGAAGGAAATAATTGGTAAGCTGGACTACATTAAAGCTAAAAACTTCTGCTTTGCAAAAGATACTGTACAGAGAATGAGAAGACAAGCCACAAGCTGAGAGAAAATATTTGCTAAACACATATCTGATAAAGGACTGCTTTCCAAAATATACAAATTACCCTTAAATCAATTATAAGAAAACAAAATTTTGATTAGAAAATGAGCAAAAGATCTAAGCAGACACTTCACCAAAGAAGATATATGGATGTCAAATAAGCATATAAAAATATGTTCAACATTATATATCTTTAGGGAATTGCACATTAAAACGATGAAATACCACTACACAACTGTCAGAGTGGCCAAAATCCAAAATGATACTAATACCAGTGAGGACGTGGAACAACAGGAACTCTCATTCATTGCTGGTGGGGATGCAAAATGGTACAGTTACCTTGGAAAACAGTTTGGCAGTTTCTTACAAAGCTAAACATATACTTACTCTATGATCCAGCAATTGTATTCCTTGGTATTTGCTCAGAGTGGAAAACATGTTCATACAAAAACCTGCACATGGATATTTGTAGAAGCCTTATTTGTAACTGCCAAAAATTAGAAGCAGCAAAGGTATCTTTCAGTACGTGGATGGATGAATAAATTTTGGTACATCCAGACAATGGAATATTATTCAGTATTAAAAGTAAATGAACCATCAAGCCATGAAAAGACATGGAGGAACTTTAAATACAGAGTACTAAGTGAAAGAAGCCAATATTACAAGGCTACATACTGTATGATTCCAGCCATATGACATTCTGGAAAAGGCCAAACTAAAGTGACAGTAAAAAGATGAGTGGGTGCCAAGGGGTAGGGGGTTAGGAGGGATGCACAGGTAGAGCACAAAGGATTTTAAAGGCAGTGTAACTATACTGCGTGGCACTAAAATGGTGGATACATGCTATTACACATTTTTCAAAACCATAAGGTATAGAACACCAAGAGTGAACCCTACATAAACCTTCGACTTTGGGTAATTATGATGTGTCATTGTAACAAATGTGAGACTCTGGTGTAGGAAGCTGGTGAGGGAGGCAGTGAGTATGTAGGGGCAGAGGTGCCGGGGAACCTCTGTACCATCTGCTCCATTTTGCTGTGAAAGTGAAATTGTTATAAAAATAAAGTGTATTCATTTATTTATTTTTAAATCACTAGGAGGTAAGGGCAGGACTGCCTGTGTTCACCTCTAAAATTATGGAGCTCTTGTTCTTACTTGCTGTCACCTGCTTCATTGAATTCCAGGGCAGGGATGACGTATGATGCAAATCCTGACCGTAGTGCTTCTCCACCGGCGCAGCGTTTTCAGGGGTGGGGACAGCTGTACTCCCACTGCTTCCTCACACCACCATTGGTCTTAGAGCAGTTATCACCAACAGTATTATGAAACCTGCCCCCGTCTTGAGAAAATAGACTTGCAATACACTTAGAGATTCTGTGGGGAAAAACTGAAAGTGAAAATATTCTTGTTTATGTCGGTACCGATCCACTGACCTTGTTTCAAGTTTGAACTAAAGGAATTCTGGATTGAAAACCATCTAAATCTGTGTCTATATGTTCATATATCACACTTAAATCTATAGTTAACAGTGAAGTGTGCTTTACTGTAAAGATCCCCAGTATTCTGAGAGCCCGTAAGAGAGAGACTTAACCTACACTGTGGAGCTGAGGAAGTAAATCGAAGTCTTCCCTGAAGAAGTGGCTCTGGTGGATCGTGATTAATTGATAGGAATTAACTGAGAAAATGTGAGCCTGCTCTGCTACCCATCCTAACTTAACCAGGCTCTTTCCTCCTCCACTTTACCAAGAAATGGGATTCATTTTCTCTGGTACCAAGCTAAAGAGAATGAGATATTAGACTAATTACAGGCATAGTAAACCTACACAGTGATTGGAGACCTCCAAGATCCCTCCTTTGGGTGTCTTCCGGAATGCTTATAGCCAGATTTCTATATCCCAATAGAAAAGGCGGAAGATTTCTCCCTGGAGAAACATTTTAGCTTCCAGATACCGATATTTACTGGGTACCTGAATGCGATAATTTGGTGCTCACCTAATTTCCCATGGTGAAGCCCAGCATCTAATGATTCCCATCACTATTTATAGAATGTCCAGTCATTTTTAGTCAAAAATCCAGAAATAACAAAATTAAAACCACTAGACTAGTAAAATAGTATTTAGTAAGAGTTTTCAAACTCCAAACTGACATGAAGCTCAGGGGCATGATGTTACAGGATGGCTTATAACATGAAAATGAGGAAGTTGTTTAACCTTTACAATGACTGACTATTACAATGAGGGTTCCCAGATGGCCGGGGATTGGTTAAAAGTGAATATCTTATACCAGTTTTATGAAAATGATTCAAGTTTCCTTTATGATTATCAGAAGCATTCACAAGAAAAAAGTTAAGTTTTGCTTATGTTTATAAAACAAGCTTATGTAGCTTAAATGGTTTTATCTGCTCAGAGAATTTTCAAGTCTATTCTCCATTTTATATTTAATTTTAACAGAGCTTTAGTCTTTAATATGAATGGACAGCAAGGACAAGCAGATATTTGAGGAAATCCTCTAATATGAAATGTAGGATTTAACCTCCCTCATAAGAAGAAAAAAGAAAACCAGAAAAATATACCTCAGGGAACACAGACAATACTAGAAAGAGAATAAAATATCAATAAATCTATAATCAATATTTTCAGAGAAACAAGACAAAAATTGATTTTACATGTATATAAGAATTATGTGTCAAAATGAATAATTGGAAAAAATTTTAAAGCCCTTAGAATTAAAAACAACATAGAAATTAAAAATTCAGTACATTTTTGAATTGAAGAAGTGGAATAAAAGGCAAAGAAATGGACAATAAGTTAAAAAATATAAGACAATTAGAGGATCTGGCAGGCTTACATGCTACTAGTAAGAGTTCCAGAATAAATGGAAAAAAGAGAGAGGAGGAAAATATCAAAGAAATGTTAAAAGAAAATGCCCAGAAACCAATCGCATGGATTCTTAGGTTAAAACGGACAACTCAGTGCCAATGAATAAAACCCATTTTGAAATCTCAGATCATTGGAGACGTTGGAACATTGGAGGCTCTCAGATTTTCCAGAGGTAGATAACGGATGGTCTATAAAAGATCAAGTTACATGCCAGGGTCATGTTTCCATAATTACAGGAAAGCTGGAAGCTAAAAGATTACGGAGCAATGCTAACAGAATTCTGAAAATAATTTCCAACCCAGTCCTACACCTAGCCAAATTTCCACTCAAGAGTAAACAGAGAATAAAGGTGTTTGAAAGAGTGCAAGAATTTAAAACATTTACTTCCTATGTGTGCTTTCTTAGAAAGCTGGTGAGAAATGTTCCATCCTTATTAAGGTGTGAACCAGGCATGAGGAAGATGTGGTATGCACAAAACAGGGAATTCGGCATAAGGGAGATTTCAACACAAGAGAGGATGACAGTGAAGGGAGTTCCAAGTAGAATAACTGTGTAGCTAACTGAGAGGATGGTTATTTGCAGATGTTTTCAAAAGGATGTTTTTCCCAGAGTATGTGCATTTTGATGATTTGAAGAAATGAGAATTTTTACTTTGAATTATTGGTATAATCTTTAAGTCTTTGATAATTATATGATAGTTTGCATTATTTAACACCTATATTGTGCCTGGCACTATTTCAAACATTTGACATATATTTATTCACTTAAATTAATTAATTAATTAATTTACTAATCCTCTGACATAGATATTATTATTCTTTTACCCTGAGGACTTAGACTGCTGCTTAGTGGCAGAGCCAGGATTCAAACTCAGAAGTCCACCTCCTGATTTTGTGCTCCCAGCCACTCCCTATCTTCTTCTCATACAATCACTAGTGGTACTGAAAATTTTCCTATTACGAAAACGTAATCGAAAGGCTTTTTCTTTCTAATTTTATACTGCCTTATAGATACGAGAGTTGAAATTGTGACTTTTTCTGCCTTATCTTTATAAAAATGTAAAAATTGAGTACTATTGTTGGGTTTTAGCAGAAATGTTATATATCAATATATTTTGCCATCAGTGTTTAAAAGAGAAGGAAATTAGTAAGTGCAACCAACTTCCAGGGGTGATTTTATAAGATAGCAGCATGTTTTACTGCTTTCTATCTAACATTACATTTCAATTTTAAGCATTTAACAGTCTCTCTTATAGATAAAACAGTGGTTAGAAGAAAGACATTCTATACTTTTCTGTTAGAATTCAAGGTAGATACTCCTTATATTGGAGTCCACAGAAGCTAGTATTACAACGGAGCTCTTTTGTTGTTTTTTGTTTGTTTGTTTTTTGAAGTGTAGTTGATTTACAATATTATATTAGTTTCAGGTGTACAACTTGTGAGTCAACTTTTTTATAGATTATACTCCATTTAAAGTTATTACAAAATAATTGCTATATTTCCTATAATGGAGTTCTGGTATAATAAATGTCTTTATATGTAGTTCAAGTTAGTTGAAAGAGCAATTTTTGTCTACTAATAAAGCCTAATTAAGAGCTTCCATCTGTCACTAACTATCTCTGTCAACTTACGAGCCAATATCACCTCTCTGATTTGTATTCGATGATTAACCAACACTTTTGTGCACATACGGAATATAAATGGGGGTAATAATAAATGGGGGTACCCCCTCAAGTGTAGATTTATGGCTTTTATGAGGCTCAACACAAATTGATGGATTATGAAGTATTTAACAAAGCACATGAGTAAGTGCATCCTTTTTTTTTTTTTTCCTGGGCCAAAAAGGCTGAGAAATGCTGTAGCAGACAGAAAACTAACAACGATTATTCTTGCCCTGGAGAAATTCACACTCTGATGAGGAAGACAAACAACACACTTGCAAAGCACTATAAAAATTGCTAAAATAAGGGTTAGTGCAAACTTCTATGGAGCACAGACACAAGAATCCCTGTTTCCCTAGTCTACTGATATTCCCAGTCTCCTAGACAGCTGTCACCACCTTCTCTCCTCAAATTTCCAACACCTGCTAACTCACCTTCTCTGTCAGCTGATCAGCTTGCTCTTTTGTGGACTCTGAAACAAAGATAATGCCAAGGCCACCATCACCATATCAAGTCATCTACCAGAATGTACATCCACGTGCTCTGCCATACTGTCTACTTTCGTAAATGAACTATCCATGGTCATATGCAAAGTCTGTCCTCTCTGTGGGCACTAGATCATATCCCTTCTCAAATCAAAGAAGACATTATTCTAGTAGCTGTCCTCTCTCTTCTTCTAAATCACCATTTCCCCGTTTACTAGGTCATTCTTGGAAGCATAAAAACATGCTGCTATTTCTCCACTCCTCCTTTTAGAAAAGAAACCTTTTCTTGAAGCCACTCCATGCCTACCTTTCCTCTCACTCTCTCTGATTCGTCTCCCCACATTGTGTCTTCAACAAGCTCCAAGCGAGCTGTAGTCCCCAACCACTTCACTGAAACTGCACTCAACACTAGTGACTTCTGCTTTGCTAAATCCAATGGACAAGAATCAGTTCCCCTCTTGCTTGATTTGTGACCAGCCTTTGACACACATGTTCCTTCTCCTTAAAGAACCTTCTCTACTTGACTGTCAGGTTGTTTTTCACACATTCTCATTACTTTCTCCTGACTCCTCTTGGCCCATTTTTCCTCATCTCTCTTACATCTTAATTTTGGAGACTTCTCCCCGCCCCCTGGGCTTAGTACTTGCTCCTCTTCAATCCTCTACCGAGATTCACACCCACACCTTTAGCATCTTGTCTCAACTCATGGTAATGTGTATGCTTTGTATGTCAGAACCGCCACATCTGTATCTCCACTCAGGACCTCTCACTTGACCTCTAGGACCAGAGGCAAATTATATTAAAGCAAGTGGAGTTGAAGCTTTGGGTCCCTCACTTGCGCGAGTCCCTTTCAGGGCTCTGGGTTTTGATCATATGGGCTACCATTTTTGTAAAATATACTGAAGACTGTATGTAATGGAAATTTGTTATGATGCTGAGTCTCCAGCTCTCACACTTCTCCTGTCCTTACGCATTGGAACAGCCATGAGCATTTTGAAGATACAGGCAATGGGATGTTGGCTATAATGCAGAGTGCGAGTGATTTTTTTTGTATGTAGGGCACAGGCTTCTTGCAGTCCTGTAAATGGGGAGTATGTCTGTTATTGGTTAGAGGTGTGGAAAAAATTAGGAGGAAGGAGGAGAAAAGTAGGCACCATGTAGTCACAAGAAATAAGCTGAAAAGAGAATTTCAGTGACATATTATGAAGAGATTCTTCTATCAGTTTAGAGCAAATGGAAAAGCAATAGACTAGAAATGTTTCAGAAAATTTAGTAGTTTGCTGCACACTGGGCTTTGTATCAGTGCTGTATGAATAGAGGGGCCTTTGTATTTCTGACATGCAATCATCCTTCCATGACAGTTGGATACATAAAATTTGAGAGAGTTCAAAAGAACACATAAAAGTTGAGAGGATTCAAAAGTCTTATATTTTGCATATAAATGATCAGTAGATAATGAGAAGATACAATATGTTCAACATATTCATTAGTGTATTTATGAATTCAATCAATCATTAACAACTATTAATTGAGTATATACTATATTCAAAGCAGTATGCATATATGAAGCAGTCTCCACACATTTCTCTCAGGAAGTCTCCTAAAGGAGTTTACAAAACATTTAGGGTAATAAAATATAGACATGTAAGAAGTACAAGGTAATATATGAGAATAGTTGAATCACAGGTTTAGGCACAAATGTAGCAATAAAGCAAAGATCTTGTAAGGTAAAGTGAGTGGAATTGCTTAGGTTACAATGAAGAGTTGAGAAGAGAGAGCACTGGAAGATTGTATTAACCATTCATATGGGGCAAGATTACAGAGGGTCTTGGAAGAGAGGTTAAAGGGATTTTAATTTTTTCTTGAAGAAATAAATCTTCCTTAGGAGTTCTGTGAAAAGATACAATATTTTTTCATTAAAATTTTTTTCAGAAGTTAGATAGCCAGGAAAATTATCTACTTACAGTAAGTTTCCTGCTTCTGGGAGCAGTTTACTTTAAATACCAGAAGTGTTAAAAATATTAGTATAGGGGCTTCCCTGGTGGCGCAGTGGTTGGGAGTCCGCCTGCCGATGCAGGGGACTCAGGTTCGTGTCCCGGTCCGGGAGGATCCCACGTGCCGCGGAGCGGCTGGGCCCGTGAGCCTTGGCCGCTGAGCCTGTGCGTCCAGAGCCTGTGCTCCGCAACAGGAGAGGCCACAGCAGTGAGAGGCCCGCGTACTGCAAAAAAAAAAAGAAAAAAAAGTATCGCTATAGTTTAGTATACACTGTATACTTAGTATAGCTATACTAATATAGTATAGCTATAGTTTAAAGAATAAATAAAAGTGATAATTAAAAGCCACATGCTGTGAAGAGAGTTTTTTCCTTTATTTTCTGTAAGAAAACAAAAAATATATAGGAATGTTCCCAAGATGATAAGTCTTCTGTTGGGAAGGGGTGGTGGGCTGCCTTGTAGAAGTTGAGTGCAGAAGTGCAGGAGATGAGTTGTTGTCAACTTTTTTTCACTAAACTTTGACTGTTACTCATCCCTCTATCCTGGCCCTGGGTGAAAAATTAAAGATCAGATATAATCCCCAGAGTCTCTGTTAATAGAGGTCAGAAATCATTCAAATAATTCAAACACTGATATTGTATTTGTGTCTTGTAGAAGATTATTTTGTCCAAGGGTGTCAGGTTGAGACCAGAGGCAGGGATAGCAATAGAGTTTTGACATAATTCATGGGAAAAATAGTAAGAATGTAAGATAAAGAGATAATTGCTTGAATAAAAACATTCAACCTTAAAACCATAATATATGCAAGGATATCCTGCGTGAATTATAAATAATTTGGTCAAAGTTGAACACATTTAGCAGAGCTGAAATTTGAACCCAACAGTTTGCTTCCAGAGCATGTACTGTTAACCATTGAACTGTCTCTAAACATAAAATGAATTTAAAGGTTTATTCTTTTTTAATGAAGGTATTGTTACAGAAAAATAAACTGAATTTTATAATTACAAATTTGAACTGAAAAAGCCTAGTGAAGTGACACAATTATTGCCTTAAGAGCCTAAGAGACATTTGTCTGAATTCTGACTCTACTACTTGATATCTCAGCAAATTTGTTCAAACTGTTTAATTTTCTAATTTCTCTGATTCTCAGTTGTATCATCTGTAAAACTGGAAAAAAATATCCATCATGTAGAGATTAAATACATGTATGTGTAAAATAAATACAAAAAAAAAAAGTACACATTTATATGGTAGGTGATGCTGCTGTTGATTCACAATTCTAAGCCTGGGTAGCACGGTAAATTATATTATTGTAGAATATACAAAGTGAGGAAAGAAAATGTATTTGTGTTGAGACTTTCATATAGATAATAAATTATTTATTTTGCTTAATTGTGAACAAACACCTATGTATAAGAAAGAGAAAAGAATAAATTTTTTAAAAGAAATTAGAGTAGAATCCAAATAATCATTGCAAAGGACACTCCACTCCCTCTTTTACTGTTAAAAAGTAGGGGCCTGGGCAGGATGGGAGGTATTAAAAAATCGAGAGTTTGTTGACACTGGGAGAGGTAAAAATAATTAATCTTATAAAGTAAAAACAAGAAATAGCCTTCTTTGTGAAATAGATGAGATCCTGTTTCTTCACTCTTAAGGATGGGTGAACTCTGTTGAGGCCAGCATATCTCCCATTCTACAGATTATCTGTTAGGCTGAATGACATGTCAAACCATGTAATCAGTTTTCATGCATTTACATTTACTATACCAGTAGGCGTAAATGCTCTGTGGATGACTAAGAAAGAAGGATAGGGATAAAAGGAGTCGTTAATGGACATGCTAATAGTAAAATATTTGTTTTATGAGGGAAGATAAGAGGGAGAATAAAGAATACTACTCCTGGAGCAATTCCCTTGAAAAAGAGGAAATGATTTTTTTTTTTTTTAATTGCGAAGAAAGATCATGCTGTGAGATAGGAAAGCAGAAAAGAAATGTCCTCTTGTCAAGGCCAGTAACATAAGTGAGAATCCTTGTTGGGGAAGGAATATTCCAAAGTGGAAAGGACAGGAATTGAATATAGACTTCCCTAAAGGTATCTTATTTTTTAAATTTGACTTTGAAAATCTGGAAATATTTTACATAATTAGGAAAGAACATCAAAGCAAAATTAGACAAGAGAGCAACACCTAAAAAATTGTAACAGGGCTTCCCTGGTGGCGCAGTGGTTGAGGGTCCGCCTGTCGATGCAGGGGACACGGGTTCGTGCCCTGGTCCAGGAGGATCCCATATGCCGCGGAGCAGCTGGGCCCGTGAGCCATGGCTGCTGAGCCTGCGCGTCTGGAGCCTGTGCTCCGCAATGGGAGAGGTCACAACAGTGAGAGGCATGCATACCGCAAAAAAAAAAAAAAAAAAAAAAAAAAATTGTAACAAAATGAAGCAAGTAAATCTAACTCTGTAGGACATTAGTGGCTTAAATATACAGAGAAACTTTAAATAAAATTTTAAAATAAGGAATTGTATATCCACCATGAGATTTATATCCTAAGATCAAACAAACTGCAAAATAATCCTTAAACTGATTGTGTAATCATGTTGTTATTAATATTATAACATTGGCATGTTGATTCTGAAAGTATGTGCACATGTGCAAACACACACACAGGTAAGAAATCATCTTAGTGTCTCTAGCGTATTAGTTTCTTATTGCTGTTGCATCAAATCACCACAAATTTAGAGGCTTAAAAACCACACAAATTTATTATAGTTCTGGAGGTCAGAATTCTAAAGTAAGTTCACAAGGTTGCTTCCTTCTGGAGGTTCTAGGGAAGAATGTCTTTCCTTGCCTTTTCTAGTTCTAGAGGCCACCTACATTCTTGGGCTCATGGCCACATGCTCCATATTCAAAGCCAACAGCACAGCAATTTCCAAAGTACTTTTCTGTTCCTCCGCTTCCAGTATCACATTGCCTCCTCTCCATGTAAGACTCTCTTGCCTCTTTCTTATAAGGATCCTTGTGATTATTATGGGCTTGCCTGGATAATTTTTCCATCTCAAAATCCTTAATTTAGTCACAACTGCAAAGTCCCTTTTGCTATGCACGGTAATGTGCTCACAGGGAGTAGGACATAGATCTTGTTGGGGCCCATTATTGAGTCTACCACAACTAGGGACTAAGAATTTTAGTATTACATATATTTAAGTGAATAAATAAAGCTAGGTTTATTGAGCTTGCTACATGAAAAGAAATGTACTCCAGAGGTATGAGATATCTTAGAATGGGAGAATTTATGGAAGGATACATAAAGGGCTTGGGGGCCTAAGGAATTGTTGATAAGTTGTAAACTAAGCAGGTTGCTGGCACATTCAGATTATGTGAAGTTACCATGAGATCAGTTTATCTATGATCTTAGTCTTGGAGCTAAGGCTGAATGAGTTAATACTACAACTATTTGAGTTTAGCTATTCTGTGAAATACTTCATGGTTGGGTTTCTTAAACATATCTCTCTTATTAGACATAGTACGGTCCGCTTTGCACATGCGGTTTCTGTTTTAAATATCAGTACCCTTCCTCCAGGGTGGAAGCCTAAGAAATGAATAAATCATTATCTTCTGAGGATATAATCAATCCGAATTTATACCACTGTTTGATGGATTGTGATCATTTGTTGGATTTTTAATGAAAGGTAAAAGACAGTGGAGGAACATCTTTAAAACACTTAACCTGTCAACCTAGAATTCTAAACACAGTGAAAATACCTTTCAAAAATGAAAGCAAAATAATTTAAAGACATATAAAAGATAAAAGAATTAATCACACCAGACCAGCACTACAAGAAATGTAAAAGGAAATCTTTCAGGAAAAATAAAAATGACAACAGATGGAAATTTGAATCTATGCAAAGAAATGTTATACAAATATATAAAGTATATAAGTAGGATTAAAACAACTACTTATTTTATACATAAGATTTTAAAAGATAATTGGCACTTCTGATTTCTGGTCATTCAAGAAACACAGAAGTTGTCACTCCATCCTAACAACAAGTTGAACAAACTAAAAAATCAACAAGATTTTTAGATCCATCAGAGAAGTGAGGTCATAGGGCAAACCTCTGATGCCAAAGGTGGACAGACAGGCAGGCAGATACAGATAATCACACCTTATTGGAGCAGAAACCCATCTCTGTGGGAACCACTACTGGGCTGGGAAAACCTGAACTACAATCAGTGAATTGCTGGAGTCTCAGTGTAGTGAAGCCTGAGAGATAACATCTCCAGGGAAGTCCCAGTCTTTGGGGATGTCTCTACACTTTTGTGAGTTTAACTTCCACTTTAGATCCCATGGACTTTAAAAGGATAAAAAGGGAATACTCTATACAGATTTGATAACCTAGATGAACTGGACCAATTCCTTGAAAGACATAGTCTGCCAAAACTCAAATGAGAATAATAGACAACCCAAATAGGCATATATCTATTAAAGACATTAAATCAATAGTAAAAACTTTCTTTAAACAAACAAATAAAACAAGGTTCACTGGTGAATTTTACCAAACATTTAAGAAAGAAAGTATATCGATTCTCTACAATCTCTTTCAGAAAACAGAAGAAGGATTACTTCCTAACTCATTCTCCGAGGCTATCTATCATCCTAGTCCCAAACCACACAAAAATGTTATAAGAAATGAAAACTACAGATTCATATGTATCTTGAACATATACACAGGAATCCTCAAGAAAATATTAGCAGATAGAATCCAACAATGTATAAAAATAATTATATTCTACAAAGAAGTGGGATTTATCCCAGATATGCAAGGCTGGCTCAACATTTGAAAATCAATTAATGTATCATGTCAACAGACTACAGAAGAAAAATCACACGATAATATCAATAGATGCAGAAAATACACTTGACAAAACAGAATACCATCCATGACAGGAACTCTCAGTAAACTAGGAATAGAGGGGAACTTCCTCAATTTGATAATGAACATTGACAAAAAAATCTACAACTAACATCGTACTTAAAGAATTGAAACTGGCAGTTCTTCTGTTAAGATGGGGAACAAGGCAAAGATGTCCCCTCTCACCACTGCTTTTCATTATCATACTGGAAGTCCTAGCTAATGCAATAAGACACCAAAAGGGAAAAAAAAAGGATATACAGAATGTGAAGGAAGAAGTAAAATTGTGTTTGTTGGCAGAAGACAAGATCATCTATGAGAAAATCTGAAAGACACACACACAACCTTCCTGGACCTAATAAGCAATTATAGCAAAGTTGCAGGATGCAAGGTTAATATGTAAAAGTCAATCACTTACCTCTATGCTAGTAATAAACAAGTGGAATTTGAAATTAAAAACACAGTATCGTTTACATTAGCACCCTAAAACATGAAATACTTAGATATAAATCTAACAAAATATGTACAAGATCTATGAAAAAAAGTACAAAATTTGTAAATAAAGAGCAAGGATCAAGCATTTATCCCACCTTTTCAGTATAAATATACCTCAGGATAACCATAAGTTGATAACGATTCTTTCTGTATGTAAAAGTTGCAGCTAATGTAGAAAGAATAACAAAATTAAATGTCACTATTATACCACTTTTAATGAAAAATGGTAAAATGAGCATAATTCTCCCTCTTTCTTTCCCTCTTAAGCAAGTTTGAATTGGGTTTCTGTTGCTTGTGATGTGTTAGGCCTATGTATAGTGGGTGATATACTAATACATTTTTAGGAAGCACAATGGATTGCTGACATTTATTTTACAACACAAGTCTCTGTAATAGGAGAACTCAGCCAGACATACAGCAACCTGGCTTAGGCTCAGAAAGACATTTTTGATAAATTGTCATTACCCCATTCAATACACTGTTAAGAACACTGTGAAAATAATAGGTAAAAGTTAATTTATGTCCTCTATTGTTGTAACAAAGAGAAAATAGAAAAAAATATTAGACTGGAACAAAGTCTAACCTTCCACACAGAACAATAACATTTTATACTGTATTTTGTGCGATGGTTTACCCAAATGTCATTTGAATTCGTTGATCATAGGACATTCACTACTTTTTAAGGTGGTTTTCTCATAAAATTTCACTCTGATTCTATCATTCCTTAAATGATATGGTTTCCGGATATTTTATCCTTCTGTTTACTTATTTCTATTTCCTATTTACTATAGTACGGTTCTCAGAACAGAAAAATAATATTACAAGTATAATATCAGTGAGATTACTACTGCTTTCACTGACTCCAATGAGTAAGTATTTTGCTTCCATTTGTGTTTTCAAGCATCCTACATAGAGTTTTCCAGGCTTGGTGTCTGGTCACAGATATTCAGGATCTGGGTAGACATGGGAAACAAGGGCATGCAGTACTATTAAACCAGAAATGCAGAGCCACTAAACGTGATAAAAAAAAAAAAAACAGATTTGGGTATGGATATTATGAGCAAACAAGAGTTGTTCAAGAATGGAAGACTTGGACAAGTTGTACAACTTGAAATTTCCTCTATAGCCAACACTGTTTTTATTGGATGACATGCCAATAAAGTCACATTTAACCATGGTATGTTTTACATGCTGTTTAGCCTCAGACTTTGAAGGTTAATTTATTCAAATTATCAATTAATGATCTCAGTTTATTTTTTCTCTTAGTAACTGTGTTTAGGTTAGGTTTCTTCTCTCTTAGACATATGAAGTTAATTCTATCAAACCATACCTGGAGCTTTATATGTACCCATTATGACCTCCATAATTTGGCAATAGAAATCTTTTCCATTCATACCCAACTAATGTACTATGTATCACTCTAGGTTTTATGTTACTTATAACACTGATAAACATATATTCCATGTTTTTATATACAATGATAATTAATGTTAGGGACAGGTAGGAACAAGAACTGTGTCCTGTGAGAAAACACAGAAACATCACTTAAGTTTTCATGGATCCATTAATTAACCCTTTTGAAATGATTATTTCAAAGATTTGATATATATTTAACAGGATTACCGTTCTGCAACATTTTTCCACCTTGACCACAAGAATATCATGATAGGCTTTGTAAAATTCTTGGAGAAAACGAACACACTTCATCTTCAGAATTCCTTTGACTTACTAATGTTAGGAAATGAGTTTAGTTTTATATCATTTATTCTCAATGGTCCATTGCTATCTTCTAATAATTCAATACAGTAAACATTTTCAGTCATTTAAAAACAATCCATTTAAAACTTTCTAGGGATGGATATGTTTACTTGTTTATATTTTCTAGACATAATTCTTTATGTAGTTGTGTATGTTTGTTTTTAAAAATGAGAATATTTTCCAATCTCCAAAAATTCTTTCACCCCCAGTTCTCAGATATTATCTACCCTGATCCACTATTGCATATACCTTTCAAGAATTTCCTTACATATCATTTTCTTGAGCTTAGACAATTATTTTAATCAGCTACACGCCCTTATGGTCATGATATTCTTCTAGGATATTATCATATTCTTAACGATTTTTCTTGTATTCTCATTTGAGATAATTTTTTAATGGGCAGATACCAAAATCAAAGCTGAGTTATGTAGCTGTCAGTAGAGCATCCATCATAAGTTGTAAAAATGTAGGAAAGACAAGGTACTCAAAAGCCAAAGGGAAGAATGAGGATGCCATTACTGAGACCCTAGGTCTTATGCTAATAGCATAGAATAGCAACAAGAATAGTCATATAGAATTTTCAGATGACTGTTGATTTTACCCAAATGTGGTCATATTACATGCCCTTCAGTGAAAATCATATCATGGTAATCCCTGTGTTACTATGTTAACATATGAAAAAGGCTGCTTAAGATTCTATGTTATGATTATAACGTTGTTTATTTAAACACACTGTTAAAGACAGACTTCCATTTTGTTATGTTTTCATACACATAATAATAAATGGTACAACAGAGATTTTCATATCCTTGCATACTAGTCCTTTGATTTCCATGAGACTGACTCTCAGGAGCAAAGTTGCTGTATCGAATAGTATGCTTACTGTTCATTTAAATAGCTGTTGACAAATTGCTTCTCTTATATTTGCAACAATTTATTTCCACCAGCAAGTGTGAGCAGAGTATTGTCTCTAGGTAACCACCAGCCATAGTTGTTTCATTCTTTTAATACTATGCAATCAAATTTTCAATAATCTCATTATGAATTTAAAATTTACTTCCCCCTAAGTACTAGTGAGATAAAAACCTTTTCATATATTTATTGGCTATTTGGACTTAATCTGTGAATTTTGTATTTGAATATTTGGCTATTTTTTATTGGATTGATTACCTTTATTGAATATGGTAAATTTGTCAAATGTCTGGTAAATATTTTCATCAAATTATAATTTATCTTTGACTAGGTTTTTGGTGTACTTTACCTTATGCTTCACTTATTTACAATTAAGGGAATCAAGTTGCTTTTATTTTATTTATTTACTTTAGTTTCTGAGTTTCCAACCTTGATTAAGAAGTGCTGACCAACCACTGGATTATACATTTATTCTCCTTACTCTTCTTCAAGACTTTATTATTTTACACTTTTATATGAAAAACTTTTGTAAGGCTAAAATTTCTTTTTGTTTATGGTGTGAAGAAAATGTCCAAAGATATATCCTGCTTCATGGTTATCAACTTGTGCCAGCATTTTTTTTTAATTGCTTTTGAATTAAAGTCATAAAATTTTCATATGTTAAACTCCCAGATATCCTGGGCTTTATTTCTGGACTCTATATTTGCTTATATATTTGTCTGTTCCTATGATACTTCCAGAAATTTTTTAGTTCTAGTTATTCTATAATAGTAAGTGTTAGGGTAAGTCAATGCCCCTTTCCCAAAATAGTTGCCTTGTTTATTATCAGATAATTATTATGCTTTCCTAAGCTTAAAATAATTTTACAATTTTAAAATTCCAGTTGGGATTTTATTTGAAATTATAACAAATTTGCATATTAATTTGGAGGATATTAACATTTTTATATTATTTCTTTTAATTTAAGAAAATAAAATATTCTTCCATTTGTAGAGATGTCATTTTACATTCTTCATTAAGTTTTCTTCCTTTGCACTCTATAATTTTCTTGTTAAATTTATTCTTGAGCATCTTATAACTTTCATGGTTATAAGGAATTAAATATTTTATTATCTATTTTTAGTGTGTTATTATTGGTAGTTTTTTTAAACCTACCTTTTAAATAATTCTAATAATTTTAACAGGCTCTTGAATTTTCTCTTTTACTTTTCAAAAGAACTATATTTCCACATTTGCAATATTTTCATTGATTGTTTAAATTTCTTTTTGAAGTCCACATAATGTTAAGTGCATTACTTTGACTGAATGAGAGGTGAATACATATTTTGGGAAAGTTGGCTCATGAGATAACTCGGTAGGATCAATTCTGAGTTTTGAGCACCACTTTCTTTCTTCTGTCTTCCTCAACCTGGGGAAGTCTCCCACAGCTCATCTCTACCAGTTCCTGAGTATATTCTGAACCTTAGCAGCATGCTATAACCCTAACTTCACAGGTGGGTGGGTTAGAAAATTAACGTAAAGACTTCATAGTGAATCCAGTCCAAGTGCCTGGACTTCTGCCTTGTGTCCTCTTTCCCTGTTTCTGCTGGATGGGCAAATCTTACCTGGCTGCTGCAACCTAATCCATGCCGTGGGTCCATCCTGCTTCCCAGCAACTATATGCCCAATATCCAACTCCAAATAAAAAAAGAACATGTCAATCATCCTTGCTTGGCCCTATGCATCATCACTACCAATATTCCCCTACATATAGTCATGGTATAAGTTGAACCTGAATTTGCCAGATTCCACTGGATATAGTAAATTGAAATACTGTCATCCAATCTTCCATTCTCTGAAAACTAACTTTCCCCTAACCCCCATCTTACTCATTTTCCCCTTTCCTGCTAGGTCACTACTGAACCACTGAGTTTCTTGTGGTGAATCCATGTCAGGTGTGAGTAGATTTTGGAATTCACGGAGAAAATATATGAGATAATATTAAAAATTAAAATCAAATGATTACTAAACTCACTGAATGCTTACTAAATGTCAGATATTTTTTGAAATATTTTACACGTATCAATTCATTTAATTCTCACAACAACCACATGAAATATCCTCATTTTACAAATGAGGAAATTAACTGACGTGTGGAGTAGATTTCTCCTTTTAAAACTAGGCTTCTCTGATTTGTCTTACCTTATCCATTTGAAGATAGCAAAGCGTTTCCAAAATCAGCATAGTATGTGAATATACTTTCTGCTTATTCCAATAAATCATGGATTACTCTACACTCTTAATTTTTCTTAGCACTTTTTAACATCTTATTTAATATGTGGCCATTTTCTGATATTCTTAATATCTTGTAATATTCCTTGCATTTATTTTTTTCTAATTATGGTATTTCTTTTTGTATGGCTTATTTCCTTTTATAACTCAAACTCATCTGTAAAATGATTGTTCATTCACATTGCTTTTTTAAATTTTATTTTCCTTCTCTCCTCATGATGAATTACATAATAAAAATTTTAGAGCTTTCTACCATGTTGAGCGATGTTTCCTTTTTAGAGACACTTGTTACAGGATTATTTCTACACTTTGAAATCTAATTTGAGGTAAACGTTTGACAATATCCAGAACTATGTCCTGCATTTCATTCTGGAAGCTTTTATATATCCCAGGTATATCAAGATATATCCCAGGTATATCAAGATTTCAGTAAGAGTGACTCGCTGTGGGTTATTTTTTGTTCATTGTACAGAGCTTTCAGTGAGTCTATTCAGTCAGGAAACTTCTTTCCTTCAGGCTAGGGAAAATTTCCTTTCTCAGTAATACTGTCATCACCTCAGTCTCTTTTGCTCTCTCGTTTTGAAATTCCTATTAGTCAAATGTTTGTTATCCTGAATAAATAATCTTACTTCTATTTTTTTTTTCTTTCTCTTGCCTTTAGTATATGTCTTGGGAGTTGAGAATCTCTGGTTTATGTCTTCTTTGAGATATACACTGGGAGAGAAGTCACTTGTCTACTTAGTGTCTGGGAGGTAACCTGAGGGTTTAAATGATTCTTACACAGGTATTCCTATATGAGTCCTATTTTCAGTCACTGTAGTTCACCTCACATTCATAGATTTACTGTATATTTGGGAAGGTTCTCCAGGGTAAATCACCTGACAGCACATTTGATTCTTCCTCTAGGGAAACTGAAGTTTGACTTCCCTTTTCTTCTGATGAGTCTATCACAATAATATAATCTGTTTTTATCAAATATCGTGATTTGGATTTACAAATGTTTCCTCATTTTATTGAAGATAGAGTTCGTGCTTTTGTTTCTTATTTTCCTTGAAATTTTGGAGTGATTTTGAAATCTAGATTGTCAAAATTATTAGAGCTGCACCACTTTCAGTTGACCATTTTTATTCCACTCTTGCCTTCAGGGCTTGGCACCTGCTCTTCTTTCATCACGGAAGACTCACCTTACAGCACCCTTTACTTCTCTAGCACAGCAGTAATAACACTTGGTGGCTATTTGATAAATGCTTGTCTTACACAGGCTTGAGGACCCCAGGAGAATAAAACCATGCTGTGCTTGCTGTTGTCTTCACTAGCATAGTGCCACTCAATTAATATGTGTTGAAAGCATAAATGTACCTTTTTGTGACTCTATCCTTTATCCTCACATGGACCCTTAGAAGTGGAGGGGAGTGAGGTTGATGACTCTGGGCAGGCTTTCTGTCATGTCTGGGATTCACACTCCAGAAAGACAGCATAAGAGCCAATTAGCCATGTCATCTCTGCATATGGCTGTCACCATATGCCTCACAGAAAGTCACCAGACACAGATACACCATCATTTCTTCCTGGAATTGTAGCAGTGTGCATATGTCTGTTATTGCTCATGGATTTTATTATTGCTTATTGCTATTTTGTAGAATGCCCTGACTAACTGGCTAGGAGAAAATCTTCATATGTATTATATACCTTGGAAATGCTGCCTAATCTTTTTGATTTATCCACTCTTCCATTATCCTCTTTGATCTGTCAACTTCTTTTTTTTTTTTTTTTTTTTTTGTGGTACGCGGGCCTCTCACTGTTGTGGCCTTTCCCGTTGCGGAGCACAGGCTCTGGACGCGCAGGCTCAGCTGCCATGGTTCACGGGCCCAGCCGCTTCGCGGCACGTGGGATCTTCCCAGACCGGGGCACGAACCCGTGTCCCCTGCATCGGCAGGCGGACTCTCAACCACTGCGCCACCAGGGAAGCCCTTGTCAACTTCTTAATGACTTTTTTTTTAACTCTTCCTTCCCTCCTTAGAAACTCTTTATCCTTACCCACCTTCCTGGCGTATTTCCTCCACTTGGTGTAAGAATTTTTCATCGTCTTCAATAAATCATAGGATAAAGATGTTTTATAAATGCTTTTTACCTAGTGAAGAGGTCAGCCTCCCTCTATAACATTTGGAATAGGAAATAGCCTTAAACAGGAAGTTTGCTAATTATAGTACATCTTGTAGTTTTCAGAAACAGTCCCAACTGTGCCCATGTGAGTCTTGCTGGTTCTAGGGATATGTAGCCATGTGGCAACTATTAGAAAGACATTTTTAAGCCTTTCAGTCATTCCTTTCCGGTCTCCTTAATCTTTCTTATGTATTTATGGATGGATGCCTATGTATCAAGTCTTGCTTTCTTTCAAAACTACACCAGCATAGGGCTTCCCTGGTGGCGCAGTGGTTGGGAGTCCGCCTGCCGATGCAGGGGACACGGGTTCGTGCCCCAGTCCGGGAAGATCCCACATGCTGCTGAGCCTGCGCGTCTGGAGCCTGCGCGTCCGGAGCCTGTGCTCCGCAACGGGAGAGGCCACAACAGTGAGAGGCCCGCATACCGCAAAAAAAAAAAAAAATACACCTTGCAGATCTATGTCAGCACATTTAAAAATTCTCTTTCTCACCTCTAACAGTCCTATTTACTTGTGCCTACTCACCAGGGGGATTCTAGCAGGTCACCTTTTCTTTCTAAAGAGAGGGCTCTAAAAACCATAAAAGCACTCACCTTGCCACTTCTCTCATTTGAACTCAACAGCTTTAAATTATCTGATAATCTTCACCCTTTGAAAGCCGAGTCTGAAAAATAGAAGGATTTACAATGACCGTCTGTTGCTATTTCTTTGTCCTGTACCATTAAAATGAGGCTGTAACTCACAAGGATGCATGGATGTCCCCCTTAGCGCTTTCATCCCCTGCAAGTCACCACTGAGTAAGTTAGTGGGCTCACAAGTTGGCTTCCGAATAGACCCAGAGATGAATAAAGATTTATCCTTTGTAGCATTTTCCTCATTTCTCTTAACTGAACTAGAAATGAGTTGACAGAAAGAGAAAACTGGATTAGTAAAATAAACAAGTATTATGTGTTTGTGTGCATAAAAAGAAATCACATTCTTTGCCCCCAGTGGTAATCCATTTGTTATCTAGAGAATGCAGAGAATGCATCTGTTCTCACACATTCCAGAACCATGACAGCCCCAACCAACAAGGAGAATAAACCCTCTGCTGGATTTCATATTAAGGAAGCTGGCATTTGTCCTTCCCCTTTTGGGCCCTCACCCTTCAAGGCCGTTAGCCTAAATGATGCTGAGGCATTGAAACAAGCAAAGAAGCCCCAGTTGCCATCTTCTTTTCTCTGAGCCAATTGTCAAGCGTTATAGGGTTACGAAGGGAAAGCATATATCTTCCCGATCCCTACAGTGTTGAGCTTATTTTCTGAAGCATGAGATTTGATTACTCTTATTTCTCCAAGTAGAATCACTGATACAGTTTGTCAGAAACGGAATTGAGCTCTTTCTATTTAAAGAGCCAGGCAAGTTTATTAAAACTGCGAATTTCACAGGGTAATAATTTGCTGGGTGGCATAGAATTTTTTTTTTTTTATAACTACTCTGCTTGCTGTTGCTTATGTTGACTCACTTTCCTTTTTACAGTATTGGTCCATATAATCTTGCATTTGTTAGCACTGCCTTGGGGGCAAGATTATAAAGTGTTATGTAGGCACAAGAAATGAGAAGCAGTATTTTGGATAACAGATTTCTACTTCTTGTTCTGTTATCAGCTATATTATATCGTGGGTAGGAGAGAGAGGTCTTAAAAAGAAATTCTGTTTCTCACTTTGCAATACATGGTTAACATGAAAAGTATGTATATAAATGGTCTAGGCTCACTGGAATATGTTTGGTGCTTAGTAAGTGCTAGTGCCTCCAATTGACATTACAGGTAGTATCAAATGTACAGTTGTCCTTAACTGAGTGATCTGGAAATGCATATTGGGGCTGTAACAAAACCTCACCAGACTGGTAGACTCTTTCACCAGGAAAGGTTTTTATAGGCCATTCAGTAAATTATTTCACAACCTCCCCATCCAGGTTTTATCCAGTTTCTCCCTGAATTCTTCCTAAGAGAGGAAGCTTACTACTTTTTTGAGGCAACCGATGATGCTGTTGATACATTATCAGTCATTATTATGTTCTTTCATCTATTAAGCCAAATCTGCTTCATTTTCACTTCTGCTCGTGCCTCTAACCCTATGAAATCATAAATAACAAGCTTCTTCTTCTTACACAGTGTGTTATTTTATGTTCAGAACTGGATTAACTATTTCTCATGTATTTGCATAGCATGTTACAACTTACATAATGCATTCACTTAAATGATCTCATTTGACCTGCACAACGACCTTATGAAGGAGAGGATACCATTATACCAGTTTTATAGGTAAAGAAACTGGACATTAAAGGGGTAAAACGACTTGCCCCAAACTGCTCAACTCTAACATAAAACAATAGGGTTCAAACCTCTCATCTTTCTGACCACTTTTTCAGCTCTATTCAATCCGTAACAGTGAAGAGCTTCTGGAACCTTCATGCATTTTGTCACCATTCCCTAGTTGATATTTGCCATGCTCAACTTCTAACAACATGGCTTACAAAATCAAACACTTTGAGCATGCCCTATCCAGTGTAGACTTTAGTGAGGTGAACCACTATCCTGTCCAAACTGAGAATGACATTGTTTAGTCACTCCAAGACCACATTCCCTTCCTGAGACGCCCTTCGCACTGTTGACTCATGCTGAACTTATAATTAACTTAGAGTTTGCTGTCATGAGATTATTAACAATTCATGACCCCTTTTTGCTATTGCACAATTAATTTTGAAATATAAATTTCCACCAAATACTTTTAGTATATTCTCCCAATACTTCCAGATTTTTTTTTTTTTAATTTGGTTCTGTGTTTTGAGTTTATGGCACAACTGAAATGACAGGCTTCTTATTTGGCATCTAGCAGAGCATTTTCCAATGGCTTGCAGTTTAATATTTAATATTCATTGTCAGCAAGGGCTCAGTGAACTAGAACAAATGATGTATTTTATTTTATAAAGAGCTTTCAGTACCTTATGCTGATTAGAAAGTTGGAAAATTTTAGGCACTATAAATAGCCAGTGATAGAGGTATATTTGGTTTGCAGAATTCTTTTATCATATTTCTCAAGTACAACTATTCTTGTTATACATAGAATGACCCTATAGATGAAAATACATAATGAGATAGCAGTGGAAAAGTTATAAATTATAATCAAGACTCCATCAAGTAATAGTATATAAAAATAAATGCCTTCTACTCAAAAGAACTCATTATTGGGAGTCACATCTTGAGAGGCAATCTGAATTATTGGAAGTTCTGTACCTGGTTTCAAACCTAGTAAGTGATACGAAATAACTATGGTATAAAGAAAAACATGTTTTTTATTAACTGGACTGTTTTTGTTATTATATTTTCTTTATTTAAATTTTGTTTTCTCCCCTTTCTTATTGAAGTCATTTTTGAAAAACCCTGCTTGTTTCAGTTCTGCAAAGGGAAATTGGGCCCTGTCCAGGGTCTGGCTTAGGACAGGCTATGGGAAAGGGAGTGAGAGGGTCACAAGAGAACTGAAAGTCATGGGAGCGTCGAGGCCATTTAAGCAATTGCCCATCTCCTCCTGGATGATCTCTTCTTGAAAGATTTCTCTGAAACCGGGGAAGCCACGGGTTTAGCTTCATGAGAGCAGGATGTTTTCCATGTGAAAATAAATCACAGAGATAAACTTTTAAGAAATTAGCATCATTCTGAATCATAGCCAGGATTTAGAATGTAGTCTGTGCTTATTTTTGACCGTTTTATAGTTCCTTAATTTGAAGCCTACTTTGTGAGCACCAAATAATGGATACAAAACCCAATCTTCCTTCCCAGCCGTGACTACCACCTGTTACCGTGGTTCAGTGCCAAGGGTCTCCTGTGTGGGTGAGTCTTCTCTAATTAGACGGGTAAACAAAGTGCACAGATCCTGCTTCTCTTTTATTAACCTCTCTTAAAGAGCTAAATGGATGGGCAGCATACAAGAAAAAGTATCTTGTGTAGGGTGTGAATCCTAAACAGTAGGGAGTGAACCCTGACAATTGTTGATGGGCTCGAGCACAAGTTTTGGAAACAACCAAAGGTTTGTTGATCAATAAGACCCCTTAATGCTTAATGCTTTCACTGATTATCAGGGCATAGGGCTCTCTAGGCCAGCAGGAGAGCAGTAACAGGAGTACATCAGGATGTTCCAAAGCAGCACTTGCATGAAATTCAGAAGTTTTTGCCCAATAGATGGTTTGGACACATGCCAGTTCTTTCACATAGCCACTCCAGAGTGGCAGGCAGACTCTAGCCCACCTCCAGATGTACCAGTGATAGCTCCATTATATTTCTTGCAACAACTAACATCTCACAGGAAAACTTGACTTATTAACCATGTGATGAATCATCCTAAACTTGAAATGTCATATCTTTCCAGTAAAGCTAAATACCATGTAATTCTCTATTGGACCATTCATCAATTCTTGACCACGGTCACTGAGAGATTAGGTTCTAAAGAATAGAAGATGTGATATCATTTTAAAACATAGAAAGTAACTTCTGTGTCAGGAAAACTATTGCCATAGAGGAGATCATTCAGCTGGAACAGTCAGGTTTTTTTTTCAAGGTTTTATCATGAAACTCATGAAAATGTGAATGTGAATTGCGTACCTAGGTGGACTGTGATAGCTGATAACTCTATTACTCAGCATCTCTTTTGTTTAATGATATATTTTGTCAAATTTGCAGTCTCGACAATAGCTATTGTTTACATTCAGTTAGTATATATACATTTCTAAACTGAAGATATCACAGTTGGAATAAGTTATGATTGCAAAAATAAGCTGGTAAATTTTAGAGTAATGATCTGTTAGATCAAGCACAGATTTTAGATAGTACTACCTCTGGAGCCTTCATGTTCTCAGTAAGTCACCACAAACTTGAAAAGGCTATTCAGAATTATGGTATCCATTAATAACAAAACTAGAACTTAACCAAAGTTCTCTTAATTACACATGTATAGAGTTGAAACCTCAAGAGGAGATGTCAGTTCCCCTGGTTACATTTATATGGTAAATTAGTTTAAGAACATGGGCTTTGGAGCCAGGCAGACTTGCTTTTAAACATTGGCTTTGCTGCTTACTAGGACAATTATCTGATAAATTACTTAAATTCTCAGAGCCCCAGTTTCCTCACATCTACGTATTCTACAGATATAGAAATAATAGTATCTGTCTTAGAGTGATGTTTCAGGAAGTAAAGGCGAATGACTCTGTAACCTTTCTCCTTACTTCTTTTTATTGATAAAAAATAATATCTTTTGAGTTACATGGATTTATTTTCAAATTCCTGCTTCTTCAGCTACTACTGCTGTCACTTTGGGAAAATTACTAAATCTCTCTGAGGATGATTTTCCTTAAATTAAAATAGGTTGGTATTTAGTGACATTATTATGTTTAAACTATCAGAAGTATGACGTAAAAGCTTAGTAAAGAGTTTTGCACACATATCAAGGTTAAATAAATGGCAGTCATTAGCTCTTAGGTTTATTGTCAACAACATATCTTATAGGTCCACAAGTCCATTTATCTACAAAAAAATGTGAGTAAAGGGAAATTCTGAGAATATGATACTAAGTTAATATGAGCTTCTGGTTCGATGTGGTGTTCAGCTAGTGAACTCTGATAAAGCTTGTCATTATCTTGAACTGAAAATGATCTAGTAATACACAGAAGGAAGTGAAAGTCCAAGACACCTTAAAATTAAGAAAATATAATGCTATAATTTAGGGTGGTAAAACTGTCAGAGGATAAATCACTGATGATACAACAATCTATGGGGTTTTACTAAGAATTGTAGCCTATGTCCAGTGCACATGCTTTGCTTGAGAGTAGGAAGTAGAATGTCTCATTCCTTCTCAACTTCCTGCCTGCATTGAGACCCACTGTCTGTACCTGTTAAAAAATGACGATATTTCTCCACTGCTTAGGTACTAATATTTGGGACAACTAGAATACCACTTTCACAGACACTTCTTTTCTCTTCTGTCATGTTTCTTTCTATACTATTTCCAAATAGTGTATTTTCTATTAGAAAGTACTGTCTTCTACTACTAGAAAATAGAAGAACAATGAATGGTAGTGGTAATGATTTGGGTAGAATATTGACAGGCATGTGTGGCTGGCACTCTAGGGTGATGGTTTGTTTCCAGCTAACAAAAACAGAAAATTAATAATTCATGCACAACCTCTATCACCATCAATAATTAACATTTTGCTTAAAGTTGTGGTCAGAGTGATGGAACACAAAAGAGAAATTAGGAAAATCACAACTATAAGAAAGAAAGAAAAGTTTAACATTATGGACAGATAATAGGGTTCTATAACAAGGAAACCCTCCAGTAGAACTTTCTACAGTGCTGGAAAGGTTCAGCTAGTGGCTGTCCACAGCAGTAGGTATTAACTATATATGACTGGTAAGCATTTGAAATGTGGCATGCACAACCAAGGAACTGAATATTTAATTTAATTTAAAATTAATTTAAATTTAAATAACCAAATGTGGCAAGTGGCTACTACATTGAACAGCACAACCCTAGGGGATTATTTAAAATTCCTTAGAATCAAAGGGAACTTCCAGCCAAATGGCATATACAATATCAATATTTTTAAATGACTTCTTCCATACACCATCATTAAAGCAATTGAAATTATAATTGGAAAATTTTTTCAATTCATTTTTGCATTAAAATATCTAAAACTTATTATAATAACTCAATAAAATGAATACTTCTCTTAAGACTATTAAAATTTAAAAAAATTTAAAAGCAGCTCAATCAATACTGGCTTTGGAAATTTCCCCTAATGAAACTTTTTTCCTGTGACTATGTACTATTGTCACTTGTTTGCCACCATATCTCAGAGGGTTACCCTACACCATACATGATGCTTCCCTTCTGATCTTGTAATCAGCCCTGGCCATGTCTCCTCCCTCAGACCAGACGCTTCTCACCTCCCCTCTTGCATCTGTGTATCTGCCCAGACTTGAATACAATTGTCATCAACATTAAACTGTATTTGTGCTTCTTGACTCTAAAAAAAAAAAAAAGTTGAGAGTTTTGAGAAAAAGATTTGAATAAATGAAGAGAACTGTGTTTCTAGATGAGAAGACAGAATATTGTAAATATTCTATTTCCTGATAAATTAATTTATGGGTTCAAAAGTGAAATGGGATCTTCCTTGGGACTTAATTAAAAATTTTAAAGTTGATTTACAAGTTGTAGACTTGTATTACGTGATGCCTTTCTCGGCTGCGAAATTACAGCATCCCATTCCTTTAACTTGTGTCTTACCATATGAATAGATTTGGCCAATGAAATATGGGTGCAGAGGGCATTCTAGAAGCCAGCTTTGTCTCTTTTTCCTCAGCATTAATTCTGTGATGTTCTGGAGTGAAAACATCCAGAAAAGCTGTAGTCAACCAGGATAGACTTCTAGCATGAATAAGAAGTAAACCTTGGTTCTTGTAAGCAACTGAGGTAACTAGACATATCTATCAATAGTCCTTTGTGTTTGAACCATATTAAATATGGTTCATATTAAAATGCAATAAAACTACAAATATTTTACCAATCTGGTATTGGCAGATACCAGATTCTGGTATTGGTAGAAGTGTAAATTGGTACAAATTTTCTGGAGAGCAATTTTTCATTATATATTAAGAATTATAAAAATACTATTTACATCAAGTGGAATTAATACTAATTCTGCTTCTAGAGATATGCCTGAAGGAAATAATAATTTAGAAAAAATGTTTGTACAGCAGTTTCACTGAATTTTTTTTTTATAGTAAAGGGTAATTAAGAAGTAACCAAAATATACAATAGTGGAGTATAAATTTGGTATCATCACCATTTCAGATAATATAATTCATTCATTAAATATCTTTAAATCAGTGTTTTAAAGAATTCATAATATCTTAGGAAATTGTTTGCCATGAAATAATGAAAAAAAGATTAATAATAATACTCTATATCATTCAAATTTGGGGGAACATACATACATAGAGAAAGAAAATTAACTGGATTAAAATAGGAAAAAGATTTTGGGAGGTTTTTATTTACTTGAAACTATTTTCCCTTCTTAATCACAGTTGCTTATTCAATGATGAAGTTGAATTTATGAGAAGAAACAGAGTGTTTAACAGATATATCAATAATAAGACTAGCATTGACTTACTTATATATTTATTAAAATAGGCGGAATAGATCTTGTGCCAAAAAAGCCTTTCTCCTCAGAACCTTTTTAATTTAAATTTTGATGAGAAAAGTATAGTGAGTAAAACTTCTTTTACTATAAAGTCTTAAGCATGGCTGTTTCTAACATGGTTGTTCTAACATCTGGTTATATTGAATAGTATAATTATCTTTGGATTGCTTATCATTATAATCACTGTAATGAAATATGATCTATACATCATTATATTATGCCTTTTTTGAGAATCTAATTAGAAATGGCTAAATCAACTAGAGACAGACAATCATTAACACCTATCTTTCTGGTCCTGAGTTGACTGAAAATGGATCTATAAAACTTCCATTGGTTTTAAGTCAAGATTCTCAGGAAATTCTTTTTTTCTTTTAACTTTTTATTTTATATTGGAGTATAGTTGATTAACAATGTTGTGAGAGTTTCAGGTGTACAGCAAAGTGATTCAGTTATACATATACATGTATCTATTCTTTTTGAAATTATTTTGCCATTCAGGTTGTTACATACTATTAAGGAAATTCTTGAAGTCTACAAAGGGAGGAGAATTCTTTGCTTTCATCAAAATGATAGTCTGAAGGATAACAGATTTGAACACAAGAGGAAGATAGAACAGATTTTACAATGAATTGCTTTAAGTTTCAAGAATTCAAATGTAAATCAGGAGAAATTGGATGAACACAGAACTGGCTGGGAGCCTCCATCTTACATTTTGAGCTATTCCCTTAGTACTCTTAGCATTCTGGAGGGAGCCACGTTAGCAGATGCCTGCTGCTGAGCATGTGTTGCCCACCACTAAAGACGACAGACATTTAACCTAAAAAAGCTATTAGACTAAGGAGACTGTGTTCTCCAGATTTTCTGGGTCAGTTGGTGTTCAGATGTCGTTAGGTTAATACAGAAAATAGAAACTTTGCCTTTGATAAGGATTTCTGAGCTGGGAGAATGGCTGGGTGTTGGGGAAAGTGGAACTCTATGCAGTTTTAGTTTCTTTTATAAGATCTGCCTGCAAGTTAAACTTCTTTTCCTTAGCTTCAAAAGTGAGGTTTTAACAATTATCATTGCTTTATTATTATTTTTCTATCATGATTTCATCTACCTATGGTCAGTGGTTATATTTTACTGGAAAAGAATTTTTTCCTCAGATTTTCTCAACTAGGACTTATTTTCTTCTGATTTCTCAGTGTTTGCATAAAGGATTTCATCCTAACAGGATATTTATTTTAGGTTGGAGGGATAGGCACTGATGTCAGAAGCATGAGCCCTTGCAGTTGAGGAGAAAAACACAAGGATGAAAGTGGCAGATTAATTAACCAGCTATAGTGGCTGACCTTTGCAATGGCAGCCAAACAATCTCACATACAATGGCAGACTTAGCTGTGGGTCGGCTGGGTTTGTTATCTACAAAGGTGTAATATAGTGGAGGAAGTCAAAATGATACTCAAGACTTGAAATTCAGTGGAGGACAGGAATGAGGTTCCAGGCCACCCATCCATTTAAAGAGCAGTGTTTGGGGATAGAGTGAGTAGGACCTACCTCCTAAGGACAAAAGCATTGAAAGAGCTAGTTAATGGTTCTAGTCATTTAGGCGTTGGTGGTCCAATGGCAAGAGGGAATTGGAATGATAGGCAAGGTAATGCAGAATAGTTAAGAGTTAACCTGACACAAAGACGTTGAAGAGTATGTGGTCAACACAGTAGCCTTGTTGTCTGAAATCCAGCTACACTGAGTACTTGGATTTAGTCAAAAAAAGTAATGCTAAATAATAAGGGCTGGTAGGCTGAAGATACTGAAGGACTAAGTCATCATTGCTTTCAGCTGGTGATGACAGGCCAGAACCTATGTAGATAACCTCAAGAATCCCTGGAAGCAAGGCCTTGATAAATAATAATGAAAGGGAATAGGAAGGGAAATAGTTTAATATTTGCCCAATATTCTAGAAGTAGGCACTTAAACAGCACCAGTTCATTATTAGTAAATTCCGAGTAAGTATTAATATTTTCACATTATAACTGATGTGATGAGATTCAGAATGTTAGATACTAGCATCCTATTTGCAGCTCTGTACGTCATGGTTTAGAAATACATACTTTGGGCCTCATACCGTGATGCATCCATATCTATGGCCCTTGTTATATTGAGAGGGGCCCAAGGTGAATGTTCTCTGCATACTTTCACATACATATCATTTAATTTAGGAGATTTGTTGTAAAGTTTATGGGAAGCTCTTTTATGTTTTATGGAATTATAACGAGTCGATTACAGACCCATTTTGTATGGACAGTCACCTAAATGCAGAGTACACTAGTCTGTATTACATGCCCTTAAAGAACTCAGAGAGACAGCTTCTTTGTCTTCAAGGTGGGAGGCAAGCTGGATGAATGCACAGATTGCCCTATAAACCTGTCCCCTCAAAAGTGCAAGATGTATTCATGGAATAAGGTTTGGGCCTGTCACTATGAAGAAAAAGATTAAAACTCGAAGATCCTTGAAAAAGAGTTTAAGAATCTTAAGTTACGGTAAAACTCTGCAAGGCTCCGTGACGGCATTAAGCTGCAAAAGAGTATGCTGATAACAAGTGTGAAACGGGGATAACCAGAAGCACACAAGGAGATTAAAATGCCAGTTACGGAACAAATGACTTCAAGAGGGACTAAATTAAGATATAAAGAGCACAGGGATTTGTGCAGCTCAGATTGCTGGTGAAAGTTATGAAAGTTTTCTTCACAAATTTGTCAGCCTGAATGTAGTTGAGGCTGCTATGGGTAAATTGGATACTAATAATCACTGTTGGCTTGAGCTTTTAGCTCAGATGTTCGATGATTTCTGTATCTGTAAATACCAAGGAAGCGCTCAAGTTCCATTCCCTTGTTGGTCTGAGAAGAGGCTGGCAATTGGATAAACTTTCTTTAGTTGCTATTTTGTATGCTTAATATTTACACAAAGATTGGCCAAAGATAATACCAGAAAAATCCAAATCAAATTAAATTTTTGGGAGCTACAGCATAATAAAAAATAATCACTCCCTGATGCAATTAATACTTATGGAGTACCTGCTACATACTAAGCACTAGAGTAATTGCTGGGTGACGGTGGTCCATCCCTTCGTTGATCTAACAGTCTAGTTTTATGTAAGTAACCAAATACATAAATATAAGACTGAAACTATGACAAGGACAATGAAGAAGAGTTAAGCACATTTAAAATCGGACTCATTAGGTGCTGGGGAAGGCTTCCCTAAGGAAATGATTTTCATTCTTGGATCTTCTGAAAGATGAGTAGGTGTTAACTAGGAGAAAAAGGATGGGAAGAGTTATCCCAACAGAGGGCATAATATTTGCAAAGGTTTCTTGAGTCAACTGGGAGCAAAATGAATTTGCGAAACTTAAAGAAGGAGTGATTGAGAAGGTAGGGAGCTTGGTATAGCAAAAGGCTAGAGAATAGGTAGAGACCAGACAATGCAGGGGCCATATTTTGAGCTATAGAGCTCCACATAGATGCCTTTGGCTGGTGTGATTATTTAAATTTGGATTTAAAGTAATTAAAACTAAATAGAATTAAGAATTGAGTTCCTCAGTTGAACTAGCCACATTTCGTGTGCTCAATTGCCATTTGTGGCTAGTGGTCACCATACTGGAGAGTTCAGGGGACATTTCCATTATTGCAGAAAGTTCTACTGGATAGCACTGTGTTAGTTTAGCTTTATCATAAGAGCAATGGGAAGTCACAGAAGGATTTTCTTCAACATTGAGGAGTGGAGTAGTATGACCAGAAGGCACATTTTGAGATGAACTTGATGGCTGTAGAACAGAGGCAAGTTTGTCAGGGGAAATCGAATTGTAGGCAATTTAAGAAGCTATTATTGTCTTCTAAGAAAGAGGTTATAATAGATGGGAGATGAGAGAAGTGGACAAAATTGAATGATTTTAGCAGCTAAACCAGACAGGATTTAGTGATGGATTAAATTTGGGAATCAAAGGAGAGATTTTTGGTTTTCAAAGTTTGGATAGTGGTATTTGTTATTCATTGACAGGAGGACACTGGAAAGGATCAGATCTATAGGAGATTAGGAGTGCTTAATTTGAGGGGCCTGAACAATCCGAGATGTCCAGAGGCAGCTGGATATAAACTTTGCGTTCTTCACTTCCTTACTTCTCAGCCACCCCACAATTTGTTCCTTTTAATAGACTGTTCAGCTTAGAATAAGGTTGTGTGAGATGCGTAATACAGTCAAATTTTGGTCACACTGCTTATAATAAGAACTGGACATTTAACTGACTGTAAAGGTAGACTCATGCTTTGAGTGCTATGAGACATCAGAGATGCCACAATGTACTCCCATCATTTTCTGGATATAAAGACCAAATGCTGGAGAGTTCACATCATTCGTTGGTTAATGGCAGAGACAGTTCTCCTGCTTTTGCATACTGCTTTTTCTGCTTACACCATGTTTCTTACCCAGGGTGAGAAAAGTAAGTATCTTCTGGTCTAAAAACTTTTGCAGTAAGCAGTTGTATGAGAAATATCTCTGGAATTGCCTAGCTCAGAGGCAGGCAGTGTAGAACTCTGCTTGATAATGAAAGAGAGAAAGACGCTGCCTAGATTTCTTGGCACAATGTTAAAGGCATAATTTTTCAACATTTGTTGATACTATGGCAGTATATTTTGATGGGAACCTGTGAGTTGCTCAGAGAATTTCAAAGTAGTTTTAAATTTCCTTAGCCACAAAGAGCTTGTCAAAGACTGCTGAACAACTATGAAAATGTGAAAAAAAACACTCCTGGTGAATACTAAATCTTACCACTTTGGAAAAGGCTTCAAACAGGCAATTCTGCTTGAGATAACATACTTTCTGTTGTTTCATTCTGTCCACTCATTCTCTTGCTTTATTTATTATTTCGATCTGCTTAGATATACTCTAAATTACTGTTGGAACCTAATATTTTGTTAGAGTGAGTATAAAATAAATTTACTTGCATGAATAATTAATTAATTACAAATATAATTGAGGAATGTTAATTTATGTAAGAAACATATTTAGCTAACCTATTTTAAAGAAGATCTACAGTCAATGTACTTAATTTTTGTTTTTTGTTAACATCTTTATTGCAATATAGCTGCTCTACAATGTTGTGTTAGTTTCTGCTTTATAACAAAGTGAATCAGTTATACATATACATATGTCCCCATATCTCTTCCCTCTTGCATCTCCCTCCCTCCCACCCTCCCTATCCCACCCCTCTAGGTCGTCACAAAGCACCGAACTGATCTCCCTGTGCTATGTGGCTGCTTCCCACTAGCTGTCTATTTTACAGTTGGTAGTGTATATATGTCAATGCTACTCTCTCACTTCGTCCCAGTTTACCCTTCTCCCTCCCCATGTCCTCAGGTCCATTCTCTACGTCTGCGTCCTTATTCCTGTCGTGCCCCTAGGTTCATCAGAACCATTTTTTTAAATTTTAGACTCCATATATATGTGTTAGCATACGGTATTTGTTTTTCTCTTTCCGATTTACTTCAGTCTGTATGACAGAATCTAGGTCCATCCACCTCACTACAAATAACTCAATTTCATTTCTTTTTATGGCAGAATAATAGGCCATTGTATATATGTGTCACATCTTCTTTATCCATTCATCTGTCGATGGACACCTAGGTAGCTTCCATGACCTGGCTTTTGTAAATAGTGCTGCAATGAACATTGTGGTACATGACTCTTTTTGAATTATGATTTTATCAGGGTATAGGCCCAGTAGTGGGATTGCTGTGTCATATGGTAGTTCTATTTTTAGTTATTTAAGGAACCACCGTACTATTCTCCATAGTGGCTGTATCAGTTTACATTCCCACCAACAGCACAAGAGGGTACCCTTTTCTCCACACCCTCTCAAGCGTTTATTGTTTGTAGTTTTTTTGATGAGGGCCATTCTGACAGGTGTGAGGTGCTACCTCACTGTAGTTTCGATTTGCAATTCTCTAATGATTAGTGATGTTGAGAATCCTTTCATTTGTTTGCTGGCCATCTGTATATCTTCTTAGGAGAAATGTCTGTTTAGATCTTCTGCCCATTTTTGGATTGGGTTGTTTTTTTGATATTGAGCTGCATGTATATTATGGAGAGTAATCCTTTGTCAGTTGCTTTGTTTGCAAATACTTTCAGAACCCCCATTCTGAGGGTTATCTTTTCATCTTGTTTATGGTTTCCTTTGCTGTGCAAAAGCTTTTAAGTTTCATTAGGTCCCATTGTTTATTTTTGTTTTTATTTCCATGTCTCTAGGAGGTGAGTCAAAAAGGATCTTGCTATGATTTATGTCAAAGAATGTTCTTCCTTTGTTTTGCTCTAAGAGTTTTATACTGTCTGGCCTTACATTTAGGTCTTTAATCCATTTTCAGTTTATTTTTGTGTATGGTGTTAGGAAGTGTTCTAATTTCATTTTTTTACATGTAGCTGTCCAGTTTTCCCACTACTTATTGAAGAGGCTGTCTTTTCTCCATTGTATATTCTTGCCTCCTTTATCAAAGATAAGGTGACCATATGTGTGTGGGTTTATCTCTGGGATTTCTGTCCTGTTCCATTGATCTGTATTTCCATTTTTGTGCCAGTACCACGCTGTCTTGATTACTGTAGCTTTGTAGTATAGTCTGAAGTCAGGGAGCCTGATTCCTCCAGCTACATTTTTCTTTCTCAAGATTGCTTTGGCTATTCGGGGTCTTTTGTGTTTCCATAAATATTGTGAAATCTTCTGTTCTAGTTCTGTGAAAAATGCCATTGGTAGTTTGATAGGGATTGCATTGAAGCTGTAGATTGCTTTGGGTAGTACAGTCATTTTCACAATGTTGATTCTTCCAATCCGAGAACATGATATATCTCTCCATCCATTTGTATCATCTTTAATTTCTTTCTTCAGTGTCTTATAGTTTTGTGCATACAGGTCTTTTGTCTCCTTAGGTAGGTTTATTCCTACATATTTTATTCTTTTTGGTGCAATGATAAGTGGGAGGGATTCCTTAATTTCTCTTGAAGATTTTTAATCATTAGTGTATAGGAATGCAAGAGATTTCTGTGCATTAATATTTATCCTGCTACTTTACCAGATTCATTGATTAGCTCTAGTAGTTTTCTGGTAGCATCTCTAGGATTTTCTATGTATAGTATCATGACATCTGCACACAGTGACACTTTTACCTCTTCTTTTCTGATTTGGATTCCTTTTATTTCTTTTTCTTCTCTGATTGCTGTAGCTTACACTTCCAAAACTATGTTGAATAATAGCGGTGAGAGTGGGCATCCTTGTCTTGTTTCTGATCTTAGAGGAAATGGTTTCAGTTTTTCACCATTGAGGACGATGTTGGCTGTCGGTTTGTCATATATGACCTTTATTATGTTGAGGTAAGTTCCCTCTTTGCCTACTCTCTGGAGAATTTTTATCATAAATGGGTGTTGAATTTTGTCGAAAGCTTTATCTGCATCTATTGGGATGATCATATGGTTTTCATTCTTCAGTTTGTTAATATGGTGTATCACGTTGATTGATTTCTGTATATTGAAGAATCCTTGCATTCCTGGGATAAACCCCACTTGACCATGGTGTATGATCCTTTTACTGTGCTCTTGGATTCTGTTTGCTAGTATTTTGTTGTGGATTTTTGCATCTATGTTCATCAGTGATATTGGCCTGTAGTGTTCTTTCTTTGTGACATCTTTGTCTGGTTTTGGTATGAGGGTGATGGTGGCCTTTATGAATGAGTTAAGGAGTATTCCTCCCTCTGCTATATTTTGGAAGAGTTTGAGACGGATAGCTGTTAGCTCTTCTCTAAATGTTTGATAGAATTCGCCTGTGAAGCCATCTGGTCCTGGGCTTTTGTTTGTTGGAAGATTGATAATCACAGTCTCAATTTCAGTGCTTGAGATTGGGCTGTTTATATTTTCTGTTTCTTCCTGGTTCAGTCTCGGAAGGTTGTGCTTTTTTAAGAATTTGTCCATTTCTTCCAGGTTGTCCATTTTATTGGCATATAGTTGCTTGTAGTAATCCCTCACGTTTCTTTGTATTTCTGCAGGGTCAGTTGTTACTTCTCCTTTTTCATTTCTAATTCTATTGATTTGAGTCTTCTCCCTCTTTTCTTGATGAGTCTGGCTAATGGTTGATCAATTTTGTTTATCTTCTCAAAGAACCAGCTTTTAGTTTCATTGATCTTTGCTCTTGTTTCCTTCATTTCTTTTTCATTTATTTCTGATCTGATCTTTATGATTTCTTTCCTTCTTGTAACTTTGGGGTTTTTTTGTTCTTCTTTCTCTAATTGCTTTAGGTATAAGGTTAGGTTGTTTATTTGAGATTTTTCTTGTTTCTTGAGGTAGGATTGTATTGCTATAAACTTCCCTTTCAGAACTGCTTTTGCTGAATCCCATAGGTTTTGGGTGATAGTATTTTCATTGTCATTTCTTTCTAGGTATTTTTTGATTTCCTCTTTGATTTCTTCAGTGATCTCCTGGTTATTTAGTAGTGTATAGTTTAGCCTCCATGTGTTTGTACTTATTACAGTTTTTTTCCTGGAATTGATATCTTTTCTCACAGCGTTGGAGTCAGAAAAGATACTTGATATGATTTCAATTTTCTTAAATTTACCAAGGCTTCTTTTGTGACTCAAGATATGATCTATCCTGGAGTACGTTCCATGAGCACTTGAGAAGAAAGTGTATTCTGTTGTTTTTGGATGGAATGTTCTATAAATATCAGTTAAGCCCATCTTGTCTAATGTGTCATTTTTTTTAACTTCTTTATTGGAGTATAATTGTTTTACAATGGTGTGTTAGTTTCTACTTTATAACAAAGTGAATCAGCTATACATATACATATATCTTCATATCTCCTCCCTCTTGCGTCTCCCTCCCACCCTCCCTATCCCACCCCTGTTGGTGGTCACAAAGCATCGAGCTAGTCTCCCTGAGCTATCCAGCTGTTTCCCACTAGCTGTCTATTTTACATTTGGTAATGTATATATATCCAAGCCACCCTCTCACTTCATCCCAACTTATCCTTCCCCCTCCCCGTGTCCTCAAGTCCATTATCTAGTAGGTCTGCGTCTTTATTCCTGTCCTGCCCCTAGGTTCTTCATGACCATTTTCTTTTAGATTCCATTTATATGTGTTAGTATACAGTATTTGTTTTTCTCTTTCTGACTTACTTCACTCTGTATGACAGACTCTAGGTCCATCCACCTCACTACAAATAACTCAATTTCGTTTCTTTTTATGGCTGAGTAATATTCCACTGTATATATGTGCCACATCTCATTATCCATTCATCTGTCAATGGACACTTAGGTTGCTTCCATTTCCTGACTATTGCAATGAACATGGTGATACATGACTTTTTTTTTTTTTTTTTTTTTTTTTTGCGGTACACGGGCCTCTCACTGTTGTGGCCTCTCTCATTGCGGAGCACAGGCTCCGGACGCGCAGGCTCAGTGGCCATGGCTCACGGGCCCAGCTGCTCCACGGCATGTGGGATCTTCCTGGACCGGGGCATGATCCCGTGTCCCGTGCATCGGCAGGTGGACTCTCAACCACTGCGCCACCAGGGAAGCCCTACATGACTCTTTGAATTATGGCTTCCTCAGGGTATATGTCCAGCCATGGGGTTGCTGGGTTGTATGGGAATTCTATTTTTAGTTATTTAAGGAACCTCCATACTGTTTGCCATAGTGGCTGTATCAATTTATATTCCCAACAACAACTCAAAATGGATTAAATACCTAAATGTAAGGCCAGACACTATAAAACTCTTAGAGGAAAACATAGGCAGAACACTCTATGACATAAATCACAGCAAGATCCTTTTTGACCCACCTCCTAGAGAAATGGAAATAAAAACAAAAATAAACAAATGAGACCAAATGAAACTTAAAAGCTTTTGCACAGCAAAGGAAAACATAAACAAGATGAAAAGGCAACCCTCAGAATGACTGAAAATATTTTCAAATGAAGCAAATGACAAAGGATTAATCTCCAAAGTATACAAGCATCTCATGCAGCTCAATTTAAAAAAACAAACACCCGAATCCAAAAATCGGCAGATGACCTAAATAGACATTCCTCCAAACAAGATATACAGACTGCCAACAAACACGTGAAAGGATGCTCAACATAACTAATGTGCCATTTAAAGCTTGTGTTTCCTTTTTTTATATTCATTTTGGATGATCTGTCCTTTGGTGAAAGGGTGTTAAAGTCCCCTAATATGACTGTGTTACTGTCGATTTCCCCTTTTATGGCTGTTAGCATTTGCCTTATGTATTGAGGTGCTCCTATGTTGGGTGCATAAATATTTACAATTGTTATATCTTCTTCTTGGATTCATCCCTTGATTATTATGCAGTGTCCTTCTTTGTCTCTTGTAATAGTCTTTATTTTAAAGTCTGTTTTGTCTGATATGAGAATTGCTACTCCAGCTTTCTTTTGATTTCCATTTGCATGGAATATCTTTTTCCATCCCCTCACTTTCAGTCTGTATGTGTCCCTAGGTCTGAAGTGGGTCTCTTGTAGACAGCATATATATGGGTCTTGTTTTTGTATCCATTCAGCCATTCTGTGTCTTTTGGTTGGAGCATTTAATCCATTTACATTTAAGGTAATTATCGATATGTATGTTCCTATTACCATTTTCTTAATTGTTTGTGGTTTCTTATTATGGGTCTTTTCCTTGTCTTGTGTTTCCTGCCTAGAGAAGTTCTTCTAGCATTTGTTGTAAAGCTGGTTTGATGGTGATGAATTTTCTTAGCTTTGTCTACTTTGTAAAGGTTTTAATTTCTCCATCGAATCTTAATGAGATCGCTGCTGGGCGGAGTAATCTTGTTTGTAGGTTTTTCCCTTTCGTCGCTTTAAATATGTCCTGCAACTCCCTTCTGGCTTGCAGAGTTTCTGCTGAAAGATCAGCTGTTGACCTAATGGAAGTTCCCTTGTATGTTTTTGTTGTTATTCCCTTGATGCTTTTAATATTTTTTCTTTGTATTTAATTTTTGATCGTTTGATTAATACGTGTCTTGGCATATTTCTCCTTGGATTTATCCTGTATGGGACTCTCTGCACTTCCTGACTTGAGTGACTATTTCCTTTCCCATGTTAGGGACGTTTTCAACTATAACCTCTTCAAATATTTTCTCAGTCCCTTTTCTTTTTCTCTTCTTCTTCTGGGACCAATATAATTCGAATGCTGGAGGATTTAATGTTGTTCCAGAGGTCTCTGAGACTTTCCTCAATTCTTTTCATTATTTTTTCTTTATTCTGCTCTGTGGTAGTTATTTTCACTATTTTATCTTCCAGGTCACTTATCTGTTCTTCTGCCTCAGTTATTCTGCTATTGTTTTCTTCTAGAGAATTTTTAATTTCATTTATTGTGTTGTTCATCACTGTTTGTTTGCCCTTTAGTTCTTCTAGGTCCTTGTTAAATGTTTCTTGTATTTTCTCCATTCTATTTCCAATATTTTGGATCATCTTTACTATCATTACTCTGAATTCTTTTTCAGGTAGACTGCCTATTTCCTCTTCATTTGTTTGGTCTGGTGGGTTTTTACCTTGCTCTTTCATCTGCTGCATATTTCTCTGTCTTCCCATTTTGCTTAACATACAGTGTTTGGGGTTTCCTTTTTGTACGCTGCATGTTCATAGTTCCTGTTTTTGGTGTCTGCCCGCAGTGGGTACGGTTGGTTCAGTGTTTTGTGTTGGCTTCCTGGTGGAGGGGCCTGGTGCCTGTATTCTGGTGGGTGGAGCTGGATCTTGCTTCTGGTGGGCAGGGCTGGGTCCAGTGGTGTGTTTTGGGGTGTCTGTGAACTTAGTATGATTTTAGGCAGCCTCTTTGCTAATGGGTGGGGTTGTGTTCCTGTCTTGCTAGTTGTTTGGCATGGGGTGTCCAGCACTGGAGTTTGCTTGCTGTTGGGAGGTGCTGGGTCTTAGCAGTGAGATGGAGATCTCTGGGAGAGCTCTAGCCAATTGATATTATGTGGGGCTGGGAGGTCTCTGGTGGTCCAATGTCCTGAATTCAGCCTTCCAACCTCAGAGGCTCAGGCCTGACCGCACGCCAGAGCACCAAGACCATCAGCCACATGGCTCAGAAGAAAAAGGAGAAAAAAAGAAAAAAGAAAATTAATAAATCAATAAAATAATTACAATTTAAAAAGGAAAAAAATTATTAAAATAAAAAATATAAGTTAAAAAAGAAAGAAGATCCATGAATGACAACAAGCACTAAAAACTATACTAAGATAAAACTAAAAATCAGAAACAAGTCAGTCACAGGCAGCAAACCCCAAGTCTACAGTTGCTTAGAAGGTCCACAGCCTCAATTTTGGGTTCATTCATTGTCCATTCAGGTATTCCACAGATGCAGCATACCTTAAGTTGATTGTGGGGTTTTAATCTGCTGTTCCTGAGGCTGCACGAGAAATTTCCCTTTCTCTTCTTTGTTCACACAGCTCCTGGGATTCACCTTTGGTTTTGGCCCACCTCTACTTATAGGTTGCCCTCAGGTTTCTGTTCCTGCCCAGACAGGACAAGGTTAAAGCAGTGGCTGATTAGAGGACTCTGGCTCACTCATGCCAGGGGGAGGGAGAGGTACAGTAGTTATAATTGGAATGTGGGGCGAGCCTGTGGCAGCAGAAGCCACTGTGAAGTTGTAACAGCCTGAGGCACACCGTGTGTTCTCCCCACAAAGTTGACCCTGGATCACGGGACCCTGGCAGTGGCGTGCTGCACAGGCTCCCGGGAGGGGAGGTATGGATAGTGACCTGTACCAGCACACAGGATTCTTGGTGGCTGCAGCAGCAGCGTTAGTGTTTCATGCCTGTCTCTGGTGTCTGCTCTGATAGCCGCGGCTCGCACGCATCTCTGGAGCCCATTTAGGCGGTGCTCTGAATCCCCTCTCCTCATGCACCCCAAAACAGTGTTCTCATGCCTCTTCGGCAGATCCATATTTTTTCCCATACTCCCTCCTGGCTAGCTGTGGTGCACTAGCCCCCTTCTGGCTGTGTTCATGCAGCCAACCCCAGTCCTCTCCCTGGGATCTGACCTCCAAAGCCCGAGTCTCAGCTCCCAGCCCCCGCCCATCCCGGCAGGTGAGCAGACAAGCCTCTTGGCTTCGGTGAGTGATGGTCGGCACCGATCCTCTGTGCGGGAATCTCTCCGCTTTGCCCTCTGCACCCCTCTTGCTGCGCTCTCCTCCGTGGCTCCAAAGCTTCCCACCCTGCCCACCCCCAGTCTCTGCAAGTGAAGGGGCTTCCTAGTGTGTGGAAACCTTTCCTACTTCACAGCTCCCTCCCAGAGGTGCAGGTCCCGTCCCTATTCTTTTGTCTCTTTTTCTCTTTTGCCCTACTCAGGTACGTGGGGATTTTCTTGCCTTTTGGGAGGTCTGAGTTCTTCTGCCAGCGTTCAGTAGGTGTTCTGTAGGAGTTGTTCCACATGTAGAGGTATTTTTGATATATTTGTGGGGAGGAAGGTGACCTCCACGTCTTACTCCTCTGCCATCTTGAAGGTCCCCCCACCCCTACACTCAATTTAAAGCAAACATTTTTCACTTTAGAATATCTTGGTTTTTTATTTTATAGGAAACAGAATCTACATTGTGTATCAAAGTAAAACAAAATCTAGACTAATCCTTCATTTCATTTATGTAAGTACCCAAAGCATTTATCATTTGTTCTAAATAATCTGCTTAACAATCTGGTGACATACAAAACATTGACACTTTCTAGACACTAGTAAGATAAAATGTGGAAAAAGTGAGTTTGTAATATCTGATAAGAAATTAGTTGATAAAAGTTAGGAGAAGATTTAATGGTTCTTATTGAATATTAACCAGTTAAGCATAAGTCTAAAAATACATATCGTTGCATCAGTACTATAAATATTTATATATATATAATTTCTTAATAAATATTATTCTATAGCCATAATACTTTCCTTAACATTTAGGATTCTAGAAACAAATGATCAGGCTTAATGTTAATGTGATTGAAAGCAAACTCTATCCCTCAGTTACTGACAAACTAGGATTCATCTCAAAGTATTTTATTTATAACAAATGCCAAGGTTAGAACTCATATTTCTGTTTTAACTACTACATTAAAGAATAACTTGAAATTTTCAGAAATTAAATTTAGGAAACACTGAGATATACAATTTTAACCTTATTAAGTCATGTAAGTATAGAAGTGATTGTTATTTCTAATTTAAGCCCAATATTATTCTTAGCATGGCAGGTATTACAGATGACAAAGAAAAAGAGCTCAGTTCTTGGGGCATAGGGTAATAAATACTATGTCCTGTTACTTTCATTATATATTTTCCAATTTTGATGTAAATGAGAAAAATGTAGTCATGGAAGTCACTTACTATTATATCAATTTTATACAGACTTGACCTTGACCAAAGAAACATGCTTTGAAAAGTAGAAATGTTCCCACTAAGTGATATACATTAGTCATTAACATTAACTCAATTTTGAGATAAATAATAAATCTCTTCTGATTTTATAGCTAAGAGTTAATCCAGTAGAGTGGTTATCATCAACTCCAAAGCCTTTTAGCGTTTTTAATTGTTCTATTCAAATGAAAAGCTTTATGCCAGCTTTTGTTACCACCCAATTAATTCTAAAAACCAATTAAGATAAAATCATACATAATAATCTCCTACTTATTACTAAGTGTATAAAATTTGCCTCCATCATTTAGTTCTTTTGACCCACCGTTGACAACTCCTGATTAGTGGAGCTTCAATACTCTTCACTTCTCTCCTTATTAGCAATAATGGATATTTGGAAAAAGACACCCACTTCTGTTTGCTAATTCAAATCAACATTGCATATTCCCTATAATTTGAATAGCTCTGTAATTGTTTGTCTTTGAATACCTGACTTCACATTATTTGGTTTTTTAATACCATTCCTGCTTAAGAACAACAGGATACCTCACAATGTGATGTGATTAGCCTGGCTGTTGGTTGGTGATTATTCTAGTTCATGTAAATCTGAGAATAAAAACCTAAACATTAGAGATAACCTTTTTAAGTTCGTAAAATCAGGTGTGTAAATTATATTTCTGATTAATTTTGTTTTGGATAATTGACTATTGTATTTCTCAAACTCTGGATATCATTCTACATAATTTTAAACACTCATTCAAGTAATTTTATTATATGATATTAGAAAAAAGTTATAAATTATATTTAATTATTGTATTCTTTCCATAAATATAATTTAGCATTATGTAAATTTAAATTTATTGCAAAAGTATTGTGAAATAAAACACTAAGATATTTTTGCCATCTAGATTTTAAAATAATTAGTCAAGTCTATGTCAAGAAGTTAACAGCATTCAAATGCATTTTTATGCTTCATCTGTATAAACAAGTTCAGTTAAAATATTTTAAGGAAATATATATTTTAAAGATGCAAAAAATAGATTAATGAATTGGTGTTCATGAAAAACTCTGGGATAAACCATAAATGTTATTAGCTTTATGGAATTAATTTGTCTGCATAAACATCTAAAATGATAATAAATTAATTCACTTTTATATCCCTCTTTATGATGCTTCATTAATGGGATATTTCTGAGTTCTAATTAGGCGTGCATGTAAGATATCCCATGTATCTAATACACTTTCCCAATAATAGTAATAGCCTACTAAAACAATGGTTTCCAACTATGATTTGAACAGAGAGTGGGCACATTTACCATATTTTTAATATTATATTGATAGGTAGCAATAAAAATATTTTGATTGAATGCTGATTAAAAAAAAAGAATTCTTGTTCCAGTCCTCCAATTTAAATACCACAAGTAAAGTTTGATTAGATGCCAGTGTCTCAGGTCACCAATCATGCAAGGATTGAAGGTCCAGGTAGCAAAATTTGTCTAAGAAATCAGTCAAGGGTTGGAGGCAGGGTGAAGTCACCCAGTCTAGATAATTAATAGAAAATGCAGTTAAAGAATATGTTGAAACAGGAGAACCTATTAGTGAAAAGTAACCTCTATTTTCTTAAAGAATTAGAAAAGAAAGGCATTTGTTTAAAAATGAAGAATTTGGTATTGTTGAAGGAGATGAAATGAGGATGGTAGGGGAGATGTTTAAAATGTAATTGTCTTTTCTGCACAATCTTACTCTCAGGTGATAAACTTCTTTCTTTCTGCAAATACTGGTATGCGTTTTAAGAATGTATATTCTGCTAGACTGGTAATTTCATCTCAATTGGATAAATGAGAAGAAATGAGTCAGTTAGATTGTACTGTTTTTCACTGAAACTGCCAGCTGCCCTCAAAGTCTTGAATTGAAAAGTAGGAAGTTAAACAGCATAAAAGAAATTCAGGTATCGTTTTTTAACACAAAGTGAAAATAAAATATAAAATGGAATGTCAATGGTATCAACAGAAACAGCAATCATAAACCAGCTTGAAACAGCTGGGAATGCATTCTGAAAGAGAAATCTGGAGCCCTAAGTTGCTAGCGAACACAATCATAACAGTGACTTTTATCTACATGTGATTTAACTTTGATCAGTTTACAAGAGGCATCTTTTTAAAGTTAACTGTATCTGTATTTGCAGCCAATTTTTCACCTGGAAACATTACATCTACAAAGCCATTAATACATTTCCTGAATATGTTTTTGATAAAGAAATGACCCTTGAGGCTTTGTTTCCTTTATAGAGTAGAAACACACTCACATGCCTTCATTGACAGTTGTCATTTTTTTAAAGCCTCATTCAACATGGTAAATGAAGGAATATCTCTTTATACAGCTTGGTGTCATAACTTTTATACTTTATGGCTCCAGTTTACCTAGAGGAGCCTGAGAGCTCGGAACTCAGGAGAGATGCTGAAAAAACCATCCCTCTGCTAATGCTACTTTATCCATATTACAAAATTCTGGACATGAAAATGATGAATTATATTAAATGAATTTCTGACTGTATGTGTATTTTAGGTTGTTTTCCTGTGTTAAAGAAGAGTTCAAAAACTTCCATTTCCACTCATACTCAGTTGGCAGACAACAGTGCCTTAGAAATGGCTGAATGTTTTTTGAGAAGCAACAGTGATATGTTCAACTCCTCGCTTTTGGGGAGGTAGCTACAGAATCCGTCATTCATTCAATAAACCTTCACTGAGAATCTACCAGGACCTAAATCTGCTAATCTGTGAGCTGCATGAGAGCAGATACTTGGCTAATTCTCTTCTGCATCCCCCAAATTTAAACAGATCCGGTGATAAGAAATAAATACCAAAACAGAGTCAAGGACCTGATTTTGAAGGAATGGTGTTGTATGCTGAATTTAGAGACTGTCTTTATTCTCTAGAAATTAAGGAATATGGAAGGAATTTAAGCAGATATGCTGACACTCACTGTGTGAAAGACGGAATGTAAAGTGTTGCTTCTAAGGTAGGAATGTCCGTTAGGAGACACCGGCATTATCTTGGTAGAGTGAATAAGATTCTGAACAAGAGCAGCCAAAGTGAGAGTGGTGAAAAGAAGATGGATTTGAGATATATTTCCCAAAAGATTGATAAGATTGGATAACCATCCTCTTTTACCCACGTTTGGAGAATTAGTATCCCTCTAATCCTTGTCCTTGACTCCTCTACTATTTTTTACAATTTTAGTCACACACTGATGACTCAAATTCTATCTCTAGCCTAGATCTCTCTTCTGAGCTCTAAGACTTATAAACACCTTTCTTCACCATTTGCATGTTTCAAAGGCATCTGCATGACCAAATTATTATTTTCCTTTGTCCCTTATCATAGAATGTAGCTCCATTACCTGACTGGTTTCTGAAGCAGGAAATCAGAAGCAACCTTAAAATATTATTCTTACTTTATCATAGAAAATCCATTATGTCTTTACCTTTCTAATCCCCTCTTGAACACTACTCTAATCTAGGACTCTCTCGTCTTTCACCTGGATTATTGCAGGATATTCTCTTTTTTTAACATCTTTATTGGAGTATAATTGCTTTACACTGGTGTGTTAGCTTCTGCCTTATAACAGAGTGAATCAGCTATATGTATACATATATCCCCATATCTCCTCCCTCTTGCATCTCCCTCCCACCCTCCCAGGTGGTCACAAAACACTGAGCTGATCTCCCTGTACTATGAAGCTGCTTCCCACTAGCTGTCTGTTTTACATTTGGTAGTGTGTATATGTCCATGCCACTCTCTCACTTCGTCCCAGCTTCCCCTTCCCCTCCCCGTGTGCATCTACGACTGTGTCTTTATTCCTTTCCCGCCCCTAGGTTCTTCAGAACTTTTTTTTTTTTTAGATTCCATATATATGTGTTAGCATATGGTATTTTTTTTTCTCTTTCTGACTTACTTCATTCTGTATCACAGAGTCTAGGTCCACCCACCTCACTACAAATCACTCAATTTGATTTCTTTATATGGCTGAGAAATATTCCATTGTATATATGTGCCACATTTTCTTTAGCCATTCATCTGTTGATGGACATTTAGGTTGCTTCCAGTCCTGGCTATTGTAAATAGAGCTGCAATGAACATTGTAGTACATGACTCTTTTTGAATTATGGTTTTCTCAGGGTATATGCCCAGTAGTGGGATTGCTGGGTAGTATGCTAGTTCTATTTTTAGTTATTTAAGGAACCTCCATACTATTCTCCATAGTGGCTGTATCAATTTACATTCCCACCAGTGCAAGAGGGTTCCCTTTTCTCCACACCCTCTCCAGCATTTACTGTTTGTAGATTTTCTGATGATGCCCACTCTAACTGGTGTGAGGTGATACATCATTGTGGTTTTGATTTGCATTTCTCTAATGATTAGTGATGTTCAGCATTCTTTCATGTGTTTATTGGCAACCTGTATATCTTCATTAGAAAAATGTCTATTTATGTCCTCTGCCCATTTTTGGATTGGGTTGTTTGTGTTTTGACATTGAGCTGCATGAGCTGCTTGTAAAATTGGAGATTAATCCTTTGTCAGTTCCTTCATTTGTAAATATTTTCACCCATTCTGAGGGTTGTCTTTTCATCTTGTTTACGTTTTCCTTTGCTGTGCAAAACCTTTAAGTTTCATTAGGTCCCATTTGTTTATTTTTGTTTTTATTTCCATTTCACTAGGAGGTGGGTCAAAAATGATCTTGCTGTGATTTATGACATAGAGTGTTCTGCCTGTCTTCCCTCTAAGAGTTTTATAGTGTCTGGCCTTACATTTAGGTCTTTAATACATTTTCAGTTTATTTTTGTGTATAGTGTTAGGGAGTGTTCTAATTTCATTCTTTTACATGTAGCTGTCCAGTTTTCTCAGCACCACTTGTTGAAGAGGCTGTCTTTTCTCCATTGTATATTCTTGCCTCCTTTATCAAAGATAAGGTGACCATATGTGTGTGGGTTTATCTTTGGGCTTTCTGTCCTGTTCCATTGATCTACATTTCTGTTTTTGTGCCAGTACCATACTGTCTTGATTACTGTAGCATAGTCTGAAGTACGGGAGCCTGATTCCTCCAGCTCCGTTTTTTTTCTCAAGATTGCTTTGGCTATTCGGGGTCTTTTGTGTTTCCATACAAATTGTGAAATTTTTTGTTCTAGTTCTGTGAAAAATGCCACTGGTAGTTAGATAGGGAATGCATTGAATCAGTAGATTGCTTTGGGTAGTATAGTCATTTTCACAATGTTGATTATTTTAATCCAAGAACATGGTATATCTCTCCATCTGTTTGTATCATCTTTAATTTCTTTCATCAGTGTCTTATAGTTTTCTGTATACAGGTCTTTGTCTGCTTAGGTAGGTTTAAACCTAGGTATTTTATTCTTTTTGTTGCAATGGTAAATGGAAGGGCTGCCTTAATTTCTATTTCAGATTTTTCATCATTATTGTATAGGAATGCAAGGGACTTCTGTGCATTAATTTTGTATCTTGCTACTTTACTAGATTCATTGATTAGCTCTAGAAGTTTTCTGGTAGCATCTTTAGGAGTCTCTATGTATAGTATCATGACATCTGCAAACAGTGACAGTTTTATTCTTCTTTTCTAATTTGGATTCCTTTTATTTTTTTTTCTTCTCTGATTGCTGTAGCTAAAACTTCCAAAACTATGTTGAATAATAGCGGTGAGAGTGGGCATCCTTGTCTTGTTTCTGATCTTAGAGGAAATAGTTTCAGTTTTTCACCATTGAGAACGTTGTTGGTTGTGGGTTTGTCATATATGACCTTTATTATGTTGAGGTAAGTTCCCTCTATGCCTACTTTCTGGACGGTTTTTATCATAAATGGGTTTTGAATTTTGTAGAAAGCATTTTCTGCATCTATTGAGATGATCATATGTTTTTTCTCCTTCAATTTGTTATTATGGTTTATCACATTGATTGATTTGGGTATAATGAAGAATCCTTGCATTCCTGGGATAAACCCCACTTGATCATGGTGTATGATCCTTTTAATGTGCGGTTGGATTCTGTTTGCCAGTATTCTGTTGGGGATTTTTGCATCTATGTTCTTCCGTGATATTGGCCTGTAGTTTTCTTTCTTTGTGACATCTTTGTCTGGTTTTGGTATCAGGGTGATGGAGGCCTTGTAGAATGAGTTTGGGAGTGTTCTTCCCTCTGCTATATTTTGGAAGAGTTTGGGAAGGATAGTTGTTAGCTTTTTCCTAATGTTTGATAGAATTCGCCTGTGAAGCCATCTGGTCCTGGGCTTTAGTTTGCTGGAAGATTTTTAATCACAGTCTCAATTTCAGTGCTTGTGATTGGTCTGTTTATATTTTCTATTTCTTCCCAGTTCAGTCTTGGAAGGTTGTGCTTTTCTAAGAATTTGTCTGTTCCTTCCAGGTTGTCCATTTTATTGGCATAGAGTTGCTTGTAGTAATCTCTCATGATCCTTTATATTTCTGCAGTGTCAGTTATTACTTCTTTTTCATTTCTAATTGTATTGATTTGAGTCTTCTCCCTTTTTTTCTTGATAAGTCTGGCTAATGGTTGATCAGTTTTGTTTATCTTCTCAAAGAACCAGCTTTTAGTTTCATTGATCTTTGCTATTGTTTCCTGCATTTCTTTTTCATTTATTTCTGATCTGATCTTTATGATTTCTTTCCTTCTGCTAACTTTGGGGGTTTATTTTGTTCTTCTTTCTCTAATTGCTTTAGGTGTAACGTTTGGTTGTTTATTTGAGATTTTTCTTGTTTATTGAGGTAGGATTGTATTGCTGTATACTTCCATTTCAGTACTGCTTTTTCTTCATCCCATAAGTTTTGGGTGATAGTGTTTTCATTGTCATTTGTTTCTAGGTATTTTTTGATCTCCTCTTTGATTTCTTCAGTAATCTCTTGGTTATTTAGTAGTGTATTGTTTAGCCTCCATGTATTTGTATTTTTTACCCTTTTTTTCCTGTAATTGATATCTAGTCTCATAGCATTGTGTTCGGAAAAGATACTTGATCCAATTTCAGTTCTTAAATTTACCAAGGCTTGATTTGTGACCCAAGATATGATCTATCCTGGAGAATGTTCCATGAGCACTTCAGAAGAAGGTGTATTCTGTTGTTTTTGGATGGAATGTCTTATAAATATCAATAAGTCCATCTTGTTTAATGTATCATTTAAAGCTGTGTTTCCTTATTTATTTTCATTTTGGATGATCTGTCCATTGGTGAAAGTGGGGTGTTAAAGTCCCCTACTATGATTGTGTTACTGTTGATTTCCCCTTTAAGACTGTTAGCATTTGCCTTATGTATTGAGGTGCTCCTTTGTTGGATGCATAAATATTTACAATTGTTATATCTTCCTCTTGGATTGAACCCTCGATCATTATGTAGCGTCCTTCTTTGTCTCTTGTAGTAGTCTTTATTTTAACGTCTATTTTGTCCGATATGAGTATTGCTACTCCAGCTTTCTTTTGATTTCCACTTGCATGGAATATCTTTTTCCATCCCCTCACTTTCAGTCTGTATGTGTCCCTTGGTCTGAAGTGGGTCTCTTGTAGACAGCATATATATGGATCTTGTTTTTGTATGCATTCAGCCAGTCTATGTCTTTTGGTTGGAGCATTTAATCCATTTACATCTAAGGTATTTATCGATATGTATGTTCCTATTACCATTTTCTTACTTGTTTTGGGTTTGTTATTGTAGGTCTTTTCCTTCTCTTGTGTATCCTGCTTAGAGAAGTTCCTCTAGCATTTGTTGTAAAGCTGGTTTGGTGGTGCTGAATTCTCTTAGCTTTTGCTTGTCTGTAAAGTTTTTAATTTCTCTGTTGAATCTGAATGCGATCCTTGCTGGGTAATCTTGGTTGTAGGTTTTTCCCTTTCATCACGTTAAATATGTCCTGCAACTCCCTTCTGGCTTGCAGAATTTCTGCTCAAAGATCAGCTGCTAACCTTATGGGAATTCCCTTGTATGTTATTTGTTTTTTTTCCCTTGCTGCTTTTAATATTTTTTCTTTGTATTTAATTTTTGATATTTGATTAATATGTGTCTTCATGTATTTTTCCTTGGATTTATCCTGTATGGGACTCTGCACTTCCAGGACTTGATTGACTTTTCCTTTCCCATATTAGGGAAGTTTTCAACTATAATCCCTTCAAATATTTTCTCAGTCCCTTTCTTTTTCTCTTCTTCTTCTGGGACCCCTGTAATTCGAATGTTGGTTTATTTAATGTTGTCCCATAAGTCTCTCAGACTCTCCTTGATTCTTTTCATTCTTTTTTCTTTATTCTGCTCTGCAGTAGTTATTTCCACTATTTTATCTTCCAGGTCACTTATCTGTTCATCTGCCTCAGTTATTCTGCTGTTGATTCCTTCTAGAGAATTTTTAATTTCATTTATTGTGCTGTTCCTCATTGTTTGTTTGCTGTTTAGTTTTTCTATTTCTTTTTAAACGTTTTTTGTATTTTCTCCATTCTGTTTCCAAGATTTTGGATCATCTTTACTATCATTACTCGGAATTCTTTTTCAGGTAGACTGCCTATTTCCTCCTCATTTGTTTGGTCTGGTGGGTTTTTACCTTGCTCCTTCATCTGCTGTGTACTTATCTGTCTTCTCATTTTGCTTAACTTACTGTGTTTGGGGTCTCCTTTTTGCACGCTGCAGGTTGATAGTTCCCATTGTTTTTGGTGTCTGCCCCCAGTGGTTAATGTTGGTTCAGTGGCTTGTGTAGGCTTCCTGGGGAGGGGACTGGTTCCTGTTTTCTGGTGGATGAGGCAGGACCTTGTCTTTCTGGTGGGCAGGTCCATGTCCGGTGGTACATTTTGGGTTGTCTGTGACCGTATTATGATTTTAGGCACCCTCTCTGCTAATGGGTGGGGTTGTGATCCTGTCTTGCTAGTTGTTTGGCATAGGGTGTCCAGCACTGTTGCTTGCTGGTCTTTGAGTGGAGCTGGGTCTTAGCATTGAGATAGAGATGTCCTGAGAGCTTTCACCTTTTGATATTACATGGAGGTGGGAAGTCTCTGGTGGTCCAATGTCCTTAACTTGGCTCTCCCACCTCAGAAGCACAGGCCTGACACCAGACCATAGCAAAAAGACCCTGCCAGCCACACGGTTCAGAAGAAAAGGGAGAAAAAAAGAATGAAAGAAAAAAATAAAGTGAAATAAAATTAAGTTATTAAATAAAAAATTTTAAAGTAGTTAAATAAATTTAAAAATAAAAGATAGAAGAGAGGAATCAAACCAGAAAACAAATCCACCAATGATAACAAGTGCTAAAAACTATACTAAGGAACAAACAAACAAAAAAATGGACGGACAGAACCCTAGGATAAATGGTAAAAGCGAAGCTGTTCAGACAGAATCACACAAAGAAGTATACACATACACACTCAGCAAAAGTAAAAAAGGAAAAAGAAATGTATATCTATATAAAAATAAAAGGAAGAGAGTGACCAAATCAATAAACAAATCTACCAATGATAATAAATTGTAAATACTAAACTAAGATAAACATGAGAACAGAAACAAGTTAGACGCAGAAAGGAATCCCCAAGTCTACAGTTGCTCCCAAAGTCCATCACCTCATTTTTGGGATGATTTTTTTGTCTCTTCAGGTATTCCACAGATGCAGGGTACATCAAGTTGATTGTGGAGATTTAATCTGCTGCTCCTGAGGCTGCTGGGAGAGTTTCCCTTTCTCTTCTGTGTTCACACAGCTCCCGGGGTTCAGCTTTGGATTTGGCCCCGCCTCTGCGTGTAGGTCGCCTGAGGGCGTCTGTTCTTCGCTCAGACAGGACGGGGTTAAAGTAGCCGCTGATTCGGGGGCTCTGGCTCACTCAGGCCGGGGGCAGGATGGGGTACGGATGCGGAGTGAGCCTGCGGCGGCAGAGGCCGGCGTGACATTGCTCCAGCCTGAGGCGTGCTGTGCGTTCTCCCGGGGAAATTGTCCCTGGATCCTGGGACCCTGGCAGTGGCGGGCTGCCCAGGCTCCCAGGAGGGCCGGTGTGGATAGTGACCTGTGCTCGCACACAGGCTTCTTGGTGGCGGCAGCAGCAGCCTTAGTGTCTCATGCCCGTCTCTGGGGTCCGCGCTGATAGCCGTGGCTCACGCCTGTCTCTGGAGCTCGTTTAGGCAGTGCTCTTAATCCCCTCTCCTCGCGCACCCCGAAACCATGGTCTCTTGCCTCTTCGGCAGCTCCAGACTTTTCCCGGACTCCCTCCCGGCTAGCTGTGGCACACTAGCCCCTTCAGGCTCTGTTCACGCCGCCAACCCCAGTCCTCTCCCTTCGATCCGACCTCCGCAGCCCGAGCCTCAGGTCCCAGCCCCGCCCGCCCCGGCGGGTGAGCAGACAAGACTCTCGGGCTGGTGAGTGCTGGTCGGCCCTGATCCTCTGTGTGGGAATCTCTCTGCTTTGCCCTCCGCACCCCCATTGCTGTGCTCTTCTCAGGGGCTCCGAAGCTCCCCCCTCCGCCACCCGCAGTCTCCGCCCGCGAAGGGGCTTCGTAGTGTGTGGAAACCTTTCCTCCTTCACAGCTCCCTCCCACTGGTGCAGGTCCCCTCCCTATTCTTTTGTCTCTGTTTATTCATTTTTCTTTTGCCCTAGCCAGGTACGTGGGGAGTTTCTTGCCTTTTGGGAGGTCTGAGGTCTTCTGCCAGCGTTCAGTAGGTGTTCTGTAGGAGCTGTTCCACGTGTAGATGTATTTCTGATGTATTTGTGGGGAGGAAGGTGATCTCCACGTCTTACTCCTCCACTATCTTGAACGTCTCCTGCAGGATATTCTTAATTGAGTTTGTTTACATCTACTCTTAGTCCACTCCCAATCCGATCTCCACAATGTAGTTGCTATGATCTTTTCAAAATGCAATTCTGATATGTTACCATCTTTTCAACTTGAAAGTTTTAGTGAGTGCATTATTTTATGATAAACACTGGCATCTTTAATATGATCTTTAACATTTTATGTAATCTGACCCATGTCAGATTACTCTTGCCTCTTCTTGTGTCACTCTATATTTTGCTTTCTATTCCTCTGCTAAATTGGGTGTATTTCAGTTTCTCCAGATTATATGTGCTCTCCCTCATTTGCACATGCTATTTCCTCTGCCTAGGATGCTCTTTTCATCTGTTTTTATCTATTTGTCTGTGTAACTACTTCAAACATAAATTCATTAGGTAGGACTCTTCCAACATCTTACCTCTCCCTACCCCATTAGAGGGATAGTACACTTCTCCTATACAGTTTCATAGTTACCAATATATTTTGATTCATATAACTGATCACGGTTAAAATTTATATATTGGTGTAGTTTCTCCATTAATGTCTGGCTTCCTAACTGTACTGAGGGCAAGATACTATGTTTGTTTTGCTCAGCAAAATATCTTTAGATCCTGGTGCAATGTTTAGTATATAATATATTCTTTTAATGAATGTTTGACAGTTGAATGAATGGATGAATTAATGATCAGTTAGAGGGAATAAGGTGAGCAAAACATTTCAATATATGCCAGAATTTCCTGAAAACAGATTACTTTCAGGCTCATCTAAGCAAATTATCAGAAGTCAAATATTTATAATTAAAGTTGAAAGTAGTTTTAGATAAATGACTAGAAAATGAAGAATAAGCTATATTGAAATGTCAAGAATGCTTTACCCTGTATTTATTTGAGTTATGCTTTAGAAAACCATGCTAATCAAAGAATATTTTGGATCTCATCATAAAGAAAAAAATGATACAGAGCTCTATGAGATTATATCTAAATTCAGTAAGTGGTTTTAAGAATGTGCTCCAAAAAGTTTTTGAAAGGTTACCACATGGAAACCAAAGAATTGATGAAATATAATACCATATAGTACACAATAAAAATGTTGGTTTTGTTGACCTTTTGAAATCTATTACTCATGATGTACTCAGCAAATCTTGTTAAATTCTTGCTACTAAGACCTTTGTGAAGGAAACTTTGTTTTATAAATTCATTTACTAACAGCTTGTCCTGGTAGGGTAACACAATAAAAATATTTCCTGGGAATTCTACTTAGACTAAATTGAAAAGACTCTGACCAGAGTCCTGCTCTCCTGTCAATGACTGTAACTGGGAAAATGAGTAGGTCCCAAAGACTAGAAAATTTTGTATTTCATCCAGCTCTTATGTTCCATATTTATGGTTTTTTTTAACAGAAGCGTGTTTTTCTCTTCCATGTAAAGGTAGAGACGTGAAAGCTCTTTGGATTGCAAACTCATAAATGTCGTCATATTTGAGGTGGTTGATAGCTTCATTGTCCTCTCAGTAGGTTCAAATTCAGTATTTTCTGTATATAAAAATATTTACTTATGAAAATAAGTCTTTTGGACAAAATATTAGGGGCTAGGGCAAATACAACTCAACCACTTACTGTTTGTTGACTTTCACATTCATGACAAGTTGATAATAATGGTGCTAACCTCACAGATTTGTGGTGCAAACCCCATGTGCTGATATATGTAGAACACATGGAACAATACCTGGCACGTAGTAAGAGCTCAGTACACTTTAACCATGATCATTACTATCACAGAATTTTTAAAAATCTGTGCCCTCTAAAATCTCACAATATATTTGGATATATTTTAAAAAACACAAGGAAAATGACAATTTCCAAATAACAGTTAATACATAAACTAAAGAAATATCACAAGGCACATACAATTAATTGCCAAATAAAATGACTTTTTAAAGATTGTTATAGGAGAGCAGAGGATGGATGGAGAGACCAATTAGGGTGGGGAGCTATGGAATATTTTTTCAGAGAAAATCAGTTTTGGCTAGGGCTCATAAAATTAGTAAATACGGGTGTCTTCTTAAGTTAGAAATTTCTGGCACATACTTGCTTATAACTGTATTTTAGTTTGCATCAAACCTTGTTCCAAAAATATTGACAATTACATGAGTAGATAAGAGCATATATCAAAAGTATGGTGAAAATACACTCTAAAGGAATATTCTTAATAAGCTATTACAAAAAAAAAGTCAAATGCCACTTTTCTGGGGGGTGTCTAAGAAAGATTAGGAGACCATTCCTCTGGAGCCCCTACAAATACTGGATTACTGATGTGGGGCAGCCACTTAACCACGCCAGATCTCTGAAAGACATGCACAATAGAAACAAAAAACCCAGCATGACATTTTATTATGAGTGAAATCTGTTAAATTGTGCTTCCTTTTGCTCAAAAGCTCCATCCTAAATCTCAGAAGTCACACTGACTGGAGTCAGAGGACAGAGGCCAGGTCCAGAGCCAGAAAGCAAGCATTTGCTCCTTGGTCTGTGGATTAGCCAGCCCAAGCTGCCTGCTGTGGGCTTTCTTATGTCTGAACTGTCCAACTCTAGCTGCCCCAACAGGGGAGAAACACGAGAAGAAATAAATGTCGCAGGCTAGCCTAGATTCTTAGTTTCAGGTGAATCTCTGATATGGAAGACAGAGGTCTTTTTTTTCTTTGAAAATCTCTCTCCAGACACTGGAGTTTGGCTCCCCAGCTAATCTGGTCTCTAGGATCTAATCAGTCTGTCAGGACTTCTCCTTAGGGCCCGTGGGTGGAACTAAGTGGAGGGGCCTTCCCCTGAGAAGTATCTTGCCCCAGCAAGAAGATGGGCAGTAAAATAACAATGAAAATAATGACTCTCTCATGAGGCCAAGAGATACAAACTCAACTTTATTTACCTAATGGAAATATACGAATGGCTTTGAACCAGACTCAGTTCCAAGTTTATACTACTTAGTTCAAATGACAGTGAAAGGCATATTTATGGCATATTGTGCTTTGGAAAAACTGAGTTAAAGTCTCCTATCATAGTCAAGAGGTTTAAACATAGGGAGACCCGGATTACAAACAACCTGAAAATATTTAGTAACAGTTTATTTTAGAAGTCACTTCAAAAAATTACAGCATTTGAAAATCTCCTTTTCAAGAAGCTGAAATACTGAATACAGGCTCAAACTTTCAGTATAAAATGAAGGAAATGGTAGAAAATGACTTGTTTATTAATTCTCTACAGAAAGTCATTATTCTTCTGGTACTAATCTTGATTTTTTCCCCCCATAAACACAATCATTTTTTTGAAATTATCAGATATACCACCAAGTAGATGGAAAGAAACCCTGACCACTTAAAAAAAAAATCAGGTGCCAGAATTTTGAAGGAAAAAAAAATCCTCATGCACCTAGGAGAAATTAATTGCACTGTCTAAACTGTTGATAACAGTGGCAAGAAAAAGATGCTACTTTCATCATTTATTCAAAGCTGCCAAAATGGTATTGGAGACATTGATAAAAAATAACTACATTTGCAATTTAAATAACACGAAATATTTCATTTTTAGTTGCTCTCTTCCTTTTATTTCTCGGGCAAATTCATTCCTCTCTTCAGCTTGGCTGGGCTGATTGCTCTCCTTCATAATACACTGTTTGGAATGATTTAAATGCACTTCCTTAAAACAGAAAAAAAGATAAGTGGAATTTTTTAGAAGCTCACATATATTGGTATGTCTTGACAGGTAATTCTTTACTCGAGTTTATTATAAAATTTTGTTTCAAACTGTAAGCTTTAAAATGTGGAAATGTGGGGAAGGAGAGAAAAAGAATTTGACTTACAGTATGAAATAGGATGTCTCTCATAGACAAATCTTCATGGGTTTCATTTTAATTAACCTGCTTTCATTTTTATTGTTGCATTATTCAGTTTCACCTTATGGTGCCATTTAGACAGTAAACTTTTCACACATCTGCAGGGACTGATAACAATGATTTTAATTGTTAAAATACCAGTGCTAATAAGAATATTTGCTACAATAGCATATATGAGTGCATTCTTTATTTTCAAGAAGCCTATAGAAATACTGGAGGTCATGCAGAGAATTTTTACCCTGTTTTTTCTTCTTACACCAAATTGTTCATTTATATTAGAATTTGGAGATCTTTAAGAAACTAAACTGTTCTTCTTGATTCTCAACTAATTTGTTCCAGCTTCTGTATGACTAGACTAATCCTGAGTTGTTTGAGCTGTAATTATTATTCGGATTTGTCAGAGTTTAATTTTACTTTTCATGGAAAAATAGGAATTTTAATTATGTCTTATAAATAGAATTATTTAAATGGCCTTGGTAGTAAATATATAATCAAGAAGTTGCTTAGTAAAACAAAGGAAATATATTGTCCAGAAAAATTGAAGGATACAAAACAAATAACAATAAGAGGCAATAAAATACCTTATGGGAAAAAATAGTTATCTGATAGTGGTTCCACTGCTTTCAATACTGTTTCACCTATACATGAATTTTTAGACAACTCTAAGTTTCTAAGATCTCACCTCTGATTGTACAACTGTATATCATATTTGTATCAATATTAGCTTTCTCTGAATTCCTTCATGCTTACTTTATGATTTCAAGCATATTGTTAATTTGAATACAATTTTGGGTCTTCTTCAAGTCACCTCTATTTCATTGTAGGCAAGGAATATGTTTTTCACTGGTCTGGTCTTCACAAGGCCTCCATTGGTTTGATAAATTGAAAAGAAGTTAAGTAAATAGATTTTAATCCATAGATTTATTGTTAATTATACATTAAAGGAAAATATTATCAGATGACTTAACAGTGGTATGTGGAAAATATTCAACTAACCCAGAAAATAACACCTCAGTAAATGAATTAATAAATTTAAAGTCTGTTTAACTACAACACATACACATAAACATTAGCAACTAAAACACACAAAGTAGTAAATCACAACGTTGTGCTGTGCACAAAATTAGGAACTTTCTAGTATTCATTCATTCATTAAATATTTACTGTTCTAGTCATTTTTATGTTGATGAGTATTTTCATGTGTCAGTTTTCATGCGTCTGCATGTGAAAGTACCAGAGAGAAAAACAAAGTAGGGTAAGGGCAGAAGGAGAGTTGCGAGGTTGCAACTGTTAAGTAAGGTTTTAGGGAAAAACCAAAAGCTTTTGAGTAGAAATCTGAGTAAGGTCAGAGTGAGCCAGTGGGATATCTGGAGTATCAAACAAAGTGTTCATTAGGCATTATGGATGCAATACAAAAAATATTAGAGATGGAAGCATACCCTGTTAGCAGTGACATTTCAGAGGGTGATAGGAAGTAATAGGTGTAGATGAGTGAAGAGGAAAGGGGATAACTTTCTTAAGTGGGAGGAATGAACCTACTGAAGTCCAGAGGGAGTTGTAAGCTTCGTGAAACGGAATGATGCCTAGTCTCCACAGAGATTGACTCAGTGATCAAGTTATTGGTCAAGATACACCAATAGGAAAACTGAAAGACAGGAAGCCAAGCAATAGACCAGAACTCATGGGAAGAGCAAAGGAGAAAGAATCGCACCTCAAGACTTATTTGGTGAGAAGACACAGCCAAGGGATAAGAACTCAGAGACTGAAACAGGAGGGAATCATATGGCTCTCCTAAGACGTTTACTTGTCCTACTCTCCGTGCTGAGAATTTTTTTGAGCTCTACTCCAATGCTCTGTTATTAAAAAAAAAATTGAGACATAAAACATTTTAAGTGTACATTTCAGTGGATTTTTACATATGTATACATTTATGCCATTACTAAGTCAAATTCTAATATAGAATATTCCCAGCACCCCAGAGGCTCTATCGTGTCCCTCCCAATCGACTTTCACCTGATATCCCAAACCGTAAGTCAGTTTGCCCATCCCTGAAGTTCATATAAATGGAATCATACCATATGTACTCTTCTGAGTCTAGGCTTTTTATGCAACATAATGTATGTAGGATGTTGTTTAAGTTTAAATTAAATTTAATTTTTACTGTGTACTTTTCTGTTGTGTGAATATAACATGGTATATTTATCCCATTTATTATTGAATGACATTTGGATTGTTCCTAGTTTTTGGTCACTATGGATAATACTTGTCATGAACACCTCACACAAGTCTTTTGATGAATACGACACTCATTTTTGTTGGATATATGCCCAGGCATGGAATTGTTGAATCAAAGGGTTGGTATATATTTAGTTTGGGTAGATATTGCCATTTTCCAAAACGGTTGTATAAATATATACTCCCACCAACAGTGTATAAGCGTCTGAATTGTTCCACATTCTTCATTGTCCATCTGTTTAATTTTAGCCATTCTGTACTAGTATGTCCATGTGATTTTAGCTTGCATTTCGCTGGTGACAAATGGTGTTGAGTACTTTTTATATGTTTAGTGGTTATTTGGATATCTTCTTTTGTGAAGTGCCTGCCTGGATCTTTGGCCATTCATTTCCGGTGTTGTATGGATTTTCTTATTAACTTGTAGGAGTGCTTTTCATATTCTGGGTGTGGGTACTTTGTCAGAATCCATTATTTAAATGAAATCTAATGTTCAATCTTTTATTTTCTGGTTAATATTTTTTTTCCTGTTTAAGAAATCTTTGTCTATCTCAGTGCCACGAAGATATTCTCCTATGTTTCCTTCTAGAAGTTTTTTTCAGCTTTTACGTTGTGATCCACTTGGAATTTCATTTTTGTGTTTGAGGTGAGATAAGAGTCAAGGTATATTTTTCAAGATGGATATCAAATTGTGTCAACCCCATTTATCGAAAAGACCACTTTTTAATGATTTGCAGTGATGACATTGACATCAACCAGGTGATTCTGTATGTATAGGGTTGTTTCTCATCTGTTTTGTTCCACTTATCTATTTATCTCTTCTTGCCAATACTGTCACTTCATATCGTCTCCATAGCCAGTATTTTAAGTTCTCAGCTTTGTTCTTCTTTCATATTGCCTTAGCTATTCTGTTTTCTTGGAGTTTCTATATAAATTTCTGAATCAGCACTTTAATTTCTGCATAAACACAAACACAAACACTCTTCAGGGATTTTTATGGCAATGCATTGAATCTATAGATAACTTGGAGAAGACTGATGTCTTAGTGAGATTCAGTGTTCCAGTCCATTAACATACTATGTCCCTGCATTTTATTTAATTTCTCTCTTAAGTACTTTGTGTTAATCTCTCTCATTTTTGCTGGTACTAATGAGTTCCTTTCCATAGACAATACAGACAGAAACTTATATAAAAACAAGAAATTATGTAAATATATTTTAAAACTCATAATGTACACTTTGTGAGATTTGTATAACAAAATGTACCAAAATTATCTCAGAGATTAATAAACTTTTCACATTATTTCCCTTAACAGTTGAGCGTTTTATGTATTATAAATGAGAGTGTGTGTAATTAATGATCTCTTTTAGGGATGAGAAAAAGCAAAGTAACAAATGCCCTAGTTCTTTTGACCTGATTGTCTGGAAGTCAGGGTAAGTGGCAGGGGACATCCAGAGGAAACTTAAAACCTATACCACCTCATCCTAGAATGTTGAGGACTTTGGAGGATTCTGGCAGAAAATGTCATAGAGTGAGACCTCCCACCCAGAGTTCTATTAAAATGGTGGTAGGGACTTCACAACCCACAAAAACAAAATAAGAAAAAAATTGGAATCCACAAAATGCACTTAGAGCTGGATTTAGTTCTTAATGAAGCCTCTGCTGAGGGAGAGGGTTCCACATACCCAGGAAAAAAGGGAAATGAAATACTGTGATCCAGAGATTTCTCTTAACCCTATCTCCCTACATCCCTGAGAGGTGAAGTTCACTTAAATAAATCAAAGGAGCTGCCATACTTAACTGGGATGCCTGCAAGATCTTGGTATTTTGACTTAACCCACAACCTCACCCCACCTCCTGTGCTACAGCAGTGACTGTAGCATTGGGGTCCTGACAGCAATTATTAGGAAGACTCAGAGACTTCAGGGGAGATACCCACACTTCAGCACCACTCATTGACCAGCTGGAACATAATCTGCTCTCATTTATCTTTCAGAGAAATCAAGTTATTTAAGAAAAAAATTTAAGGTTCATAAGTAGTGAAGGGCTCTTTCTTCTCTACACCCTGCTCTAAAGGATAGTTTTAATAAACCCACATCCAGTGGAGGGAGATAAAAGGAAAAGAGAGGTTGCGGTAGACTTCTAACATTCTCTGATGTGTTCATACTATGGAAAACTCAGGTAACAACTATTATTTACATGTATTTGTGTCAAAATTTCAGTCCCCAAAGAGTGTAAATAATTATTATCATTTAAGTAAAGGCAGCGACAATCTAATTATCAATTGATTTAGTGATTATTGTGTTTAAAATAACAGATGTATGACTCTTGACTCCCTTCATATCTAATATTCTATCTATAAAAACAAATTGCTCATTATAAAGTAATAGAGTTCCTGAGTTGTAAATCCCTTGACCTGGTCAAGCTTATTTCCTACATTCTAAATTCTGTGCTCAAGAATTACTAACCTCCACAAATCTGCTAATCACAGTGATTATAATAATAAAACTTTGACAGAATTAGATTATATGCTTTATCAAATTCAGAGAAAATTAGTCAGTGTAATATGGCAATCTTAATAAGACTAAATGGAACCGCATACTATTTCTCTATATGTTGTTGTTTAGGAAAAGATTTTTGTATTCCTGTTATAGTATTTTTAAGGAAGTCAAATTACATTGTTTAAGTTAAAACATAAGTGTATGAAAATTAGCTTAAGATGAGTTTTCTCCAGTTTTTATTAAAACAACCAGATCTACAACCTCAACAGAAGACAGCATTTTTCATTAATTGCTTACAATTCTATGTCTTATCTAAATATTTAAAAGAATATTTAATTGGATGCACATATATGTGTGTTGTGTGAGTGTGTATTCATGCATGACATTTGTTTTCTAAACTATCCAGGTACCTATCTTTGTCTTTTAAAACCATCCATCCATCCTAAACATTTCAACATATTCACTACATATGTAGAGAATATAGAGAACATTTTGAGATTTTGGTACAAGAGCATCTTTTCTTTCTATAACATTTCTCTCTTTTCCCCAGCCCCTTGTCATATGTTCTCTTTTCCTCATTCTGTTGTTGGATGTTATCATTCCTCATTAAAACTTTGAGGGACTTCCCTGGTGGCACAGCAGTTGCGAATCTGCCTGCCAATGCAGGGGACACAGGTTTAAGCCCTGGTCCGGGAAGATCCCACATGCCGCAGAGCATCTAAGCCCGTGCACCACAACTACCGAGCCTACAATCTAGACCCCGCAAGCCACAGCTACTGAAGCCTGCAGACCATAACTAGTGAAGCCCACGCACCTAGAGCCCATGCTATGCAGCAAGAGAAGCCACTGCAATGAAAATCCCGCACACTGCAAAGAAGAGTAGCCCCCATTCGCTGCAACTAGAGAAAGCCGCGCAGCAATGAAGACCCAACACAGCCAAAAATAAAGAAAGAAAGAAAGAAAGAAAGAAAGAAAATTTTAAAGAAAATTTAAAAAAGAACTTTGAGATAGGATAATTACTGGAATATTAATTTATGAATTTTTTTCTTTAGTTTTTTTCCCCTCTCCCTTTTTAAGAAGGTTGTCAGGGCATTTTAAGAAAATTTTCCTTAAGGCAAGGTCATGATGAGAATTTTATACAAACTCTTCCTTTTTTAGCTTCTTGCTTTCTAAAGTGTGGACTAACTAAAAAACATGACGCTAAGATGTTTCAGAAAAGGAGGGAAAAGAAGGGTACATTTTAAGAGAAATAGAAAGGAGTGATTCTGAGATCCTGGGAAGAGGTTGACTATGTTGCCAATGGGTTTTAAGCTTATTAGGAACTAAAAGATGCCCTGTGGAACAGTTGGGAAGATGGCAGAAGAGAAGGCAGAGAACAAAAGTGCCATGTGTACCAGAGATATAGAAAGGCACTAGAGTTCAAGGGACCACTGTACGCTTGAAACATGAGGATGTCAGTGTCAACAATGATGCACTGGAGGCCAATTACCACTTTCCCAATGGAGACTATAGGCCCATTTTCTACTTCCCCATAGTCTCTTAAGTTCTGCACAAAACATTAACAGAACTCAACAGTGACTATAAGATGGACTATAATTAAAGAAAAATGTTAAAAATTGAGTATTTCTTGAGGACCTTGGTTTGGGGTCTGAATAATAATTCAGACCTTGGTTTGGGGTTCAAATAATTCAAATTTATCTTTGATCATCAGTGAACTTTAAGAAACTTTTTAATTTTGTTAGAAAGGTGATGGGTATAATATAATGTCAAGGGTAAAACATAATATCAGGCAATTTCTAGGGGATTTGCCAAATGATCACAGAAAATTTAGGAACTATAGATGTATAGTTGTCATGTGGATAAGTCACGTAGTAAAACATTTTGTAAACACCTCTCAATATAATGTCAGTATTAAAGTCTTATTTTAAAACGTTAATTAAAAAGGGTCAAGTCTTCAGATGTTCCCTTGAATTGTTGGTCTATAGTTAAGTACCATTTAAAATAGTGCAAGAATACAGTTTACTCTATATAATTCTCAGAGATTTCTAATGTTATATATACATATATGTATATATTTGATGGTGATAAAAACAGGAAGTAATTCCTTAATCAATATAAGATATTGTGAAGCCTTCTCATAATCTACTTGGAAAATAACTTATCATTAGAAATAGTCTACATATTTACATTGTATTTATTTCCTATGTCTGCCCTAAGACAGAATGACAAACTGAGTGGTTTAAAACAACAGAAGTTTATTATCTCACAATTGTGGAGGCTAGAAATCTGAAATCAAGTGTGTCATAAGGGTCATGCTCTCTCTAAAGTCTCTAAGTGAGGATCCTTCCTTCCTACCCTTATGGTGTTGTCAATGACAAATTGCACCTGTCTACTGAAAATAATGTACGACCTAAAAGTTGAATATTATGTTTTATTTGGCAGACATACTGAGGACTTATGCCAGGGTCGCAGCCTCTCAGATAGCTCTGAGGGACTGCTCTGAAGAGGTAAGGGAGGATCCGGGATATAGAGGAGTTTTTGCAACAAAGACCAGGTATTCAGAACTTCAAAACATTACTGTCAATCAAAGAAAACAAGACATCTCAAGTTAATGAATTTAGCACTTTTCTATGTATGGGAAGATGCAGGAGTTTGGGCTCATTGAAATCATTCCTTTGATACGTATGTTAGCTATCTAGGGCCGGTATCCTGTCCTTTCTCATCCTGAGCCCCTCAGGGTGCACCGTTGGGGGCTGCTGTAATGGCTTGATGGCTGCACATCCTTTGTTTACTGATGTGGCAGACAATATTTTTTATTCACACACTGGACAGTTAAATAGGCAAGAAGACTTTTTTCAAGACTTGTAATAGGAGTCAGGACTATTTCAGTAGAAATGATAGAATGAATACAACTCTACTGAATTCCTGAGTGGTGGCTGTGATCCCACCTCCTTCTCTCCCAAATCAGTGAGAGTGACATTATTATAGGGATAACCTTAGTAGTGGGTCACCATTAAGTCTCACACCTGTATTTTTATAGCAATTATTGTGTTTTGTTGTATGTCTATTTTCCTAACTAAACTTTTGTGTTAATTGCTGTATCCCTAGTGCCCAGTGCAGTGTCTGACATTGAGCAGTGGACAGTGATTGAACGAATGAGTGAATGAACCAAAAAAAAAAAAGGAAGAATGCAACTCTGCTGAAACAAAAGGCAGGAGAAGTTTTAAGTCCTGGGATGACCTAGTGGAGCTATACTAGAGGCCATTAGGTGGAGAGGTTGGTCAATATGATGAGACCATCTGTGTTTGTTAATTGGCACATCAAAGTTAGGCTCCTACTTTTCCACAGAGACTGAGACTAAAGTAAACTCTCTAAGGAAAGAGAGGCCAGGGGCCTATAGTCAGGAATAAACCTGTCTAAAGTTTAGTCAAGCTAAGGGAAGTGTTAAGGCTGTCTTGTGTTTGCTGACAATCTTTGGTGATTCTTGGCTTATAGACAAGTCATCGCAATCTCTGCCTCTGTTTGAATTCCACATCAGTTGTGGGAAACTACTGATGGCTTTTTAAGCAGGTTTGTAGCATGAGCTCGTATTCTTAAGAGATTCCTTTGGCTGCTTGAAAAGACTAAGTAGGTTGATAGCTATTGCCATAGTCTGGGCAAAAATTTGTGGTAACTTATGGACTAGGAAGGTGGCTAAAAAGATAAATAGAAGTGAATATTGAGGTAGATATTGTCTGTAGAAACATGAGAACTTGCTGACAGTTTGGACCTGAATAAAGATGTATATGGAAGAAATAATGATGATCCTATGTTTTGTCATTGTCAAATGGGTATATGTTATTACTGCTTACTGAGGTGGATAATTATAAGGGTGGGGGAAAGTTAGTGGGTGGAGTAATTAAAGGAATAGTTCTGGACTATCTAAATTTAAGATCTTATGGTTTTTTTTTCTAAGGAGGAACATGCAATAGGCAGCTAATTATGTGTATCAGCAATTCGGGAAAGAGATCTGGACAGAGGTCAGTTTGAATATTATGAATCTTGTATGGAGTTTCAAGTAATGGGACTATTTTATACTAATAGATATATTTAATATTTATTGAGGAGTTAGTCTGCGCTAAACACTGTGTTACATTCATTATATTTATTACCTTTACAGAATTCTCATAATTTTATCATATTTGCTCAATTTATATCTCCATTGTGACGATGAAGTTACCTAGGTTTAAAGGGTACAATCAAGATACCTTTTGGTAAAATATCAGAAAATCCAATTCCAACTGGATAATATGAAAATAGAAAATATGAAATTGTAGATAAGTGTAGCTTTATATGAGGGTAGGTATAGTATCTCAGGAAAGTCACAAAGGTCATTATTTCTTTGTATCATTTTATTATTCTTTCATATTATTGACTTTGTACTAATCCTGACTCACCTTGAGATCAAAGTGAACCACCAAGAACTCTAATCTTCCATGGTTTGTATCCAGCAGAGAGGAGGGAATATCTTCATCCCAGCCCTCAAATCAAAATCCTGAAATTCTCTTTGTTTCGACTGACTTAGGTCAATCATATTTACCTTCAAATCAATCTCTAGTCTTCAGAAAGACTCCAGGGCAGCAAGAAGAAAGATGTGTGGCACCAGGAGACTCTAAATTTCCTAGGAAGTGTCTACTGAAGCTACAGCTGAAATCAGAGATGGGCTGAGGTGATGAGACACAGGGTTCCAGAGGCAGTTTACTCTAATAATAGGGGAGAATTGGAGAAAAAAGATAAGGACAGGAAATGGAACCAGGAAGTAGGCCAGTATTACAAATGCATGTGGTGAAATTCCTTCATTTGTTAAAATTCAGGTATAAATTTGGTAATAAACTTTCTAACAGCCAATGGGAAAATGGAAATAGAATCAGTTCCACAATGACAGAAATCAGTTATAAGGCAAAATGAAGATAATAAGCAGAGTAACTATTCTAAGTATCAGCACTCCCCTCCCAAATAAATTCAAGTTTCATCTAAAAGAAGGGGCTGTGCAATGTAATAAATGATATCCTCAATAACATCTTTAAAAAATGAATCCATTAAAGAAGATGTGGTATATATACACAATGGAATATTACTCAGCCATAAAAAGGAACAAAATTCGGTCATCTCTAGAGACATGGATGGACCTAGAGACTCATACAGAGTGAAGTAAGTCAGAAAGAGAAAAGCAAATAGCATATATTAACGTATATATGTGGAATCGAGAAGAAAGGTACAGATGATCTTACTTGCAAAGCAGAAATAGAGAAACAGATGTAGAGAACAAATGTATGGATACCAAGGGGGAAGGGGGCGTGGGATGAACTGGGAGATTGTGATTGACATATATACACTATTGATACTATGTATAAAATAGATAACTAATGAGAACCTACTGTATGGCATAGGGAACTCTACTCAGTGCTCTGTGGTGACCTAAATGGGAAGGGAATCCAAAAAAGAGGGGATGTGTGTATATGTACAGCTGATTCACTTTGTTGTACAGTAGAAACTAACACGACATTGTAAAGCAACTATACTCCAATAAAAATTTTTTAAAAGACAAACAAACAAAAAATGTAACCATGAGTTACATACAGAGTTCTTTGTACCAGACAATGGCATTGCACTAAAATTCAACTCAGCATAAGAAATCCACGAATGCAGTCTACTGATGACCAGAATTAATCTGGGAATAGCCTGTGGAGTATAAAGAAATAGATGGGTTGAATAGCCTTTAGGTAATGTTTTAAAATATTGTGTTTCTTAAAAAAAATTTTCATTTGCTCTTGCAGGCAAAGATTTATATATTTTAAATACATCTATATATAAGATTATCTCACAAATGCTTAGAAGCAGTTATAGTTCACAAGAGGGGGTTAAAAATTAATTTAATTAACAATTAGCTAAATATGATTCTATATTATAGCTTTGATGGAGAAAAAGTAAGCAAAGAAAGCTAATGCAATTGTAAGCTGCATTAACATAAGCAGGATGTCTGAAGTGGGTAGTGAGAATCCCAATCTACTCAAAGTAATTCTCAGACCATACCTGCATCACTTTTTCAAATTCTGGCTGCCTGGATTTTAGATAAATATCAACAAATGAGCAGTTCTAGAAGCAAGTCACAAGGGTGATTTCAAAATGTTAACCATGTTTTATAAAGAGTGATTAAAATAATTGGGGAGGCGTAGTTTTGAGGGTGAGGGATGATAGACCTTAATAGCCAGCTTCCAAGTTGTGAACAGATGCTGTAGAGAGACATGCCAGGGGTGTGAGTGCTGATCTAAGAGCCAGAACTAGGGCCAGTGTGTACCATGTACCAGGAGATAGAGATCTACTAACTAGAAGAAAGACCTATCTAGTAGTCAGAAATTCCAAACATGAAATAGGTTTCATCAGCAAGTAATGGGTTGATGTCCTTGGAGAAATGATGATAGGAAAAGACATTGGTGAGAGATGATTCAACTTTTGAATGGATAGTTGTAGTGAGTGATTCTACACTAAGTGTCCATTATAACACTAAACATCTGTTATTTTGGTCAGCATTCAAAATCCTTACTACTTATTAACGTTAAGCCATTCAACTTTTTCCCCAAATACTATATACTATGTGCATTTCTAAGCACTGGAAGATATAGCAATGAATAAGAAAGTGAAGGTTCCCTTGAAACTTACCCTGTTTGGGAGGAGTTGGATACAGATTAATGATAAAAAATTCTATAAATTTTTAGAAAGCAAAAGTAACATAAGGTGCAAAATATCACTCTGAATGTTTTTGATATGACAGGTACTGACCACTGCTGTGAGAAGTGCTCTATTCACCTTCTGGTACAGTGGGCTCTTTCTGAATGTCTGCATTGTCTCCCTCCACCCGCCATGAATCCATCCTTATGGGCTTCTCCCTGACAATCTCTCTGAGATCGCTAGATACTGGGCATCCTTAGTGTTTTCAGTCTGAGTGCCATTTAAGTTTCTATTCTGATTGTATGAATGTGTGTAGTTGCACAAACAGGTAATAGGATTTGAGGTAGGACATGTTAAAGCCATGGATGGAGAAACAGTCAACAATGGCTCCTCAAATTAGAAACATCACATTAAAAATTCAGTATCAAAGTTTCTAAAGCTGTATGTCTCAAAGCATGATCTGAAAGACAGCTACCTAAGAATCTCTTGAAATACTTGTTTAAAAAAGCAGATTCCTATTCCTTCTAGTCACTGTTGAATCTTTGTGGGTTAGAGGCTGTCAATCAATGTTTTGAACAAACTCTTCAGGGATGTGTATATAGACTAAATTTTGAAAACCTCTGTATTAAAGAATAAGAACTCAATAAGAAATATGAGTACCTTAAAGGGAAACTTCTCAGGAACATCAAAAATATAGAACTCCTGTTAACAAGAGCCTAAGAAAAGACAACAGAACTCTTGGAAGCCCATGACTGTGGTACCTAAAGTTAGGAGACACGTCAGTCTCCTTATAATTATATAAACAAGGCACAAAGGCTATGCTTTCCCCCACCCCAGCCAGTACCTGATGCCTCTGGAGAGGCTAGTTCTGTTGATACTGAATGACAGAAAATAAAAGAAGATGAGTTTAACGTAAGGTTAGGGTAACTCCTTTTTTAGAAAACAGAAGGTTTCTGTAGTGGCTTTGAGAAAAATTATGAAAAATTAAAAACAATTTCTTAATTACTTTCAAGCAGGGCCACATTATGTGCTAATTGTCACCTGCATACTTGTACAGTTTTCCTGTCTAGGTAATTTCCTTCATAAAACCTTTAATAACCTTACTTTTTGTATATAATCAGGAGAGCTTAAAAATATTTAGCACATAGTGAACAATAAATACTCAGCTTTTGGTGATGATGGAATAGTTAAACCTCTAGATTGTTTTGGCCCAATGAGGATTTTTCTAGGGTGATTAAGAAAGGGAAACAAGATTTTAATGTATTTTGTAGTTAAATCCATGCAGATACATGGATCTAGTCATATTCTTTATTTGTTACCACTAAATGTTCTATATTGAGAGAGACAGAAGGAGACAATGAAAGAGAAAGAGAGAGAAAGGTTGAAAGACCCTTATGGATTTGATTTATGTAGCATTAAAATAAGAAAAAGTGATAGCTATGGATTATAGAAATCCATTTACCAACATCTTGAAGACAAGAGCGTTCCTGGTTAAAATCTGCATGACTTTTTAGAGAATACAGTGAATCAGATGAATTTAAATTAATCTCCAATGACAAGCCTTGTAGATCAAGATAAGTGCTAGCTACAATTTCAGTTGGTTTTTAGTGAAGAATTTGATTCTGTTATCTATGAAAAAATTATAAATTAGGTGTGAGGATTTGGTACAAAACAAAAAGCTAAGCAGAAGTTAAGTGAGTGAAGCTGTCTTCCCATTTGGAGCCAGTTTTCCAGTATTTTTCTCTGTAGGTTTTTATCAAACTCGTCAGCCTTGGCATATCTACATGGTGTTGTAATTGAAGCAACTAATACTCATGGATGCCTATAATTATATTGTCACGTAGATTAGTTGTGGCTGATTAGTTGAACTCAAGGTCAGAATTATTTTCTAATACTTCTGCCACAGAGCATCTAGACAGAGCCTGAATGGTGCTATGAATACTATACAACTATTTCCACATATGTCAAGGCTCAGAGGACAAATTTTACTAACTGACTACAACTTTGAGAGTCATTTGTGAGATACACATGGAACACAATATCTTACAAGTTCAAAGGTAAAGTTTTAGAGGATCCCATAATAATGTTCAAAAAAGAGTAAGTACAGTTTTGAGATTTTATAAATTCATGGAATGAAATACTTAAGATTCACAGGCGAATCAGATTTACACCCAACTACTTCAAAGATCAATGTTTAAGAAAATATAGATACTGTTTTTCAGTTTTAAAGTTCCTGAAGACATTAGCCATAAGATATTGAGTTCATAAATTCAAACAGAAAGATTCAATTGCCAAATGTTTAAGAACTAGATTAAAAGATTAACAGTACTGAAGGATTAATTACAATATAGCGTGTTCTTTTTCATGTATATGTCAATGATACAGTGCTTAACAAATTTTATTTCTCTAGATATAGCAGGGGGAGAAGTTATACAAATGTGCAATTATAAACCTATGATTTTTTGTATGATTGCATCTTTAACTATGCTTCTTAGGTTGAGGGTGCTGTCTTGAAGAAAGTAGAAAGGTCTATCTACCTAGTCACCATTCTAGTTATGTATCATCTCTCTCACTGTCTATATCTATCGACTCCCTGCCATACTCCAAATTTAGTTTGGTTCTTTGACGCATACTTGGGAAAATAGTGTACAAAATTTGGCAGTCTATAAATTTGAACTAGGTTATATTTGCCTATCATAAAAATAGTTCCACCTTAAGGAGGCAATACTTTTTTGTTTAATAATCTGATTACATAATATAGAGTAATTAAGAGGTTTAGGGACAATAAATAATAATAACAGTTCTTTGATTCTCTTTAGAGAAGAGATGTTATTTAACAAATAGAGTGATAACACTGTGCCAAGCTACTGCAGTGAAAATTCAACACATTCTTCATTACAGCAGTAGAACCATACATACTGTATTCCTCTCCAGAATTCTAAGCAGAATATCCATTAACTCTCCTAATTTCTATTACATGTAGGACAAGGGTTTTCAACCCTCCAACAGTTTGTTTAACAATAATTTACTCAAAAAGTCATTCATGTGGAGGTCTCTATAACAATGTAAAATTCTCCCTCGTATGTAGCAGGTAATTATTTTTCTAAAGTTGAGTTGAACAATAATCTTTGTGTAAACAAGACATTCCTATGCAGTCTGTTGTTGATTGTTAATTAATTTTTGCCCATTGATGTAATGCAAAAATTCACTTAGAAGCTGTGAATTGTATGAAATAGTAATTATATTCTAGAGGTTTCAGAGTACCACAGAATGATGAAAGTGGGCATTGATAAGCTTTTAATTGCAACCCATTCAGTTGAGCTATTATGTTTTCATAACCCCTTATTTTTCATTAGTTATCTGTCAGTTTATAATATAGTTGTTAATTGAAGTAGAAAAAGAATGTGTGAACTTTATTTTCCCAGTTGTATACTTGAGTTATCCAAGAAGACAAACATACACATAGCCGTAGTATTGCATTTTCAAGGCTAACAAAGCTAACAAGATGGAGCTAAAAAGAGAAAAAAAGGGATAGAGAACATAACACAGTCTCAGGGAGTAGTTTTTCCATAGCCCTCCATGAACAGGGAGAAGACAGATGACTCAACTGACTACCAAGTGCAGAGAAAGCCCAGATGAATAAAATCTAGAAAATGATGAGCTTTTTTTTTTGCGGTACGCGGGCTTCTCACTGTTGTGGCCTATCCCATTGCGGAGCACAGGCTCCGGATGCGCAGGCTCAGCAGCCATGGCTCACGGGCCCAGCTTCTCTGCAGCATCGGCAGGCGGACTCTCAACCACTGCACCACCAGGGAAGCCCGATTAGCTATTTTTGTTCAAGATTAAATAAAGCATCCAAAAGAAAAGAAGCTTTTTTCCTGCTTTAAAAAATTTAAGCTTGAATGAGCCTTACTATTGAAACTGCTTTATTATTTTAAAAATAATTTGTCCAAGGACTGTGGTACTAATTAGCATACTTTTAAAATTCTGCAAAAATAATACTTGATGATAGAATTAGAAGAAAATTTTTATAATTTATGCCCACCTCCTAGTCAATCATAATTCACTAAAAGATAAATAATATATATATCCATTTTGTTTAATATGTAGTTTTGATCATATTTTTTAAGCCCAATTTGAATCTTCCTTGTCTAGTATTGAAGACTGTATACACTATTACTCTATGCTGGTCAATTCTGTCTTCACTTAGAGACTGACCTCATATCTGTCAAAATAATACCTTAAAAATTATCTGGAATTGAAATAAAATACAATAAAATTCCCACATCCTCATAATTTTGGTAAGAAAAATGCATTTTTGTTAGCAAAAGAAAGGTAAAGTGCCATTCTGCAATAAGCCATCTTCTGAAAAACATAACTCTTGAAAATATCCTTTGGTTAATTATAATGATTGAATGTCCATTTCCTTCATAGGAAGAAAAAGTTAAAGCTTATGTTTTATTAAACATTAAAATAATTATTATTTCACGAAGCTAAATAGGGCCTTCTGGCACACAAAGATGCTGTTCAACATGTTTAATGAAATTTTGATATTGTATTTTAGGTACAAAAACTGAGCAGTATGATGTGTTGAAACACACACACACAGACACACACACACCACCGCATTTCATTCTCTCCCAATCTCACTTCCTTTTACAGACATTTTCCTCTACATTTTCATGAGCACACACATAGTGTAAAATTTAAACATAAATGGGATCAGTTTATGTACATTGTTTGGTAACTTGCCTTTTCAATTCACATTCCATCAATTGCATTATGTCAGAAATATGTATCCATGTTTCCTTTTAAATGGATACTTCATTTTACATGGTAAGAATGCACCACATTTTACCTAACCACTTCTTTATTGATGGGAATTTAGGTGGTTTTTCAGTACTTCAATATTGCAATCACAGCTGTAAAGAATGGTTTTTCAGTACTTCAATATTGCAATCACAGTTGTAAAGAACATTCTTGCTAATATTCTTAAACGATTCCATCCTGTTAAGTCTTGTAGTGTTTATCAAGAGTGGTGTTCATCATTAAGACCAAGAGAAGGTTCTCTCTGAATTTATTTAATTTTCCAGATGCCTATTTTCTTTTTAATAAATTTATTTATTTTTGGCTGCGTTGGGTCTTCGTTGCTGCCTGTGAGCTTTCTCTAGTTGCGGCGAGCGGGGGCCACTCCTCGCTGCGGTGCACAGGCCTCTCGTTGTGGTGGCCTCTCTTGTTGCCGAGCGCGGGCTCTAGGCGTGTGGGCTTCAGTAGTTGTGGCTCGCGGGCTCTAGAGCACAGGCTCAGTAGTTGTGGCACACAGGCTTAGTTTCTCTGTGGCATGTGGGATCTTCCCGGACCAGGGTTTAGTGCTACTGCTGCAGGTCGGGTTGAGAAGCAGCCAACAGAAATTTTTAAAAGAGATAATTTCCTTGCCAGCTCTTGCAGAAATCTTGCATTCAGACAAAAGTACAAGCTCTGCAGGGAGAGAGCGTCCCAGGGGTGTACAGCTTAGTGAGCAGATCATGCCTCTATTAGCAGTGGTTTTCAACCCAGGGCAATTATGCCCCTCTCTCCCCACACACACATACCTCAGGGACGTTTGGCAGTGTCTGGAGACATTATGCTTCATAATTCGGGATGAGAGGATGTTACTAACAGCTAGTAAATAGAGACTACGGATGCTTCTAATGTGTGGGATAGCCCTCCACAACAAAGAACAATCTGGCTGGAAATGTCAAGAGCTCCGAGGTTGAGAAACTCTGCTTTGTTAAAATTAGAAAAAGGCATCCTGTGCACTGGCTTTAATAACCTAGGTCACAGATCTTGGCAAGCAGAACACCGGTTGGGTTCTGCCTCAGCTTACACATTCAACCAGGTGTCCCTGTATAGGGCACACCTGGTAGGTAACCTTGAAGGACATGCACTGAGGCTGATTCTTATCACCTTTTGACCTCCAGATTAATTATAGGAAGGCAATTGTTTCCTAATAGCTTCAAATATTAACAAAACTTCACCAGTAAAGGGACTGAATGTGCAATCGAAAAACACGCGAGTAGCTATGTTACCTGTGACATGAAAATCTTGAATTGAGTAATTCTTAGGCCACTTCCAGATCTAAAATCCTACCATTCTTAACCACACACTGTATGGTTAAACATTAAGACTCAGGGTCCAGACAATCTAGTTTTAATCCTACCTCTGCCACTTATGAGGTCACTACCTGGAGAAGTTGTTTTCTCTCTCAATGCCTCAATCTCATCATCTAAAAAAAGAAAATAACACTAGCACACACTTCATAGGATCATTGTAAGGATTAAGTAACTTAAAATACATAAATTGCTTAAGAAATTTGTCTGGCACCTGGTATGTGCTCAATATATGATAGCTATGATAATAATAATGAAATACGTATCTCTAAAAGAACTTACCAAGCCCTGGGCCCCTTACTACCTCTCCATCTTCATTTTTTCTGCGTAAGGTTGTTCTTCAAAATACATCTGCCAAGGGCTTTTGCACATACCATCCGTTCTGTTTGATATCCCCTCAGCTTCCATGTATTTTTGTCCTCAATACCTGGTGCTTATTAGATGTTTAGCAGATATGTGTGGAACGCTATTTTCTGGAGACTGAGCTCTGCATTTCTGTTAGCTACCCGCTGTGGGATGTGGGACTAGTTAGAGTAGTAAGGCAGTACTCAGAAGTGTTCATAAATGACATCTCTTGTTCTAAATTCTTGGGAGGACTTCAGTCTTTCATATGCTTGAAACCAGCTACACCCATGTAACTTGCTTGGACCAAGGACATGTAAGGAGAACTGATATGTGGTTCACTTTCTGGACATAACATAAGAGCCACTACACAGACACATTCTTCTGTTAGCCTCTGTGATCATGGAAGCTTGTCTCAGTGGGATTTTCTGTCAACCCGGGTCACTGAGTGATTCGGTGAACAAAGCCCCCGTGCCAACCGATAAACATGTAGCTGAGCAGGAAATCAATGGTGCTGTTTTAAGCCACTGGAATGTTGGATTGTTTGTTACCTTAACAAAAGCTATTCTATCCTGACTGATAAAAGTAGGCTAGGATAGAGCTTCTCACAATTCAGAGTCCTTTCCCTGATTTATGAAGGGAAGTTTTGCCTATATAAGTTATTTTATTATTGGTAAAATATGTCTAATATTAAATGTGAAAATATAAACTTAATTCAAATTAAAACCTTTACTAATCTGAGAGAATGTAATATCTTGGCTTGTCTTAATATGTACTATTCAAAATATCTTGTTAATTAAACATTTTTCAAAATCAGCATTCTCAACCTGGATGTATATAGGACTTACTTGGGGAGTTGAGAAATAAATAGCTCCCAGGGCTTCACCTCCAGAGATTCTGACTGGCCTGGGTGAGACTAGGGCCTCACAATTGTACCCATGATTCCAGTGTGCAGCCAGAGTCAAGAACTACTGCTCTGAATGTACATAAAGTCTAATAGGAAGTGACTATCACAAGACTCAACCAGTTGTTCTAAACATTTTCTGAGTCAGTGAAGATAGCTTACAGTATAACCCTGGTAAAGTCACTTAATTTTTCTAGACCTGCTTCTCATCTATAATCCTCTATATTATTCTCATCTATAACAACTTCCATTTCCAGTGTCTTGCGTGGCTTTACATGTTTTGCACATATGAGAAGTGGTCTCTGATTCACCCTTCACCCATGAGGGATCCAGTAAATGTCAGATACTAGATACTAGTGGCAATGTCTGAACAACCATCAGTTCTAATAAACAGATTGGACGTTCAAATTAGAAATTTCCTCTCACAGGATACCTATTAGTCTTTGGGATTTTTATAGCCACCATCCATGTCAATAATAGTTGGAGTCAAGTGCTGACCTGCGATGGGTAGTAATAAAAATGTGAATCTTTTTCCTAAAATCTGAGTTCACATTTCCTTTCATTTGTCTTGAAAAGAAACTAAAAGTATTTCACAGTAAGAGAACACTTAAAACAATCTGAGTGGAAATCCAGCCCTGTACTTATGTGAGAGAATGGAGACATGTAGAGAACTATTATGTTTGAAATACTGATGTCATTGCACAAACTACTCTTTCCTGGTTGTTTTGCTTTCTCAGGGAAATAGACATCGTCTGGTCACATGCATCCCACATAGGCTTTCAGATAATAGTAGGTAATATCACAGTTTTTGTTTAGGTTTTATTGTTTGAATTGACTAGTATATTTCAAAAGTCAATCATTTTGCCTACATTATGCTCATTGAGTACAGACATTTTTTTTTTTTTGGTCATTGACTTTTAAAGATTGTATCTAGATAACTCAGTTGATTGTATTCCTCATTTGTTGTTCTTCAAATATGCCAAGACACTGGGCTGACGCAGTAGTCTTACCAGAGCTATTACACATGTCTTTACTTCTCCTGCACATCACACTTGAAACCAGTTCATTTGCTATTCCTCGAAAGAAGCAAGAATTATCTAACTGAAACAGGAGAGAAGCAAACAGAAATTCAACTTTGTGTAAATAAGTATGCTGAGGAGAGATAAAATAAAAGATATAGCTATAGCTGTAGCTATAAAATAAAAGATATTTAGTCATATATTTGTATGTGTTTTTAAATTGTCATTATTCATAAATAGTCAGACACAGTTGTGTCTATATTAATGTGTAAGATCTGATATAATAATTTGCTTATTTAATTTTTTATTCTTAGCACCATAATAATATCCAAAATCAGTAATTAGTGTGAGAAACAAAACAGGCAAGCAGAAGCACAAGGAATATTCTTTCTTGTTCAGTAAACACAAAGATAATATGCTAGTGACCACTAATGAGGGCTGCTTATGTCTGTTTAATAAATTATTGTCTTGAAAAGAATTGTAGACAAAACATTATGTAAAAATGTCCCAATTTTTAATAGACAACCAGTACTGTGCTTACTTTCACATAGAATCCATTAGGGGTGGTGACTAATTTCAGAGTAGTAGAAAATAGTTACAAATTAATAAATAGTTCTCTCCTTAAATTTCAAACAAAATAAAATTTAAAACAAAAGTTTTATTGCAGAAGCTGAGTTTACATTTCAAAAATCTTAGAATTTCAAATTTCACTTTTTATTTCATAAATCCAATCTCTTCCAGTTGTTTTAAAGCAAAAACAGATCCTTTTTCCTGGTATGAAGTAAACCAGAAAGTAATGTATGCACATAATTTTATGTGACAAGCATACAAATGATTAATAAATTAGTAAATTTAGATTGTGTTTTCTTTTTTCATCTTTATTGGAGTATAATTGCTTTACAGTGGTGGGTTAGTTTCTGCTTTATAACAAAGTGAATCAGCTATACATGTACATATATCCCCATATCCCTTCCCTCTTGCGTCTCCCTCCCTCCCACCCTCCCTATCCCACCCCTCTAGGTGGTCACAAAACACCAAGCTGATCTCTCTGTGCTATGCGGCTGCTTCCCATTAGCTATCGGTTTTACATTTGGTAGTGTATATATGTCCATGCCACTCTCTCACTTTGTCCCAGCTTACCCTTCCCCCTCCCCATGTCCTCAAGTCCATTCTCTAGTAGGTCTGCGTCTTTATTCCCATCCTGGCCCTAGGTTCTTCATGACCATTTTTTTTTTAGATTCCAAATATATGTGTTAGCATATGGTATTTGTTTTTCTCTTTCTGGCTTACTTCACTCTGTATGACAGACTCTAGGTCCATCCACCTCACTACAAATAACTCAATTTCGTTTCTTTTTATGGCTGAGTAATATTACATTGTATATATGTGCCACATCTTTATCCATTCATCTGTCGATGGACTCTTAGGTTGCTTCCATGTCCTGGCTATTGTAAATAGAGCTGCAGTGAACATTGTGGTACATGACCCTTTTTGAATTATGGTTTTCTCACAATCTACGGGTAGATTGTGTTTTGTGCTTTGTTTCCTGTTCGGCCCTTAGAGTATCACTATGTAAATTCTGTGGCTTTTTAACTTGATTAATCTGTGTATTTGTTTCATAACTTATCCCTTCTTCGTTATGATTTACTTTCTCCAATAGGTCTTTCCACTTTGCCTATAAACTTTGCCTATAAACATATCCTTTAAGCTGCATAATCAGCTTCCAGTTCCCATATCTTTCTCTCTTTAAAAAAATTATTCTTTCAGCTTTAGTTTTGTAATTTGAGTTTTTATCAAAATAACACATATACATTGTTTAAAAGTGAAATAATATAAGGCTTTTAAAAGCAAAGGAGCAATTTCCTATCTCACCTTCTTATTCCTAATTTCTTCTCTCTAGGAAGCAACGAATTTCAACTCTATTTCAAATAATTTCCCCTGAACTTATTGTTATTTTTCTAAGTAAAATATGTATATGGACATTTGTTGATATTGACATTTGGCATGATTTGTTGACCTCCTACTTACCGAATATAACAATTTACACACACATATGCACATACAAATACTTCTTTTCTATCCTCTTAATATGTTCATTTCACATTTTTGTTAAATCTATATTCATTTCAATTGTAAATCAACTTTTAGCTCAATCACCTATTATATCATTATATTGTTTCCTTTCTTGTACAACATTTTCTTCTCTCAGAGGAAAAAAAGGGCCTTGATTTTTTCAGTTGTTGAAGCCTTGTTGTAACTATTGCTGATTGATCCACAAGCTGTCTGGAGGGATTTCTTACTGGGACCAAACACACCAGATGATCTGCTAGGTCCACTTTCTTCCCCCAAAATATTCTCCCCGTTGCCCCTGACATTCTGCACCAATTTGAGTTGTGTCTCCTATGCAATAAGCTAACTGCAGAATGACTTCCCTGGGCTTTTCTTTCACCTTTCTGGGAATTTCCTCTTGTTTTCTTTCAAAGTAAATCTCTTGTTCACTGAGTTTTATTCCTCTCTCTTTCTTATTTGATGGCCTCATCTTGGTAAAGGAAATCTTCTCATAACTTCCTGAAAAAAAGGTGCATGGGTGTATATGAAATTTCTGAGTCCTTTCATCTTGGAAAATGCCTTTTTTCTTTCCTCATATGTGGTTAATGCTCAGTCCAGGTTTAGACTTAACTCACATTACAGAAAGAGAGAGAATTCCCTTATTGTATCAATAGAAAGAGTTCTTACAAATCAATAAGATAAAATGCTATTTTCCCAATTAAAAAATGGGTAAGGTGTATAAAAAAGAAAAGAAAATATAAATGGCTCTTAAGCATATTAATTGTAATATTCATAAAAATAAAAGTATAACTAATTATAGGGAGATCCCAATTTTTGACTTACCATATTGGCAAAGATGAGAATGTTTGACATTGCACTGCTTTTAAGAGAGGGGTAGTGGGGAAAAGGAAGTCTCATCTATTTCTGGTGGAAAGGTAAATAACCACAACTAAGAAGAAAAATATAACATTATTTTTTAAAGTTAAACATGAACATAATTTGGACTCAATCATTCCAATTCTAGGTATTTGTATTTCAGATAGAATGTGAGAAAAGATAGATAGATAGATAGATATATAGATAAAGATAGACACATAGAATAGGGAACATTTATTGCAATATTTTTTGTAGTAGCAGAATTTCAAAAACAACACAAGGGCCCATTAATAATGGGAATTGGTTAAATGATGCTTAGTACATACATTTACTATGAATACTATGCAGTTGTTCCATGAGTGCTAATACAGACATATCCCCAAGATAGTCTCACTCAAAAAATATAAATAAAAACAAGGCACAGAGACAAGGTATGATATGCTACTATTACTGTGAAAACAAGAATATATATAGATCTGAAGGACATATAATGTAGTAACAGTGGTTGCCTCTAGACAGGAAAAGTGCATGGCTGGTAACAGGAAAGGATAAAGATTTTATAAGATTTTTTGTACCTTTTGCATTTTATACCAGGTATATTACCTATTTGGAAATAAATTGAATTGTCACAATTTATTTTGAAGGGAGTTTGAATTGCCAGTGATTTCTCTTAAAAATAACAGCTTAGTGGTACTAATGCACTTTTCACTGGGCAAGTTACATCTAGATTTAAATTTAGCCATATGGATCTGATAAGTATTATTTACAGCAACCCTTTGTTTAACTGCCCAATGTATTTTTATCTTTTTTTTTTTTTTTCGTTATGCGGGCCCCTCACCGCCGCGGCCTCTCCCGTTGCGGAGCACAGGCTCCGGACTCGCAGGCTCAGCGGCCACGGCCCATGGGCCCAGCTGCTCCGCGGCATGCGGGATCCTCCCGGACCGGGGCACGAACCCGCGTCCCCTGCATCGGCAGGCAGACCCCCAACCACTGCGCCACCAGGGAAGCCCCCCATGTATTTTTAAACTCATACCTACACAGATGTCTAACAATGACAGTACCCATACAAAAGTATAGTTATTAAATCCTATTAAAATAAGGTACTAACATGCAAATTCACTGGTTTTCATACATTTAATATACAAAAGCTCTGTAAATTAAACAAAACCTTTCTTTGATCAGATACATCAATACATCTTTTCTCTCTCTTCAATATTAGGTTTGTTTTCATATGTTAACTTTAGTTCCAACACAATTATTACTACTTTTGCTTTTTTGAGCTTGTATAGCTTATATATGTTCTTCCTAAACAGAATTATTGATTTTTTTATTTTCTCAGAGCTTAACTTTTGGTTTTTGTTCATTACTCTGAAAGTCATATATTCTAAGACAGACAAGCAGTGGCATTTGTTTTTATTCCCAGCCTCTACATATTTATTCTAAAACCTGGGTGTTGTCCGCAGACTTACATAACCCCCTGGTGTCTAGGTTAAAAAATACTGATATGAATTGATCATGAGCTTTCCCTACATATTCCATAGGAATGCATAGAGCAAAAAGTTGGGCAATGCAATTTATTAGTTTTGATAAAGTTTAGAAAAAACTGGAATATAAGCAAAGAGGCAAAACAATGTAATTCCAATGTAACAATGACTGAATAGAAATTGAATCAGCTTTAAGACATCCTTTGCAAGTACATTAAAATAGACTTGTAGTGACCAATTAGGATATTTACATTCTATATATTAAATGATTTCAGATATGTTCCCTTTCTGTTTTCACTAACACAAACATAAACTCTTCTATAAGATTGTGAGATAATGATATAGTGTAAAAGAGTAAGTATTAGTCACAGAGTTTTTAATGTATGTATATTTTAATGGAACAAAATGATCTGAAGCTCACATGTAGCAGGGAAGAACACTTGGAAAATTCTAACTAGAATATATTTATAGTTATATAGGAAAAGTAATCATCCATTTATGTGTTTTATACTTTGATTTTATGTTATTACAAAAGATATCAACAGATTCCTCTCCAGATTCGAGTATATGATGTATGAAATTTTTACCTGTAGAAGGAAATTTAAGCGTATTATCAATATATTTTTAAAATATATCATAGTTTCATTAAACAAACCAACAAAATACTTCAATACCATATATATTTCAACTTATCCATAACTTAATAAATTGTTAATTTTCCTTCCAGTATTTGTTACTATTGAATGTTTAGCCAAACTCTTGTCTGTATTTGGTAGTTGAAAAATCCACAATAGGCTGGTAAGATGCTATGATAATTAGAATACAAGTTGAGTTGCTATAACTGAGAAAAGCCAAACTATCATGGCTTTATCAAAGTGAAAGTACTTTTTATTTTTCCCTCTCACATAAAAGACTGGGTATGTGATTCATTTCTGCTATAGCAACTTGATCGTGTTGGATGGAAAGATTCCCTCTATCTTTCTGGTCCAGTAAAGTATGTCTTTCATTTCATAGTTCTAGATGCTCCAATTCCCACCATCATGTCTACATACTAGTTACCAGAAAGGGGGAAGAAAAGAATTAAGGCAACGGATCTCTTCCTTTTTCATCCAGTTGGTCAGAACTTAGCCACATGTTCACATCTGGCTGCAAGGAATATTGAGAAATTCAGTCTTAATTCTGAATGATTATGTGCTCATCTAAAATTCAGGGGTTTTGTTATTAAAGGAGATATGGGGACTAGCAGTGTCTGCCATATTTACAAATTATATTTGATTATTCCATCACCATCCTTCTACCCGCATCCCCTATTAGTGGTGGTGACTGAAAGAGCTACCAAGACTTAATGCTATGTAGAAATATAAGTAGCAAGAACTATGCTTCACTTCCCTTTACCTTGCCCCGATTTTTTTTCTTTTTTTTTCATGGCTCAGGGGCCTAGCCGCTCCGCGGCACGTGGGATCTTCCCGGACTGGGGCACGAACCCGTATCCCCTGCATCGGCAGGCGGACTCTCAACCACTGCGCCACCAGGGACGCCCCCCTGCTCCAATTTTTGAAGACTATCCTACTTTATTTCTTTTTTGCGCTTGTGAAAGGCCAAAGTAGTAAATTTAAAAAATGTGATTCGGTCATTCTGTGTTTTCTTGACTATGTTCTAATCGATCTTTATAAAGAGTTTTATAGCTGAATTAATTGTTTTATTAATTTTTATTAATGTTCTTTTGTTTTCTCCTCTATCAATCTCAATAGAAGCTTGCCAATTTTGTTAGTCATTTCAAAGAACCAATATTTGGCTTTGATATTCCATTTTATTGTCATACAGTTCTAAATTCTAAGTATTTTAAAATTTCTATTTGTGTTCTTTTTGTTTGTTAAATATTTCAGTTATTGGGAAGTCTCTTAATTTCCAATTGTATGTTATTACCATTTGTATTTATTATACTGATCTTTGCATATAATATCGCTTCTTTTCAAAATGTTAAATTATTCTAGTTTATTATATGTCCTAAATATGATTAAGAAGCACCAACTAGAACATAGTACCTGACACATAGTAAGAGTTCAATAAATACATGTAGAAGTAAATAAATAATATCAAGCTATTTAGTTGTGTTTTCAGCTCCTCTATATTTTGGCCTGCTTCATCTATAAAAATTGAAAGAGATATATTGAAAGCTACCATATGATGTTGGATTTGTAAACTTCTCTCTGCATTTCTCCTGGCTTTGTAAAATAGAATTGGACGCTTTAAGTGGTTATAAGTTTAAACGTGTTTTATCTTCTTGGTAAATTAAATCGTTTATCATTAGGCAGTAACACTCCCTATTCTTAGTGTTGCTTTTATCTTAAAGTTCATTTTTATTTTATATTAATGTAACTACTCTAGCCTTATTTTGGTTAGTTTTTCACGGATACATTTTCCCCATCTTTTTCCTTTTTAGCCCTCTATGCCCTTATATTTTGTGAATGGTTCCTGAAAAAGACTATAGCTGGATTAAAAGTACAGTTTCACAATCTCTGCCTTTTAACTAGTAACCTTAGTGTATTACACTTGTTATAATTACTAACATATGTCTTCTTTTCACTTATGGTGTACTTTTAACACATCTCACTTTTTCCATGCTTCTTTTTCTTTTCTTCCCTGACTTTACTTTCATATTTTGAATTTACCTGTTTGTTTACTATTGTCATTTGTTCTCCATCTATGAGTTTAAACGTTATACATTTATTCCTGTTCAATTAGTGTTTACCCTTGAAATTGTAATGTACATATTTAATATAACAAACTGTGAATCAACCCATATAACCAACCTACTCACACTCACAAATAATACAGGGACTTAAAATACTTTATCTTAGATTAACCCTGACTAGCTTGAGTTATTGCAGTTTAGTATTATGTTTCTGCCCTTATTTTAAACCTCATTAAAAAGAATTGTTATTCTTTTATAAAGACTTTTTAGATCTCACAAATATTTTTTTTTTTATTTTGTTCACCATTACTTATTGGAACTCAGGTTTTCCATTTGGGGACATTTTCCTCCGTTTTGCTGTAAGTCTGCATATATATTATGTAATAGTTATATTATAGAGAAATGAAAATTGAGTTAAACTGTCACTTGCTCTAAGCTTGCTTACAGTGCATCCATACAGTCCATCCTCATCTCATCTCTTTTTTAGGGGGCTGTGTGAGCTATTACAGGGCATTCTGTGGGCAAAACCATCCCAAAGTAGTCCAGTGCTCTAGTTTTGACTTGATGAGATCTCAGTAGGTCCGTGCTGAAGGGAAAAACTGGGTTCTTCAAGTAGAGAAGAAAGGTGGTCTGGCAGTTGGTGCTAAGGAGATGATACTTGTGTTAATTATGTCCCCATAATGCCAGAGACCTCAAAATATCAACAATCAACAGAAAGAGGGCAAGACTCTAACTTTTCCCCTTTGATGGTCTCTTCCTGTTAAGATATCACTTGGTACTTATTTTCTGAGAGGTTTTTTGGTGCAAACATGAATTTGATAGTGTGTGTGTGTGTGTGTGTGTGTGTGTGTGTGTATGCAGTCTTTCATCACTCTGTGCCTACCTCCTCTACACTTTCTTGAATCCACTGGTTAAGAGAATAGTGTCCTGACTGCCTATTAGCCATTTGTACTTTACTTTACCTTATTTGCTTTTAGAGGAAAAAACTTAGGGTGTCCAATGTACTTTGCCACTTTTATTCTGGTTTACATCTCAGCATGTTCTGTTCCTTTCAAACCTGTAGCTATGGAAACATTTATCATTTTCCTTGCTTTTCATGCAATAGTTGGACATAATGTTTCCTTTTATTCAGTGACATTTAGTAGTATTAGATGGTAGAAATTAACTCAAATTCTGAATGAAGGATCAGACAAGTATTATAGTTCCTGAAAGTACCTGGAACTGCTAATCATGATGATAAATGGCTCACTGTGAGTTGGTAGAAGAAGTGCAATGGGTTGTCATTAGATGCCTTTTGAGTTACGATTGCTTTTAAGAATGTTAATAGTACCTGACCAAATGCCAAAATGGAGAGAATCACAAATGAAGAGGCTCTTATACCTATATTTTGCTTTATCTTGTTTTGATATAGAACGCACAAACCATGCCAAAATACATTTATTTTTAAATCAGCCAAATTTCAAATTATTCTATACCTTCTCTTTATTTAGAACAAAGTGGCCTGAGTATCAATGGCCCATGAAAATATATGAATTGGGAAGACTTTTTATTTTTGCAAACAATACCTCCAGTGTACTACTGATGAATAATTCACATGGAGTATAGCAGGACCTCGGGGTAGATTTACTCTTTTTTAATTAAAAAAAATTTTTTTTAGATTTACTCTTGATAATTTCTTGAGGTGGAAAATGTTATTCTCAGTTGATAGATGAGGAAACTGAGGTTAAGAGAGATTTAAATGATGTACAATATATGTTTCCTGAGACATCATAATTTTACAGTATATGTTAATTTGTTTTCCTTCTGATCAACTCATCAGTTTAAGGTTCTATTTAGTTCTGTCATGAACTATGTGGATGCCATTTGGGAGACTGTTTCCACAGAAAACATAACCAGATGCTCCTTATAGCCTCCTTATATTCTCTAATTCCAATTATTCAGACTTGTGGACAGGATTCTAGACTCAGAGGTACTATTTCACAAGCAAATCTATTTGGACACAAGCAGGAGAAAAGAACAAAGCAAAACAAATGTCACAAAACAAATATTAACTTTTAAAAACTCACTAAATGGGGACTTCCCTGGTGGTCCAGTGGTTAAGACTCTATGCTTCTAATGCAAGGGGCACAGGTTTGATCCCTGGTCAGGGAACTAAGATCCCACATGCTGTGCAGCGTGGCCAAAACAAAAATAAAATAAAAAATTTAAAACCCCCCACTAAATGCCTGTCTGTAATTCAGAGGAGACCCTTTCCACACCTCACTTGAAATCACTTTCAGTTGTTTTCAAAATGTGCTGAACATCACAATTACATGTAAAATGTTGTCATCCACACCCCAGCCCTCTGCTGTAGAAGAGGCAGTAAATCCAAGTGGATAAGAAACCCAGTGCCTGAGTCAGACAATCCAGGCTTACGTTCCAACTTTACACTAATTAACTCTTAAAGCTTCAATTTCCTCATCTGTATAAAACTCACAAAGCCAGGACTATAAGAGGACTATCATTCTATCTTGTGTGTAATTCTAATGAAGCTTTTAGATTAGAGAGTTTCTGCAAAAAGTTATGCATAATGCCAGCAGAAGTGCCAACCCATAAGGCAGGAGAGAGAACTACTACACAGGACACACACACACACACACTTGCTTACTCATGCATATACACTCATGCATATGCATATACATCCACAGAAAGAAAGAAAGAAAATGATAGGTTTAATACTGAGATTGTCTGCAGTTTTATTAGTTATATATTCAAGACTACAGTTATTGAGTTTATACATACTGAGTTGTATTACAGACTGACAGGCCAGAGAAGAGCATTAGCAGGATAGAACTATGTGCTTTGGGGCAGATAGTCCTTAATTCCTCAGAAAATCCTGAGTAGATCACTCTATCCCTCTCCATATAATACCATGCAAAAGCAAAGGCTTATACACATATCTACTTTCAGAATTAAATGTGGTAAAATACTCATTAACAGATTTTGGAAGTATTATAGCTAAAATATTCTATTTCAAAAGTTTATTTTAAGAGATATTTATAAAACCGAGGTATCTAGACTGACGTGCTTTGAATGGGCTAGTTGACCAAGGATTTGATGACACCATAGGAGAGAAACACTTATATTTATATGGGACCCTTACTAACAGGTGTTTATATTTTGTTCTAGGATCGACTATAATTAGGTCAAAAATCAGGCATTTATAATTTTCAGAATCTCCAAACACCACATCTTTTTTCTTATTTCCTTCTTTGTCCCCTAATTAAATTCTTGCATGTATTTAATTAAGGCTTTGAACATCTAACCTCTACTCTCACAGGTACAGATCTATAAAGAACTTGTCACCGAGCATATCAGAAGCAGGTATAGTTTGAGGTCTTTTAACGTATATATACTTTATGAACCTGTGAATAGAGGAGCTTTGGGTAGCAGTTGTTTCAACTCCTACAATTTTGTAATCTTGAGTCATGCTTTCCACTTTTATACAATTGACATTACTCTAATGAGACACTGCATACCATTTCTTTGAAGGTGAAATCTCAGGATAGGAAAAAAAGATATTGTAAGACACATGAAAGTGCATATATTTTTTGTGTGAGACAGTTATACAAATTAACTCGTCAAGTTTTGCACTGAAGGATCCTAAGTGTGTTGCTTTGTAAGTTGGCCACAAGTATCTAAATTCCCGATTATTGCTCTGGTCTAATATTCTCCAACACTAGTAGACATGATAATTACAAGAGAGTATTCTGTAAATAATAATAAATAATAAAATAATAAGAGCGTGTTCTATATAATAATGATTCTGTAGCTTCACCTTCAAACTTTGATTCTTGTGAAATAAAGAAATAAGTGTTTTTAAAAGAAGAAATAAGTGTTTTTACCAATTGTCTCAAGTGATTCTGATACTTCAGGCTTGTTAACTGACTGACATCTACCCTCTAAGAAGCTCTGGGTTAGGCCTCGCAGAAGCTCTGTGTTGCCCAGTATTTACAAAGCCGTTTACTCACTTTCATCTCAAAATTAAAGAATTTAAGCACCTAACTTACTGTCTCATATGATCAGGTTACTTTAGGGAAAATTCCCACACTTTCTGCAGAAAAGATGGGCAGAAATGCATGACAAGCCTTCTTGAGTGCAGGTTGTCAGTTGGATTGTTGCTTTCCTTGTCCAACATTTATTTTTCTAAGTCAACCTGTTTGTTTAACTGGGGCATGAAATATATATCCATATATTCAAAATAATATTTATCATAAAAATTTGGAGATACATAAACTACAAAAGAAAACTATCTTATTTTTTTGCTGGGTAGAGAAAGAGGGAAATGATTACTCAGAATAAATTACCTTTTTTGGAAGGCACAAAATAAAATAGCCTCCCTAACACCACCCAAATAGCTAGTCTCTCTGTGAAACTAAAATTCAGAAAAGGAGATTTTTTTAACTGCATTTTTGTAGTTTGATTGCCATATTTACAATTTCCTTTTCTTGCAAAATTCTGAACATATGTTCTGTTATGTTCCATGCCTCCCAGATGAACAAGGAGTATAACTTGTAGTAAATGTAAATGGAGATTTGTTCTCAAGGTTTTATATAAATAGAAATAAGGAAAAAATATCGCTAGCCTATGAAACTTGGAAGGTTGTTTGGTAGTTCTTAAAGAAATAATATCAAAGATTATATGGCCTAGACACTTCCAAATCTCATTATTAATTTAAATTATGAAGATGTAGCCCTTTAGAAACTTTGGACACTGAGGCACATCAGAAATTTGATAAATATTATTTCAACACTTGGAAGTCTTAAAGGTGTAGGATTCACACATTTAAAAATTGTCTTTATTCTATACGAATGTATCTATCATATTAGTTTTATAAAGGAACTTTTAGGTCATCATGAATTTTACAAACTTGTGGAGACAGGTAAAGTGTATGGGATCTTCTTTTGCCAATAGGACAGGATGTATTTTTATTTAATCCAGATGTTCTATCAAACTAGAGATGGCACAGTGGATTTCTTATAGTCTTTCCTAATAATCTTATGCATACTTGTGTATTCTTACATTTCTTTAAGAAAGAGCAATGAGGTAAATGCAGCAAATTGGAAGAATTTTGTAAAAAAATAAGTGTGTGTTTCACAGAGAACACTGAACCATTATTTACTAATAGAATTGCAAACATCATGGTCTGAATGAGCTAAGCACCACACAAATATGTTATTCTGTTATAATTGATATTATTTTAAAATTTCCTAAATACTCTTGAAATTGTTTACTATCACTTAAGATTATTTAAAATAAATAGGAGGTTGTTAAACATTTATGTTAGGGTACTTTAATAAGTCCACTTCATCTGTCATAGTGAAAGATCATCCACATATCACAGAAACAGGGAATGTATACTATAATCCCAACCTCTGCAATTTTATTGTCTCCTGTTTCTTTCTCCAGAAAGTTTAGTTGTTCTCTTCAGTGTCCATGAATCTTCTGGTCTGACAGACAGGGCCCGGGGTAGGTAGTAACGTGGTCCAGTTTCCTAGTCCTATCAGTGCCAGTCTTCCTCTCATGGTCCCGAGTATCTCAGGCAAGTCTTTTAACTTCTTAGAGCTTCATGTTGTTTTGCCATAAAAAGAGAGCATTAATATTTAGCCCCTTCCTAACTCTAACCATCAAAGCTTCCATGATCCCAAGACACTTTTCATGGTCTTTTATTCTGGCTCTCTTGAGTTATCTGCTTACTGTCTTTTCTTTGATAACTTAGACCCAATTTTTATAGCTGATTCGCTTTCTTATAAAGCAGAAACTAACTCACCATTGTGAAGCAATTATACTCCAATAAAGATGTTAAACAACAACAATGAAACCCCACTGGTTTGCTAATAGTTCTCAACATTTTCTTTAACAAATTTAATAAATTTGAAAAGTTGTAGACAACTGCAGTTTCTGTCAATACACATAAAGTGAAATGAAACTCTGAAATAATAAGGTCCCATGAAATAAATGTGCTAGTGCATGCATGCATTTGTGTGCTCTGGGGCATTGGGAAGGCCATATGGCTGGCAGGCTCTGTGGAGTCAGAGCCTTGAAGTCCTGCTGCTTTATGTTCTTTTCAAATTCCAGTCCCTGCCCTCTCAGCAGCATGATGTACAACAGAAGCTCGACACACACAGGTGGCATTACCATTGCATACATGCTCTGATCCCCTGCCTGCAGAAAGCCAGTAAAGGAGCCAGTCGACCCTATTGGTCATTAGATATGTATTTTCTAGCTTAAACAGTTCATGGTGATCTGGAGCAGAATGGACTGTGATGAATTCAGAATATTAAACTCCTTTCTTGCCTGTGCCTGGTGGGCAAAATCAGAGAAATAACTTAGAAAGTTCCCACATGCCTCTTCTCCTTTTCCCTCTTGCTTCTTTCCCTTCCCACCCTTTTGACCCTCACTGAATTAGCAAGTGAATTTGGTGTTCCTCTTAAATATACTGGTTGAGATCAGGATGATCCAGGTGTGGGAATTGCTCTACAAAAAGGTGCTTTACTTTGACAAAGCACTTAAAATTTCACACACACCCACACAAAAACACTTCTCATCCATTGCAATCAATAGGAAGATTGCAGTGTGTGTCAAATATGTTTTATATTTATTTATAATTGCTTCAGATCATTCAAGGACAACAGAAATTACATGTATGTTCACTTAATGCCAGAGAGTAGTGAGATGTGTTTATGTTTGTGTGTACGATGCAAAAATTAACCAGTTTGGGTCTTCCCTACCCTCTACCCCACACCAGCTGCCTATTTGATTGAATGGTTCTTATTCTTGGTTTTTTTTTAAATCTTTTCTGAGACAGAAATCTAAACTTAATCAAAAATTTTTTTAAAAGGGCGGTTTACCAAACATTGATATAAACCGCATTTAAAATTTGATTATAAGCCAAAGCATTACTTAGAAACTGTTTTCTTTGGTTTTCTACAATCAAGTATAATCAGTCACCATTTTAAATATAGTATTCCCCTTTTTAATTAAAAATGTCTCTTCTCCCTAACTATACATTCTTTACCTACATGTCTACATAAATATCCAGTTCCAGTTAGTCATCAGAAAATCTGCTAGATTGGGGCAATTCTTTCAGTTATTTTCAAACAATATGTTGCAGGAAATTCAGCATCTTCAGCTTCTGCCCACTAAATGGGTGACAACCAAAAAACCTCCCACAAACTTCCAAATACCCTTAGTGGGTATTTTTTCTATCAAGCACTACTGTTTTAAACTTGGGCATGGGGGTATAATTTTCCTAAAGGGAAGTGGACACCCTGTGGACTCTAAGAAGGAAGTACTCTCAGAGGTAATAGTGAGACCGAGGTCAGGAAAGTGGAGCCAGTGTCTGACTTAAGCATGCAAGGAGGATCTTTTTGAAGGATTTGCTCTTTTTGTCTGTTTTTCTCTTAAATTGCCAGGGTTGAGATGGGATGGTAGGCAGTCATGATTAGGCAATATTAAATTTGCCTTTTTGTATGGGTAATTTTCTTTAGTCAACTCATACTTTGACTTAACTAATCATAGCCTGATTTTAATTCTCTCCCTCTCCATTAAAGATGACTCATACACATAAACTTATATAGAGGTGTATGGGAAAGATTCGGAAGAAAAAGAAAAGCATCTCATCCCACATACTCCCCTTTCCTGAGGCCCAAGGGAGATTGACTGCATATTATTGAGGACCCATATTCCAACATTCTGCTCAGTGACCGGCATGAAATGAGAGGTGGCTCAGAAACAGTAGGGAGGAGCATGTGGTTAGAAAAGGAGCTGTCAAGTGAAGGACTGTGGCTACATGGGGACCAAAACTCTTCATCCCAAAGGTTCTAGGTCCTGCTCTGTCCAATGTGGTAGCCACTAGCTGCAAAGGCTTTTGGGCTAGTTCAAACTGAAATGTTCTTACGTGTAAAACACACATAGGATTTCAGAGACTTACTGTAAAAATAAAGATGCAAATTATCTCATTAATATTTGTCATTGATTTCATGTTAAAATGGCAGTACGTTGATATGTTGCAGCGGTCCCAACCCTTTTGGCGCCAGGGACCAGATTCGTGGAAGACATTTTTTCCATGGATGGAGTTGGGGGTGAGGGGATGGAGGGGATGGTGCAGGCGGTAATGCGGGCCATGGGGAGCGATGGGGAGCGGCAGATGAAGCTTCACTTGCTTGCCTGCCACTCGCCTCCTGCTGTGCAGACTGGGGCCTGTCCAAAGCCTAGGGCTTGTGGACTCCTGATATATTGGGTTAAATAAAATATATTATTAAACTAATTTCACCAGTTATTTTGTACTTGTGAACTGTGGCTGCTAGAACATTTTATATTACCTACGTGGCTCATATTGGACAATATTCATCTAAATGAGGAAAACTCTTCAAGGGAAGGAGGGAAGGTTAATACTTGGTTATAATTCATTCAACAACTATTAACTGGGCTTCTTTTCTAAGTCAAGCACTGAGCCAGGTGTTGGATAAATAGCTGTGAATGAAACAGACAAGTTTCCTGTGCCAGTACTGTCAACAGTGTCCTCAGGGGACAGAAGCTAAATGTGTAATTATAAAATTATAAATTTTGATAAGTATCATTAAGTAAAAATAATAGAAAGACTATAACAGAGGCTACCGGCTTAGATCAGAAAGTCATGGAAGATTTTATGCTCAGTGAAATAAGTCAGTCGGAGAAAAACAAATACTGTATGACAGCACTTATATATGGAATCTAAAAAATAAAACAACCTAGTGAATATAACGAAAAAGAAACAGACTCACAGATATAGAGAACAAACCAGTGGTTCCCACTGGGGAGAGGGAATGGAGGAAGGTCAAGATAGAAGTAAGGAATTAAGAGGTACAAACTACTATGTATAAAATAAGTAAGATACATGGATATATTTTACAACACGGAATATGGCCAATGTTTTATAATAACTATAAATGGAATATAACCTTTAATATTTGTGAATCACTATGTCATACACCTGCAACTTATATAATATTGTACATTAACTATACCTCAATTTAAAGAAAAAAAAGAAAGTCATAGAAGACCTTTCTGAGGAAATGACATTGGTTGAGAACTGAAGTGTGATTGGGAGTTAGCAGGAAAAAACACTGTAGGAAGAAGAGCATTAGATACAGAGGTAACAGCATGTGCAATGATCCTGGGGCAAGAAAAAGATGACTAGGGCCATGTGCTGAGGTGATGCAAAAGAAGGTGTCCTCAGATGGACGATGTAGAGATAGACATGGACTAGATCACTGTTGACCATTTAACACTTCGGAGTGGATTTAAGCAATAAAGTAAAATGTTTTGCCTTATATTTTTAAAACATTCCTCTGTGTGGTGGTGAACTGTCAGAGTAAGCAAGCGTGAGTGTGGGAAGAGCAATGGGAAGATGACTGCAGTTGGCCCAGGTGAGAGACGAGATGTTTGGTCCAAGCACAATTGATGGTGCCGTTATTCTCTGCCTTGGCACATGCTGCCTGATTTTGTTAACTTAGGTCAGATATTCTCTCCCTTGGGTGGTGATTGCTCCGTATTATACTTCTTTCTGTCCATGTTCTATTAGTCTTCAGAAATTGCTCCTTTATTTGTCCTCTTTGGATTTTTGCCAAAGACAGAATGCAGCTTTCTGATTCCCCTGTGCCTTATTATACTTGATTAAAGCCTCTTTGCCTCCTTTTTCAAAAGGGACATGTGAAAAAGAAGCATATTTTCTTTGTTTTTGTCCTGGGTATGTAACTACGAATTTCATGGAGTCAGAACACCACAGAACATGATTGCTAATACCTGGTGCTAGCCCAGACCAGAGATTGATTTTTTGTTGTTAAAAGTGCATGGAAATATTGTATTCTCTTTACACTGGATGGTGGAAGCTTTCAAAACATGTACCAAATGAATAAACTATTTAAAATACATTTATCAGTTTATTAGGTAATGTTTTACATGGTTAAAATATTTAGAAATTATAAAAATGTCTTCAGAAAATAATTCTCTTTTTCTCCTCATTTAATGATCCAACCAACCCCTGAACAGGTTAGCATTGCTATTTGTATCTTGTGTATTCTTCTGGAAATTACTATTTCGTACAAAGGAGAGTATTTATCTAAACAAGAAAGCCCCCCTTATATTCTTCACACATGGGGGCTTATCATAAGAATTGTCCTGCACAGTGCCTTTATTATTACTTTAATTTTTACTGAGACATAGTTTCCATATGATAAAATACACAGATCATAAGTGTACAGCTCATTGAGTTTTGGAAATTGCATATACCTGTGTAACTCATGGACCTAGCCAATCCATCAGTAAATTACCTCAGCCCCACCTTCAAATTCTATCCTGATTCTGACACCAGCCCCACTATTACCTACACTGAGTTTCCATCATCTCTCACCTGGATTAGAAATGACCTCCTAACCCATTTTAGGCTATCTCAGAACAACAGCAGAATCCTTTAAAAATATAAAGAAGATTATGCTGTGTCCCTACCTCTTCTCAAAAACTTTCAGGGAATGTCCTTAAAATGAAGAGGCTGTAAGGTCCTAAATAATCTGGCCCTCCCTTGTCTTTCTGCAGGACTGGCTACATAATTTGTGAAGCTCAGTGCAAAATGAAAATGCAGAGCCCCCTTACCTACATTTCTAAGTTCCGTTAAAGTACTGAAATATAGGGTTTTTTCTTTCTTCCATGGTCCCTCTCAACTTGTCATGGTGTTTTTAAATTGTTATTTAATGTGGCACTCCCTTGGGCAAGGGAAGGCCCTCACCAGTGCCCAGGAGCCCTGCTCCACTACTGAGTGTTCATGATACTCACTGGCTCCTGGGTTCCCTTTCCCTTCTTTCCATCAGCTGCAGGACCCAGAACCTGTTCGCCAGCTGGGAACAGGAAACCCCACCCAGGCATCTCCCCTTCCCACAGGCCCACTGCCCCAATCCACAGCTACAGCCAAGAGTTGGGCAGCAAGCAAGAGTACTGCAAACTCTGTACCAAGATACCCAGATGTGGGATGGGTGAGAGGCTTTCCCTACCAAGTCACCCATGGAATGCACGGGAACCAGATGGCCACTGCTGTGCTCTACCTGGAGACACATCAGAATGTGCCTGTCCAACCTCAACCCTCCCCACTCCCCATCCAGGCCCCACCTGGTTCCCAGGGTGGAGGGGAATAGACAGAGAAGTCAAGGAGGCCCTGGAAGACAGGACCATGCATGTACTGAGGCTCCAGACTCTTACTAATGCTCCACTGTCTCATCAGTATGCACTTATAAAACACAGGTTCAACAACAAAATTATTAATAATTTTAAGAAAGTGGCCATGGAGCTTTCAACCTGAAGCTCAGGGCCTTTCTGGGTACAGGGGCCTGTGTGACTGCACTGGTCACACACTGGTGCATCTAGCACAGCCAGGTCTAACTCAACCCTATTCCTAGCTCCATCTCTCTCCCTCTTTACTTACAGTGGCCTCTTGGCTATTCCTTAAGCTTTTTTGCCTTTTTCAAGTCTGTATTCACATGCCACTCTCTCAAGGAGACCTTTTGTAACCAATTAATTTACAGTTAACACTCCCCAGTACTCTATCCCACTTACTCTGTTTTTTCAAGGTGCTTATCATCTTCTAAAATTCTATAGACTTTAATTATTTATTATGCATATTATTTGTCATCTGCATCACCTACTGAAAGGTAAGCTCCATGAATATAGGAGCCACTTTCTGTTCTGTGTACTGGTGTATCCTGAGGGACACTGACTGGATGACTGGCATGTGGCAGATGCTCAGTAAATTTTCATTGACTAAATGAATAAATAATGAGTGAAAGATTTCTATCTGGAAATAAAGTGCTATAACTCTCCCAGGAAAGACTGTTGCTTGTGTGTGGATGTGTATGAGTGTGTGAGGGTGGAATGGGTGTCAGTATTTGAAGAAGAATGCAGAGCTTAGTGGGGAAGAAGCCATTTGTAGTTACTCAGCAACAGCTGGTATTTTCCACTATATTGAAGGGAGCAAGTCGCTGTAAAAATCAATTGATAAATAATAGCTGCTTTCCAAAGTCACATGAGTAATAAATGGCAGAACCAGGATTCAAGTACAGATATGTGTGACCCCGAAGCCGGTGCTTAATCTTCTCAGGGGTTATTTGCATTTAGAAAGAGATACTTCTACTTCATAGTGGATTTCTCTTGGCAGGCTTCGTGAGGGACATATTTTTGACTGGAGGGTCTTCCCTAGTGTCTGGAGCTTTTTGTTTGTTTCCACTATGCTCCCTTCTTTTCCTACACTTCTAGAGTACACAGGTAGACAGACACAGATAGGCTGTTAATCCCTGAGTTACATGCACCCCAATGTGTAGCTCCAATTTCAGATTAATTTACATCTAAAATCATATCATTACTGATATCAGTGAAAATTTTGGATGATACAAATTATCCAAAGCAGTGGGTAATTCAAAATTCATTTGGCCCAGGGACATAAGAACATGCTCTATCTGGAAAATCTCTCTTTTCCCTCTCTCTCTTTTTCTCTCCCTCTCCCTCTCTCTCTATAATTAAAACTTTTCAAGATAGAGTTTTACAACATATTTTCTAAGTGATAGTTAAAATGTTTAGTAAATATTACTGATTCTTATTAAACAGTCAGCTCCAAATACTTTTTTTCTAACAGTTTTACTCAAAATTGTTTCATGATAGAGTAGAAAATAAATCTCCATCCATAGTGTATATTTCATACTAACAACATCCTGTTGATCATTGATTCAGTATTTATAGCTCTACAAATTCTAATTATTAGTGAGGGTTTACATTAAATAGCATTTTCATGAGAAGTTCTAATTGTAGATTCTTTTAAAATTTTAAATAATGGATGAATAATTGTAGGGCAGTAGAGAATGAACACGTGGTCAACAGGGCTGGTGGATCCATATGTTAATATGCTGCAACTTCAAATTCAAATGAATAAATATTTATGGAGCATTTATTATCATCTCAAGGCATTTATTTTCTAGTTGAAGCATAGATAATATTCTACTCCAACCTCATGAGACAACAACAATTTATATTGACTATGACCACTAGTTCTAGTTTTATTATAAATGTATTCTAAAATATTTTACTGTTCCTTTTTATTTATTGAGTTTTCATAATAATCCTCCTCCAAATACCTATCATTAAATCCCTCTAGTTTTCCTTTTACCATCTCTTGACAGATAACCTTGCCCTAATTACTTTTAATAATGCCTGGATTATTACACTAACATCTTCGTCTCCACTTATAAATTTAGTCTCAACACAGCAGCCAGAAGGATCCTTTTAGAATGGAAGACAGTGCACGTCCCTCCTCTGCTCATATTCTCCTGAATGCTTCCCATCTCACAAAAAGGAAAAGTCAAGGTCCTTACAATGGCCTTAAAGGTCTCTGTGATTGCCCCTTCCTATTTCCCTTCTGCCTTCCCTTGCTGCCTACTGCTGGCTTGCTTCCCTCTATCTACTCTGCCCTCCTTGTTCCTCTGACATGCAGGGCATCTGCCATGCCAGGGCCTTGCTCCCTTTGTCCCCCTGCCTGATACTCTTCTCCCAGGGATGTCACCTATCCTTCAGGTCTGTGCAGTTGCCATTTCTCAGTGAGGCTTGCAATCTTTTCCTTATTTAAATTGTAACTCCTACCTTCTGTCCAGCATTCCCTTATCATTCTTCCCAAATTTACTTTTCTCCACATAGAAACATCTGACATGCTATATATTTGAGTAGTTGTTTGTTTGTTGTATATGTCTTCACCCTCTTCCATCACCAATAAAAAATAAGTTTCAGGAGGGTGCGGTTCTCTTCATTGTATATCCAGTGCCTAAGATAGTCCTTTGCACAGAATATGTGCCCAACATACAGGGCATCTTTTTTCTTTTGGTCGTTTTAGCAGAAGTTCAAAATAATGAGAAAATTTGAAAGTGCTTATTAAAGTTTTCTTAGCTTAATGGATTTTGTTGTGTAACAAATATTTTGTAATCAGTGATTCATTTCTACCACATCTGCAACTCTAGAATGATTTGAATAGTGCTGGTAGGTTGGTATGTATAAACAGATAAAACTAAACAGAGAATTAAATAATAATAACATGTTTAAATGAACTGAATACATTTGGAAATATTTCATGAGTTAATACATAAGTAAGTGATATTCTTATTGCTCTACACTCAGAGAGCTGACTCATTTTAATGATTTCATCTATTATTTCTGTAGAGGCAAGTCTCACAACTATGGCTGTATAGTGTTTCCTTAGTTTCAGGTTCTTCCGGATGACTCTGTATTTCTATGTATGTTTCAAACATGAAGTGTGTAAAGCTAAGTCACAGCTTTTTTTTTTTTTTTCAAATCAGCTCTCTTCAGAATTTCCTATTTATTATAATGGCATCATTATTTTTTCTAGTTTTCCAACCCTGAAACACTGTAGTGAGTTACTTTGGACTCTAATCAATAGAAGAAAGGAATAATATACTTTTTTAATGCTTCTAAGTTAATGAAGAATACTTTATCAAGGATAAATTTTTCACCAGAATAAAATTATGAAAAGGATTCAGAGCAAAGTTCTTTGTTTGGGAGAAAAATAACAATTAAATAAGATTTGAGGGTCATCAATTTAAGAGGGAGGTCCAGGAATAGGATTTTATATTTATTTTATAAAAATAAATATTTTTATTTATTTTGTATTGCTCATTAGACCAGCAATGAATATGCAGTGGAGATTCCTTATTAGAATAAAGGACAATGGCCTTACCATATATTCATGCTGTCTTTCCAATCACTGAAGAACTGAGGAATGGAAGATGTTCTCAGACCTTACGAGCCCAGGATATAGATGCTAACACACCTAGAATGATAACCTGTTATTGGTGCCCACTTACTGACCTTTTAGTTAGACTTTAAATAATAAGTAATATTGGGCCGTCCAAGGGGGTTAGGCATCCTGAGTGAAAGACTAAAGAGTTAGGAAACCAGAGGTCAAATATGCAGCAAGGATAAATATTTCCTTAGAAAAGTTAACCCATGTTCTTGTGACTCATTTATCAACTCTGCAAGGTATTGAGAGGCTATGGTTAGGGGCATGGGATTTGGCTGAAAACGTTTCCAGCCTCAAATAAACCTTTCTACCATAGAAAGAAGTTTTGTTTAAACTTTGTAGAAATTCCAGCAGCAAGCAATTCTTGAAAATCAACCAGGGCACATTTCTCAGGTCTGATATTATGTGGAGCCTGGATAAAATCATGTCAAGGCAGCATTGATCAGAACTTGTGAACTGGGTCAATTTTAGGTTAGTGATTTCTATAGTCTTGTAGTCCTCAGGTTGCCATGAGTTCAACCACAGAGTCACCCTCTGTGGCCATTTAGACTATTGCCTTTCTTTTCAGAGTATGCATTGCATTTTTCAGTGTGAAAAAGGCCACAACCCTTTTTAGGTAGGCGTCTAAGCACAGAAATAGTTGAAATATATATAAGCCACAACTCCCATTGCCTCTGCTATGATTACTTAATTATAAAATAAATTACCCCCGAACTAAGTGGTGTAAAACAACCATTTATTATGATCATGGGTTTTGCATGTCAAGAATTTGGACTGGGTACAAGGATAGCTTCTTTTTCTGTTCCAGAGTCCTGGGGTCTTAACTGAAAGACCCCAAAGGCAGGGGGAGAAATTATCCAAAGGTGTGTGTGCATGCGACAGAGAGACAGAGACAGAGAGAGACAGGCACAGACAGAAAGAGAGAGAACTCCAGGCAGTTGCCATGAATCTTTAAGACTTGGACTCAGAGTTACACGGTATCTCTTTTGCACTATTCTCCTTATCACAAAGTCACAAGGTCTGCACAGAATCAAGAGAAGGGGAAATAGATTCCAACTCACCATAGGGAGTGGCAAGTTCCTGGAGGAGCATGTGGGTCCAGAAATATTGCTGTGGCCCTTTTAGAAAAATAGAATTGCCATATCCTATTTCAAAATAAATTGAAGGAGGAAAATTATAGTGGATATGTGTGTGCACCTCCTTGTGTGTATATGATAATGTGTGTGAGTGGGTGATGATATCCCACTATTAATAATAAGCTTATTCTAATGTCAATTTAAGGACAAAGACACATAACTCAGGTGGTTTCTCTTCTGCAAAGTTGTAAACTCTGATTGTAACTAAGTTTATTGCCCTTCTCTAGTTGGAAATCTTTCACAAAGTTTTCTGTTCTTGCTGTGATACTCGCTTAAGTATGTTGTGGATTATTGTGGTCAGAAACATATTTGTATATACTGAGGGATCTGCATTTGCTATTCTAAGGAAAATATTTTTCCACATGTGCCTTGGGGGAACAAAATCCTCAAAGGAGAGTAAGCAGAGCTGCTGGCATTTTGCCTTACAATATATATGTCACTCACCATCCTCCATTCACAGCACTTTCCAACCTTTATTTCATCCTTACTAGAAAAGAGGAAGGTAATAAATTGTATTACTGGTATTCACTGCAGACCAAGAATTGTGCCAGGCACAGCTTTAGGTATATTTGCAAAGGCTATTATATTGAATATATTCTTTGTTTTTATTTTTTATTATTTTTTTAATTTTAAAAAATTTTCATTGGAGTATAGTTGACTTACAATGTTATGTTAGTTTCAGTTGTACAGCAAAGTGAACCAGTTATACATATACATATATCCACACTTTTTTAGATTCTTTTCCCATATAGGCCATTACAGAATATTGACTAGAGTTCCCTGTGCTGTACAGTAGGTCCTTATTAGTTATCTATTTTATATATAGTAGTGTGTGTATGTCAATCCCAATATCCCAATTTCTTGCTATCCCCTGGTAACCATAAGTTTGTTTTCTACATCTGTGGCTCTACTTCTGTTTTGTAAATATGTTCATTTTTACCCTTTTTTTAGATTCCACATATAAGTGATATGATATGATATTTGTCTTTCTCTGTCTGACTTACTTCACTCAGTGTGACAATCTCTAGGTCCATCCATGTTGCTGCAAATGGCATTATGTTGTTCTTTTTGATGGCTGAGTAATATTCCATTTTATATATGTACCACATGTTTATCCATTCCTCTTTTAATGAACATTTAGGTTGCTTCCATGTCCTGGCTATTGTAAATAGTGCTTTAAAGAACATAAATATATTCTTAATCAAAGAATTATGTATAGTTGGCAACTCTAACTGCTAGTGTGGGAAACCTTAATTTAAGTGCTTAAAGGACCCAGGGAGATGACTTAAATGTGTGAATCTGACCAAGTGGTACAGAGCGAGTGATGGCATCTGCTACATAGCCCCCTGGAGGGGTTATGAACACTTAAGGTATTCAGTGCAACTGAAAAATGAAAAATAAGACACTGATCATGCCAGGCATAAGGTAGGTGATGCTGGATTTGACCTACTGGCTGTTAATGTGTAACCCCTAAGTCTAGGGAGAATTGAATGCCTTGTTTCCCCAACCCGAATTCTCAAAAGGAGAGGGTTTAACTTGGGACAATGATCTTAGGATAAGGGGAAGGTGGAATGCTGAACTTTGAAAGGGAACCTTAGAGGCCTAATAGATTCTCAAGTGGGAGTGGTAGAGACATTATAAATAAGATTGCATGAGTCAGCTCTCTCTCCCTATGTCATCTGAGTGGTAAGAATTCAAGTAGACCAGGGTAGGGCCTACTGGAGAGGAGACTCACTCAGTTCCATTGCTAGTGCAGGCCTTAAAATAAAGTAGTCCTGAAAATCTAGCTTGGTTCAGAGGAGTTGAGACTAGAAAAGACATTTGGGTTGAAGCCCTACATAGTAACAATATGCATAGTACCTTACAATAAGGACACAGTGATTTTAATATAAAAAAAGGTTAAGTGTACATTATGGGCAAACAGGGAGAGCCCACAGGAGTTAGACTTCTAGAATGAAGGCATCTTTCATTGTAATTGCCTATCATTATCTTCCTGCTTTAAAGTAGATATTCACTAAAGTTTCCACTTAGGTAACTGTTTTGGGGTAAAAATCATCCTAGCTCTCAGTTCGTTTTGTAGAGCAGAACAAAACCATGCCCTGAGTTTATCAAATGATAGAGACTACCCTCCTGATGGTGTTAAACTTTCCCTCAGCTTGATGAAACTTTAGACAGATTTCTTCCTGACTCTAGGCCCCTAACTTCCCTTTTCTTAGAACATTTTCTATATAAAGCTTGTAATTGTGAATTCTTTCTCTGCCCATTTGGGATATACGTAAATCTTTTTAAAAACCTCTTGCCAGGTTTATAACTGGAAATGCCTTTCTCAAGGTCCTGGGAGCCACCCCTTTGAAATGTAATCATGTAGCATCCCTGTCTCCTGGGAGGGTAGGAATCTAACTTCAGTGGACACCAGTTAGCAAATACAGATGGCCTAACCACAGAGAAAAATATTTGAAAATTCGGGAAATAACTCAATGTGTTCATCACATCCCATTGATCAACCTCTCGCTAGTTTTGTCCAGTACTTTTCCACTAGTTCATCACAACCTTTAAAAGCACTCTTAGCCTTTGTTCCAGTGTCCAGTGGAGTTAAATTCTGATTTAATTGTGATCTCTCTCCCCTATTGCAATAGCTTTGAATAAAATCTTCCTTGCCTGTTTAGCTTTGCCCAGGGCAATTTTTGCATTGACCCTACTCTGGATACAGCCTTCTCTATTTGCATTGCCTGGGATCTGAGTGATTCACTGAAGAACCAGCATCTCTTTTTCTTCCTCCTTCCTTCTTGGTTCCTTGCTTCTTTCTTTTTTCTTCCCCCTTCCAGGCTCTACAATTGTTTTCCAGAGCCAGTCACTATAGGTTTATGCTATGAAAATATCATCAACATATAATAATAGTGAGAAGCAATTTGCATAGGAGAAAATTTTCTTCATACATAATTTGAGATAACAATGAGGAATCATAGATTAAACACGTCTAGACAGATGATCTTGCTCTGCTAACTTAAAAAATATACTGTGCTTCTCTCAGAAAATTGTTATACTCTTAAAATGACTTCAGATCATACAAAGTGATGGGACTTTGTATAGAGAGAGTCAAATAGGACATAAAGATTTTGAAGCAAACTACTTAAAAGAAGAAGAGAGATCAGCTGTGCGGAGATTTGCTTTTTCTAGCTTATTCTGAGCGAACTGTTCTGGCAACACTCACCTGGCCTCAAACAATCCCAGTTTCAGCCTTTGCCAACTTGTGGAAGAATGTTTACATCTGCCCTTGCCTGGCTTCAAGGTTCTGCTGTGGGGAGTTCTGTGCTGCTGGGAGATAAATGTTCCTCCTACTAATTATAGGTCCAACTCTCTTCCTCCCACTTCAAGTGTAAATTACCTCATCATAAAGAATTCCTTTTAAAACAGGATTTAATTCCCTGTCACTACCAATTGCTTCACAGCACTCAGGCAAGCCCCAAAATTGTTTGCAAAGTCTGTGTCCTCCAAAGAGAAGAAAGGAAACAAAAGAACAATGGAAAAATGCAACAGGGAATCAAAATAAACACACCAAAATTCATAGTCTCCTGACAATATTTTAGAAAGACACTTTACAAGCTTTTGGAACATTGCCATATCTGAATTTCACAGGAATTCTTATTGTCCAGAATAAAATAAAATACACCTTACAGCAAAAACAAATGCCTGTGTTCATATGAAGACTACTCAGTTGCATTACACACTTATGGATTACACTTTTTAAAGAAAGTGTTCTAATTAGTAAATAGAAATAAAATTTTTATGAGAGCTAATCTAGTCAAGTATCAAAATTTGAAAATATATTCTGATAAGTGTACTGAATCAGCCCATCTTTACCCTGAGTAGAACAGGGTAAAATGCTTTTGAGTAGTTTTTTCCAGAATTATATGATTATGAACATGTTGTAAGTTATAATATATTGGTGACGTATCCACCAGAACTTCTGGGCTCTAATAGTCACTTGAAATAAATGGACAGAAAAGAAAGTGAGCCAGCAGAATTACTGTAATAAAATGATCAAAATTTGATTCATAGAATTTCTTCTTTTGTAACAAACAAAAATAAAAAATTAATGGAATTAAGTAATATATATTTTTTACTAAGGACAATATGACATATAGAACAATAGCAACCATACCAAAAAGATTGGACTGTTCAGGAATGCTGTTTCTGTGGGCAATTTATGACTGTGAGTACTTGGGTGTGGTGATTTTCTGTTTCCTGGTTTTCAGGGTTGTGGCACTCTGTCTTTTTAAAGACAGAGTCTCTCATAATAATAAAGTTATGTCAAACAGAATTTTCATAAATAATTATTTTAATAGATTTTGGGGAAAATATCATTAGATATGGTATGGAATAGTTGAATAAATGCAGTTGCATACTTAGGAAGCACTACTCTAAATCAGAGAGATTAAAAGTCCAGTCCTTGAACCAGTAGCATTGCATCATGAGGGAATTTAGAAATGCAGATTCTTGGGCTCCACCCAGACTTACTGAATCAGACATTCTGGAGGTACAGCCCCGGATCTGTGTTTTAACAAATCCCCAAGTGATTCTCCGAGGTGCGCTAAGGTTTGAGAACCACTGTCTAAAAGAGGGCCGACTTGGGATAAAGTAAAGAGGAGGTTCCCAGGCAGGGATACCTGGTGAGAACTCAGTAATAAAGTGATGGGTAGCATGGATTTGGGCACTGCCAGCAGACAAAAATTGATACTTGAGAAGTCTATATAGGTACACATTTTAAAACTACTATCTGGAAATTTTCCTATTAAACCCTAAAATGATGCTGTTGTTTTCCTACATTTATCATCACATATTTTGGAGCTCATTATGTATTCTGTTGAGTTTAAAAAACCAATTAATTTATATGGAGGAAAATTCTGTACTTGAGAACCAAAAGAAGTTACCTATTAATCCTGTCTATAAAACTCTGCATTTTCTTTTCCATTCTAAAAATAGCTTCTGATAAAAAGAGAAACACAGTTTACTTTCCTGACAGTCATTCCCCCTGGATACAAGGGATTCAGTAGGACACAAATATAAGATTTTAGGGCAACTGTATGCTGCAGGGGAAAGTCTTCACATTCTCTTTAGTGAGAAGCAGAAATCATGCCTGTCTGGACGGTATCTAAATTGTCAGATGGTTAAACTATCTTGGCATTGATTTACCCATCCATCCATTTATCTATCTATTCATTCTTTCATTCTGTATTTTTGAGCATTTCTGTCTTTTCTGCATTGACATCTATTGTCTTTGTTTTTTCCTTCAGTTTGAGAGATTCCTGGCTTTTGACATGGTCTGTGATTTTTCTATTGTAACCTAGATATTTTAGGTATTATGTTGTGAGTCTCTGGATGTTATTTACACCTTCCTTTTGAGATGGCATCCTCCAGCCTGCTCCAGCAGAGGAAGGAAGAGGGACTGCCTTATTACTTCCAGGCAGGGTTAGAAGTCCAGGTTCCCCATTCAACATCTATTGACACATGAAGGGAGCTGGGGGTCTTCTTGTCACTGTAGAATGGAGGTGTGATTTTCAGCTCTCCATTAGAACTCTGCTGATACTTCCTTGGCTGATAGCATGAGGAATGCCTAGTAATTCCTCCCCAGGTGGCCTTCACTGACTTCCTGGGCAAAAGAGGGCAGAGGTCAGCCTCATTTTGGCTTGCTGGTTGTAAAAATCCTGACTCTCCTCTAGGCCTTCTCTGACATCTTTCCAGTGGAGAGGGGCCTCTTGTTACTTCCAGGTGAAGGTGAAAGTCCCGGTTCCCCATGGGGTCTCCACTGACCTTGTGTTTTGGGCGAGGCCTCCTTATCATCTGTTGGGATGGAAAGTTGTGGCTCACGTCTTTGACACCATCACAGTGAGAATCGGATAGGCTTGCCTTTTTATAGCCTGGTAGCATGGAAGTCTAGGCTTCCAGCTCAATTGCACTGATGTGGTGGGACACAGTTTTTCTGTGGTGTTTGTCTGGGGTAAAGCAGAGATCGACTAAGTGGTCTGTCTTGTTTTGTGCTCTTTCCTGGTCTTGTGGCTAAGAGAAAGCAGACTTTAACTGGGGTTTTTTTTGGCTTGTGCCCCTTGGTGTTTTTGAGTTTCAGCTTCCTTAGCTCCAGGTCATGAGAAGGAAAAAAAAAAATGCCAGTGGATTCACTACTATGCTATGACTTGAATTCTGAGTTTCATAGCTAGTCTACCTCATTTTTTCTACTGTTCAGAGTTTTGTTGTGCTTGTTCTATCTGTAATGTCCAGGGATTTTTGTTGTACTTAGCTGGAGGAATAGGGAACAGTATAGCTAATCCATCTTCCCAGAAGTGAAAGTCACTACTCTTTCATTTGTAAAAATTGTTATTTTTAAAATATTTGATTACACTTACTTAAAAAATCAATTAAGTCTGATTGTGAATTAAAGGTAATAATTTATCTCAGGCTGAAGAATTTTTGTATTTATGTGAAGTTAACAGAAACCCAGAACACTTATTTACATGACAGTATTTTTTAAACAACAACAAATTTCCTGGTAAATCTCTACTTATTAGCGTATAGTATTGGTGACACACTAGAGAAAATATGTTGAGTTAAATTTCCAGTAGAAAGCCACTAAAATCTTGATCAGAAAATTCCAGAAATGCTTGAATGAGTAGAATATGCTTTTGGAAAATACCAAATTCCAGACTTAGAGTCATATCTTAATATGATTCTACCTAAAGAGGTACTACAATTTCAGTTTGAATCTTAATTATTTCCTTGAAGGAGATAGAGGCAAGGATATGATAATTTACAAATCTGAAAACATTTGTTTAGTTTACTGCATAGCAATTTGTAACTACATTCTGTTCATCTTGAACAGTAAAACAAAACAACTAGTTTAAAAGAAAAGGCAAACACCTGAAGTGCTTAAAATAATCAAACTTCTACAAGTAAATACAATTCATCATCAAAATTTATCTTAAATAAATAAATGTATAAATTTGTATGTGTACATACATATGTCCAGATTATTTATAAAATAGGTTATTCTTGTTCACTTATTTTTATAAATTTTCTCTATTGACGTCCACATTTTAAGAAGTCCTGTAGATGGATTTGAGATAATGCTTGTGTGGCCAAGTGCCCACTTTGATGAGTAATACCACTTTTACACTGTCAACCAAAGAAAAATATTTCTTTTATTTTATTTATAATTAATTTTTCAACAAAGTTGATGTAAGGTTGTTTATAAAACAACCTTATAGTAAAATGATATTTACATGATTTAGGAAGTAAGGGTGCAGGAAAATAAGAATTATTCTAAATAAGGTAAAGCTAGTGGTGATATCAGCAGACAGATATCAGTAGACAAAGCATATGGCAACTACATACTTCATTAGAAACAGACTATAAAATACAGAGAAATACCATCAGTAATATGATTCAAGTGTTCTTAAAACCACAGCTATTCAAAGTACCAAAGCTTAAAAGGAATTTCTCCTTTGGGTCCATAGTATTGAGCTGAATTATTGTTCTCAACATCTTCTTTACAAAACTTCCAATATAGATTTATTAGATTTTTTGAAATTAAAAATGTAAATTTTATTTATTTAAAAATCAAATTAAAATCAAAATGCATATCACTAATTCTATAAATAATTGCTTTAAAACAAATGTTAATAAATAATATAGCATTATGTAATATAATATAATATAACATATATAGTATAAATTGTCAATGCCTCCCTGCAAAGAGCACAAGAGTCATATCTGTAGTTTTACAAACTTGCGTTCATAACTCATTGTAACAAGGGAAAACACATTCCATGGAAAACCATATGGTGTCCCAATAAAAGGGTGTTAGAAAGGGCTTATTGTATGCAGGATTTGGGCAAAGTGATTTGGGGGAACAGTCAAGGAAGTTGAGATTTCCTCTGAATTGGTGGCTGTGAGGAAGCATATTAATTCTATGATCTTGGTTAATCTTATCTAGAAGAAAGGAAAAACCTGGTGAAATGAAAGCTATAAAGACACCACAGTCACTCATGTGAGTCAGGAGAGAAAGACATTTAGTATTGTGGTTTGCACAGTGACCATGTTTGTGCCCGTGTTTAGACAAGACTAAGAAGCAGTACTGCTTGTTTGTTTGATCTCACTTCATTGCAGTTAGAGTGACCTCATCTGAGGTTAGTGTTCTCTGAGATTGTCTGGGTTCAACAGGGCAACACCATGGCCTGCATGATAATGCCGGGCTAGCACTTAACAACACCAACGTACTACTGCTAGTATGAGGCCAGTTTCTGAACATCAGGATCTACTCTTCTCTTGTTAACCTTCTCTCTATATAATGTTTTCATAATAGCTATGAGTATACATATTCATATTTGCTTAAAAATAAAATTACAGCACACCGATACATGTAGAAATATAATTTGCTTTTCACTTAATATATTACTAAAACATTTCCACATCAACAAATATGGAAACAAAACTTTCTAAATTCTCACTTTTAATGAGAACCTGGTACTTGATCATATGCATGCAACTTGATTTTTTTTAATTATATTTTGATAACTAGCTTGTGAGGTAAACTTTCAAGTGCATTTACTTTTGCTAACTTTCTCTGAGGTTAAATTCCTAGAAGTGGAGTTTTCTAGGCCAAAGAGTAGTAATATTTTTAAGACTTTTAATTCATACAAGTTGTCTAAATTATGTCACTTTATACACGTATCATCAAAGTATAAGATGGACCTTTTGTTCCTACTACCTCTTCAACACTGATTGTTGTAAGATTTTTAAAAAACACATCTCTCTAGGCAGATAAGTGATAAAGTTTATCACATAGTTGCTCTAATTTGCTCCAGTAATACTAAGTAGATAGTATTTATTAACTGTGTGCTGGGCATTATGCTAAATCTTTACAAATCTCAGGGAGAGGTGGAAAAAATACACATTTCAGTTGAGTAATGAACGGCTATAAGCTAAAATCAACAACCTCAAATGAAGCCACAGTCGAATCCTACCAAATGAATACTAAAATTTCATTTAAAGAAACAGCTAATTTTAGAATTTTCCTTCATTATTTTATTAATTATTAAAAAGTTTGGAAAATAACATTTATTTTCCAGAAGCAGTAATTTCTTAAAACTTTTAGCTGGTACACTATTCCTATGATCACTAATTACAAGAATGACAAGATGCCCACTTCAGCTAGAATGTTTTACCACTAACCTCTTTTGCACAGAGCAGAATATATTTCTGGAAGAATATTTTTTTAGCGGAATATTTTCTAGAACAAACTTTGTTCTTAAGATTCCCAGCTTAGGGAAAAAAATCCCTTTTTTTTTAACTACTGAAAATTGCTGATGGTCTCAAGTAATTACTTAAAAATCAAATTTTTGTTTAAATTTTTAGCTACTATAATGCAAATCTATAAGGAGTGTCTTAAAGCAATCTTGTCAAATTTGCTGTTTTTTTAACATTTAATTAGTAAGCATAAAATATGATTTGAGTATTTCTTTTTTCTCTGAATTTTCTTCTTTTCTTCTTACTCTATTGTGTCTGGATGTAGATGATTAATCATAGTTTTTATTGTACATGACATTAGAGTTTTTCATAAAATTTTAGAGTGGCAGAGTTGGTATTTATTCACCCTCAAAAGATATCAAGAATACCAGATTTCTTGGAAGACTTATAATTTAAATAAAATTTAAGAAGTAAGTATTAATTAGAATTCATAAATTTTAATTTTTAATGTGTTAATATACCAAAACTTATAAATATTTAAGAATATGATAAAATCTAATTTTAATTCTGCTGGCATGCCATATTATATAAGTTTGGTAAGCATTTCTTTTTTTTAGGCAATCTAGCTAAAAGATTCATAATTTAGGTAGATAATATTTCCTTTCTTTTACCTATTCATTCTCTTGCAATCCAGTTTTGTTAGGATAATCTGGAAATTTCTATCTAGTTTACTATCTTCAAATTACTTTTTATAATAAACCTTCTCTTTTTAGAAACACTGACATCTGAATACTCTCCTATAATTGTACTTACAGCAGTTAATCTAATGCAACGCTTTGGTTTCTTTGTTATTTTAATCCCCTTTTTTGTTTTTATATTTCTTTTTTCTTGGTTTTTTTTTTTTCAACAAGGACTAGCAAAAGACAAGTACAGTCAATTTTGATGTTTGGAACAAAAGAATATTTCCTTTGGAAGTATAAATATTATCATTTGGATAGTCTCAGCATATAAATAATTAAAGTCATGGGGGCTGATGATATCACTCAAGGAAATTGTACATTAAAAAAAGAAAAGTGATCCTAGGGCTGAATACTGCAAAACATTTGAGGGGAAAAAATGCAGAAGAGAAAATTTAACAAATAAGACTAAAATGGGATTCCTGCTTTTATATCATAAATTTTATTTTTTTCTGTTTCCTTACCATATGACCAAGATGGGCTTTAATGTTTCCCTCAGATTGACTAAATTTTAGCCAAGCTTCTTCTTGATGGTAGGTCCTTTTTTTATAGCATTTACTTTAGAAAATTGCAATTGTAAATTGTTTCTTTGCTCCTTGAGATATAAATGTTTTTAATAGTCTCTTGACAGTTTTAAAACCCAGAAATACCTTTCTGGACCTGGGACCCACTTTTCTGAAATGTAATCATTATGGAAGATAGCACCTTTATTTCCCTGTCTCTGTGGGAGGGTAGGAGCCTAACCTCATGGGTGCCTTGCTCTAAGTTGTAAAACGACCTCTTCTCATGAAGATATGAGGAACTTTGCTCTTCCTGTGGGTAAGGTCAGTGAACAAATACACATGGCCTCAGATCCCCCATGCCATCTCTTAAAACCACTTCTGCCTTTTGTTTCAACAGGAGCTCAGACTGGCTTCTCTACCCTTTTGCAATAGCCTTGAATAAAATGTCTTCCTTGTTTGTTTAACATTGTCTTATGTAGTTTTTGCTTGACAGCTGTGCCTGCCAAAATCTTTTGGTTTGTTGTAGTTTCCTGGACCTCATTGCTTGATGCCACAGACATTCTTAAATTCTTCTAACTCACAGCAGATAAAAGGACTTGAATGGAGGTTTCTTTGTAGGTTTTTTTTTTTTTTTTTTTTTGCGGTATGCGGGCCTCTCACTGTTGTGGCCTCTCCCGCTGCGGAGCACAGGCTCCGGACGCGCAGGCCCAGTGGCCATGGCCCACGGGCCCAGCTGCTCCGCGGCATGCAGGATCCTCCCGGACCGGGGCACGAACCCCGCGTCCCCTGCATAAGCAGGCGGACTCCCAACCACTGCGCCACCAGGGAAGCCCTCTTTGTAGGTTTTAAGACCTCATTAGTGGGACTTCCCTGGTGGCGCAGTGGATAAGATATCCGCCTGCCAATGAAGGGGACGCTGGTTCGAGCCCTGTTCCGGGAAGATCCCCCATGCCGCAGAGCACTTAAGCCCATGCGCCACAACTACTGAGCCTGCACTCTAGACCCTGCGCTCTAGAGCCCGCGAGCCACAACTACTGAACCCACACACCTAGACCCCGTGCTCCACAGAGAAGCCACTGCAATGAGAAGCCTGTGCACCTCAACAAAGAGTAGCCTCTGCTCACCACAAGTAGAGAAAGCCCACACACAGCAACAAAGACCCAACGCAGCCAAAAAAATAAAAATAAAATTAAATCTTAAAAAAAAAAAAAAAAAAGACCTCATTAGTTTTCATTCCTTCACCTCCTTCTGGGACTTCTTGGACTACTGCTTTGCCTTCCAACTTGTAAGGTCTGGTCCTACTTGTGAGAAATATCCTGTGTGCCAGAATTTTGTTTTCCTCTTCAGTCTGATTCCATCTGCACTTGAACTGCCAACTTCTTCAAAGTTTCTGGCTTGTTCTCATCTCAGGCTTCCAATCCCAGAAGATGTTATTCTCCAAACTACATTTTCTAGGTGATTTCTTTTCACAGTGAAGAAGTATGAATCATATGTGTCCTCAAGATGCCATTATTTTCCTGGAATTCATCCTGGGAACCAAGAAACCCACTCAAGAAGCAAATAGAAATAATAGACACATTTTAAATTCATGTTTACTTAAATAACTTATATTCCTTCTTTAAAATCAATCTTTACCCCTTTCCTCCGCTCCACCCCAACTCTAGGGCTCAATATTTTACAACTTATAGCTTCTTTCTGGGCAACCTTTTCTGCATGCAACCTTTTCTTCCTTGACTGATGTTTTGTAAATGATATTCGGTTGTCTTCAAGCTTGTCCTCACTGGCTAAGGTAGTGGGGAAGACAGTGCTGAGACTGACTTTGCATCACAGCAACATTATCTTCATCTACATCTTTGGGTAAAACTTTATGGTTCTGTAGGCATGTACTTTCACCATTTATAGGGGCCATGTTTTAGTAGATTTGCTTCTTGTCTATGTACATCGATATTCATCTGGACTGTTGAGTGTTTAGAAATGTGGGTGTGGCTGGAAGGCCAATCAAGTGACCTTCTCTTGTTATTTCTGGAGCTTCTGATTTAACAGATTGAAAAATTATTTAGGAAAACAATTCTGAATTACTCGGTAAGCTGTGAACATGTATGCCAATCATGTTTAGACAAATCCTTGCCTTATTACTATTCTTTTTTTGTTGCGGTGGTGGGTAAAATAAACATATTAATCTCTCTACGTCCTCTGTTTCCTCATCTTTGAAAATGGGAATCATTATGATTACCCCTGGTTTGTTATGAGGACTCAATTATATAATGCGTGAAACTGATCACACTGGTCTTGGAACCTATTATATAATCAATAAATAGTAGCTACTGTGGCTATCCATGAGGAAAGGGTAAAAGAAGAGTATTTGTAGAATTTTAACTTCTCTTTTCCTTTCTACAGAGAAGTTTTTTGTTTTGTTTTTAGCTTAGAATTGAAGTATTTATAAGGAAATATGTAGTCAGAGAGAGGGAGGAACATTTTCTTTTTTTTTTTTTTTGGCCACACGAAGTGGCATGTGGGATCTTAGTTCCCTGACTAGGGATCTAATCTGTGCTCCCTGCAGTGAAAGCACAGAGTCCTAACCACTGGACTGCCAGGGAATTCCCAGAAACGTTTTCTTAAATTCTAAGTTTATGTGCATTCAAGTTTTAAAAACATCTTTCCTCCAAATAAAGTTAACTGGAAAACCCTATTACTCACGTCTAACTAGAGAAATGCTACCATTGCTAACGGCAAATTAATAAGGTAAGTAATAGTATAGTAGGGGTACTTATGTGGCCATTAAGGCATGTAAATCATTTAATCCCCTTCTGTGTGTTGAGCATCATGTTGGATTTAATAAGTACATGAATTAACACTAAAGAGTTTACAGAGTAGATGAGGACATAAAGCAAATAATACAAAAGCTAAAATATACAAAAGCTTAAAAATAACATAAGTATGAAAGAAGAGAGCTCTCTAAAGACGCTGGAGACAATAGTGACAGGATCTTACATATTCACACTGTACAATGTATTATAACATTAATTCTTTAATTTAAATCTCACCAAAACATACTGTTTTTAAATTACAAACTAAAGATTAGAGATGTTAATTCACTTCTAAAATTCACATACATGAAAAGTTCTAGAGCTGAATTTATAATCTATGCTTTCTGATTACATACCTGTACATTTCATCAGCTTGGCTTTATAACAAATAATCAATATGACTCAGTCAGATTCTTCTTGGCTGCTTCTTGACCCATAGTTCTTTGACATTACAAGATAATACTTTGGTCAATTTTTTTCTTTTACCACAAGACCATTTTGTCAAATATTATTAAGAAATGGCCTGTGTTTAACAATTATTATTCAAAGGCTCTGTTAAGGTTTTTTTGCAATTCTAAATTGCTAAAATCTGAAAATTTATTTTATAATCCACTCACTTTCTTATACATTCCATTTTATTTTGTTGCACAGTGAAATAGAGCACATTCAAAGTGTTAAAAGAATTCCGTTTCTACATGGTTGTCATTGATAAGGAAATTTTATTTCATATAGCCTATGAAAGCAGCAACTGAGGGTCAACTTTGAAGGCCATGCTGATGAAGATTTATGTTGCCTGAAGGCAGAGTCCCTAAATTAGGGGTCAAAGCATCAGTGAAACTTCTACCACAGTAATGAAGAATTCACTTTCTAAAACCCTTCTTCAGCTTTGAAAATCATTGTAAAGATACATTACTTGGCAAATGGTGGAGAGAGGACATCATTTTACATTTTAGGATAAGATTACGTTATGAATGATCTCAGTGCTGAGTAAAGAAAATAAAGAGAAAAAGGGAAACTAGGGAATTCTACGCAGTGATATTTTTGTTTAGCATTCATAAGGAAAAACTATGAGTTGTTTATAAAAACTTATATTTTGACAGTACATTTATACTAGTGTATTATTAATCTATTGAATAGGCTTAGGGCTATCATTTTATAAACTGGTTTTAAATTCAGTAGTTCTTAACCCTTTTCAGCCACTGTCTTCTGTGAACACTTAATGAAAGCTATGAATTCCCTCCCCCTAATACTTACACATGCATGTACAATTTTATTTATAAATAAACATGGGACTCATAGAAACCTTCTGAAGCCCTGACCATTGACCTATGCAGGATACATCTGAACATATACTATGTCATCACTGAAGTCTCTTCTCTAAATAATTCAAAAGCATTTCTGACAATTATTTCTGATAGACCCAATATAATTTTATGATGTTGCAGCATGGGCTGGCTATTGCTCTTTGTGAACTGTTGTGTTTACTTCAGCTCTTCTTTCTTTGTTCACCCGTTCCTATCTTATTTTTGGATTGTTTTAATGATATTTATTTTAATTTAAATATTAGCTTTCATTTTCTACTTTTTTTTTTTTTTTTTGGCCATGCCACGTGGCTTGCAGGATCCAGTTCCCCGACTAGGGATTGAACCCGGGCCACGGCAGCGAGAGCCAGGAATCCTAACCACTAAGCCACTTCTAACTATATTTTTGCCTCATTTTTTAGTGGTTAGTCTAGAAATTGATATACATCATCAACTTAAAAAAATTTTACACCTTAATTGAAGTATAATAAATAGAATATATTTAAAGAATACAATGCAATGTGTTTGACATATGTATACACCTCTGAAAATATAACCACAATCAAGGTAATAAGCGTATCTATCATCCCCCAACGTTTTCATTTGCCCATTTATATTCCGTCCCTTCCCTCTCTACCTCCCCTCTTCTCCTAGAAAGCACTTATCAGCTTTCTACTACTATAGACTAGTTTGTACTTTCTAGAATATTATATAAATAGAATAGAATCTGTGCTCTTTTTATTGACTGGCTTATTGACTTAGCATAATTATTCTGTTGCATGCATCAATAGTTGATTCCAGTTGCTGAGTAGCATTCCATGTTATGAATATGACATAATTTGTTTACCCTTTCACCTGTTGATGGACACTTGACCTTTTTTTGATATGGGACTATTGCAAATAAACCTGCTATGAATATTCAGATACAAATGTTTGTGTGCACATATGCCTTCATTTCTCTTGTCTAAATGCCTAAGAGAGTAATTACTGGGTCTAAGGCACTCCCCACATTGCATGTCTTTCATTACTCTCAAGTAATGAACCTCGGCACTTCACCTATGGTATAAAAACCTTGCAATTTTCTGGGTTCATTTAATACCTCTGCCCTTTACACTACCGTTGCCATATGCATTATATTATAAACCCCTCAAGATTATAATTTTTGTTTTAGACCAGCCTATACATTTTAGGTAGAGTAAGAAAACAAATTGTCTTTAACTTCACCAAGATATTTACCATTTGCAATACTCCTCATTCCTTCTTGAGGGTCCAAGTTTTAAGGATTTGCAGTAATGCAGGCCTTTGGAGAGAGATTCTTAGTTTTTTAATCTGAAATATTTTTATTTTGCTGTTGCTTAAAGGTTATTTTCTCTGGACAGAGAGTGGAGGGTGGATTGTATATTGTTGTTTTCCAGCATTGCTAGGATGTCTCACTGTCGTCAGCCCTTCGTTCCTTCTGAGGAGAAGCCAGTGGTTATCTATGTTGTCATTTCCATCCATGTAATTTTCATCTTTGGTATTTAGCTGTTTCTACACAGAATTGGGGTTCCCCCTCACAGGCTTTCTCATTTCTGAGATTCACACCTCAATTTCTAGTATCTATGTTTGCAGTGAAGTCTGTTCTCTAATTCTCCATGATAGTAAAACATGGATTTCTGAGTTCCAGCTACCTTCTTGTAGCCACCTGGCAGATCTCAGATCCAAAGCTGTAAAAAAAAAAAAAGATGAGAAAAAGTGAAAACTTACTCCATGCTCTTCTTTTCTAAATGTTAATGCCTCCATAATATTGATCTAATTTTATTCACTCTCCAGTGTCTTCAGGTAGTTATTTTATAAATTTTGCCCAGGGTTTTGTTTTTACATATTTAAAGGTTGGTCTGACAAGGAACTTAGTCATGATGAGAAGGGAAAACTTTTTTGTTTTTAATGTGGAGAGATTTGAAGACATTTAAAGGATTATGGGAAATAAACAGAAAAGAAGGGGATTTTAAAGATAATGGAGAGCAAGGGAACTGATGGAGCCTGGGCACTAAAGGAGAAAGACAGTGAGACATCTAGTGAACAGATATATGAGCCTTAGACAGGAGGACACAAATGGTGAAAGGAGTAAGGGAAGGGATGCTTTATGAAGATAAAGTTTGTAGGTATTTTCAAATAGATTCAGAGTGCTTCTATCATATTCTTTCTATTATCTGAAGTATAAAGAAGTGTAAGCTCTATTTATGGTGTACAGTCATGTCGGTAATACTATAGAGTACATTCTGTAAAAACAGGAATTTTTAAGTATTCCATAATTCATATTCTTTTCTCTAGCTCCCTAACTGAGCCTTCACATAGCTTCCTACACCTGAGATTGGCTTCACAGTGGGATGGCATGTCTACCTACATGAAGTGTTTCTCCCCCTGAAACACTCAGGTACCTCACATTTAACATCTTTGTTCACAAACTGGCTCCTAACAAGCAAACTAACATATGAAAAAAAGAAGGAATAAATGAAACAAAATGAAATAAAATAACCATTAATGATGCAAAAGACCTCAGAAGACATTTATTCTCTTCTTTGAAGAAATTCTTATGAACTGATTTGCAGACCTTTAATCCCTTCACAGCACAAGTGGGAGAAAATTCCATGTCTTTCAGACAGATGGATGAGAAGACATGCCAAAAACAGTCACTTCACTGGGTCTAAAAGAGACCAGCCAAGCTATTGGTGATGACAGGGACAGATGGGAAAGACTGAAGTCTGCAGTATACCCAAAATGCAACAATATTTTGGTTGGTGTTATACCTATCTATACTTATCCCAATTTTGCTGAAAAAAGGGCAATAAAATTGGAATTGAACAGGAGAAATAGTATGGGCAGCCTCACCCAATTCCCCAGGGTCTGGAACATCCAAAGGTAATACCTTGGCTCAACAAGACTTCTGGCTTCAGACTAACACACTATTAAGGCCAACAAGACTATGGTTTCCCAGCAGCAGTAACAGCATAGACTGGTAAGGGTTGGTTTATCCAGAATGAGGTCAGTCTTCCTATTACTGTGACTCAGTCCCAGACGAACTGAACACTCGGCTGCTCAGCTTAGTGCAAGACATAGAAATGAGCTCTTTCTGTTGAACAGAACACAAATTATTTCTATACCTCTCTCATTGTTCTTCTACGTAAACATCCTGTATAATTTTTTTTAAAGCATAGGAAATAAAAAGAAGCAAGTAATGTGACATAACAATCAAGAATAAAATTAACAGAGGTTAACCTCCAAATGACCCAACCACTGGGATTAGTAGACAAAGACTTTAAAACAGCCATTATAAAAATGTTCTCAAATATGCAGGAAAAGATATAAATAATTGATGAATAGATGTGGAAATCATAGAATGAAAAATGAACAATAAGAACAAACTAGAATATGTGCTTCAAGAAATCTAAATAAAACTAAAACCCCTGGACACTATATATGGAAGAAACACAAGAAGATTCTGAAAGGTAAAGAGCAGAAGAGAGGCTGTCCAGGGACATGGTAGTGAATTCTCCTGGGTTTTCTCTTATGTCTCACAGATCCCAGACATGGAGTTGAAGAAAATGACAACCCAGAAATGTCAACAAGCACAGAGAGCAAAAGCCCTGACAAACCCTACTATCTAATCAAAGGACCAGGAAAGGGGCAGTGCAGCCAGATATAAAACTTTTTGCCAAACCCTACAGAAAAATGTATGGCCCCATACCCACCCATGCCAGCAAAAGCCAGGTAGGGAACCTAGACTTGTGCCCTCATGAGGCTACACTGAAGCACTCCACTACTGTGGTTGTTTCAGAGAAGGCAAAGAAGGGAGCTGAGAATTTCATTCCCATTGGCCAGCAATGAGACTTTCACTGCCTCCCTGCTCCTCAGCCCCACCCACCACGGGAGATCACATGGGGAACCTGGACTTCCACTCCCATCAGGCAGTAACAAGGCACCCCTTTCTCCCTCTGCTGGGATGGTTTTGAGAAGGCCTAGTGGAAGGTCAGTACTTTCACCATCATCCAGTGGTTATGAGGCCATCTCCACTCAGTGGAAACAACTTGGGGCACCTGAGCTCCTACCCCTACCCAGCAGTAATGAAGGACACCTCTTTTCACATGTCAATGGAAGCCAAATGGGGAACTGGGACTTTTACTGCCACTGCAGTAATGAAGTTGCATCCCACCTTCCCCAGCTGGAGCAGTGTCAGAGTAAGGCAGCTAAAACTGAAGATTGACATAAGATACAGAGTTTTATAATATAATACAGAAGTGTCAAATTTTCAGTCAAAAATTACTTGTCATACAAAGAACCAGGAAAATTTCAAAATGAATGAGAAAAAATAAGCACTAGATGCCAATACCAAAAAGACAGATATATTAGAATCATTGGACAAATGGTCATCATAAAAAATGCTTCAATGAGGAGTTACAAACACACTTTTAACAAATGAAAAATTAGAAAACTTCAACAAATAGTCTCCATAAAGAAATAGAACATATAAACAAGACTCAAATGGAAACTGAAACTATATTTTAGAACTGAAAAATATAAAACTGAAATAAAAAGCTCAGCAGATGAGTCAACAGCAGAAAAGAAGGGACAGAGGAAAGAATCAGTGAACTGTAAGATAGAACAATACATATTACTCAAATTGACAACAAAGAGAAAATAGATTTAAAACAAAAAAGATTCAGAGATCTGTGTGACTACATCAAAAATTCATGTCACTGGAGTCCAAAACGAAAGGTGAGTAAGGAAAGGACTGAAAAAGTAATAAAAATTGATGCCTGAAGACTTCCCAAACTGGGCAAGAGACATAAACCTAGAGATTCAAGAAGCTGAGTGAACTGCAAACAAGATAAACCCAAATAAACCCAGGTCAAAACACATTTTTATTAAATATAAGAAAAGTAAAAATGAAAAAGAAAAAAATTATTGAAAGTTACCAGAAAATGGCAATGACAATAGGGGAATTTTTTTGAAAGGTAGCAGATTTCTCATCAGAAACCATGGAGGCCAGAGGAAGGAACATAATATTTTTTAAGTGCTGAAAGGAAAGTACTGTCAACCCAGAATCCTATACAAGGTGAAAATATACTCCGTAATTGAAGGGGAAATCAAAGCATTCTCAAATGAAGAAAATGAAGTGAATTTGTCACCAGCAGACCTACCCTAAAAGAATAGCCAAATGAAGCTCTTGAAACAGAAAGGAAAGAATAAAGCTTGGAATATCACAACAACGGACGCAGATGAGACTTCCCTGGTGGCAAAGTGGTTAAGAATCCGCCTGCCAATGCAGGGGACATGTGTTTGCGCCCTGGCCCAGGAAGATCCCACATGCCGCGGAGCAACTAAGCCCATGCACCACAACTACTGAGCCTGTGCTCTAGAGCCCATGAGCCACAACTACTGAAGCCCACACCCCTAGGGCCAGTGCTCCCCAACAAGAGAAGCCGCCAAAATGAGAAGCCCGCGCACAGCAACGAAGAGTAGCCCCCATTTGCCACAACTAGAGAAAGCCCGCATGCAACAAGAAGAGCCAATGCAGCCAAAAATTAATTAATTTAAAAATATATATATTCCTTGTAAAAAAAAAAGAAAGGATGCAGACAGTAAGCAACGTGAATAAATAAAATTGACTTCCCTTCTCTTGAGTTTTCTAAATTATTTTTGATAGTTGAAGTAAAAATTGTAACACTTTATGAAGTGGTTCTAAATATATGTAAAGGAAATATTTCAAATAATTATATTACAAATGCTTGAGGATAAAGAGATATAAAGGGATGTAAGTTTCTACACTTCACTTGAACTGATAAATACCAGTATACTAAGTTGTGTGTATATAATGTAATAACTAGAGTAACCACTATAAAATCTGTACAGAGAGATACACTGAAAAACAGAATACACAGATCACAATAGAATTCTTGAAAACAAAAAAACTGAAGTAATCTACAGAGAGGGAGAATAAACAATACAAAAAATAACATGGTAAAATTAAACCCTAAAACCTCAGTAATGACCTTAAATGCAAACAGTAGAAATACAATTGTTAAAGACAGAGACTATATTTTACCAATCTCTGGATAAAAATCAGGATAAATCAAACTGTATGCTGTCTACAAGAAACTCACAAATATAATGAGATAGACTGGTTGAAAAAGAAGTATGGAAATATATGTAACATATATGTTTGTTTTATACATACTAATATATAATATATATTACTTATATATATTAAATATATAGGTATATATTTAGAATATATATAACAAATATTAGTCAAAAGAAAGCAAGAGTACTATATTAGATAATGGAGTCTTTAGAGCAAATAAAGTTACAAGAGACAGAGAGGGATTATTATATATAAGAAAAACGTAAATCTACCAAGAAAATATGGCTATCCTAAATGTGTTTGCAACAAACAACAGTGGTACAAAATATATGAAGCAAAAAGTAATAGAACTTCAGCACAATTTTTTTTAATATTAAAATAGCTAGCTAGTGGGAACCTGCGGTACAGCACAGGGAGCTCAGCTCGGTGCTCTGAGATGACCTAGATGGGCGGGACGGGAAGGGGTGGGAGGTCCAAGAGGGAGGGGATATATGTATACATATAGCTGATTCACTTCGTTGTACAGCAGAAACTAACACAACATTGTAAAGCAATTATACCTCGATTAAAAAAATAGAATATAATAAAAAGTGATAGAACTACATTGCTTAGACACTTTTAAAAAGTGATTTGAAAACTAGTAACAGGAACTGTTACTTTGTTTTGTTTTTGGCCGCACCATGTCCCTTGCGGGATCTTGGTTCTGAGATCTTGGTTCCCTGACCAGGGATCGAACCCACACCCTCGGCAGTGAAAGCGCAGTCTTAACCACTAGACCCCCAGGGAATTCTCACTTTTTTGACTATAATTAAATGAGAAGGAAGAGAAATATGAAGGCAAAGGACTGTGTTATGATTTTGTAAAACAAACAAACACACAAAAATCACTATGGAGGCAAAAGCTTTAATCAAATGTTTACTCATATTTTCCTAAAATAAAAGAGAGGAGGGGAAGAGTAGGAGAACGGAGAGGGAGAGAATATAGGTTTTATTTTGGAGGAACGTTTTCGGACTCAGATAAATTTGAAAAATGCCTAGGGTTAATGTAAAGTGGATCCAGAATTGGCAACTAACTGTGCAGAAACTGCTCTAAGTACTTTATAGACCTTATCTCCTTTAACACGAACTATATTCTTTCTGAGTGAGAAATTATTCCCTTTCTGAAGATGAGAAAGCTAAGGGCCAAAAAGGCAAAGTAACTTGTTCGAGGGTTATAAAACCTAAAAAAAGTTTGTTTTTTTTTTAAACTTGCATTGTTTCACAAACACATCTTTTCTTACATGTACATTTCACTGTTTTGACAGATACCTTCACCTGTGTAACAACAGCCAGGTCAAGAGACAGATCATTTCCATTACTCCAGGAAGTTCTCTAGAAGGTTACGCGATTCCTGAGAGACACTTTGGACATCTATCTTTTTACAGGTACACCTCCACATTACTTGCATTAAAAGGGAGATGGAAGTTGTTAGAGATAAGCAGTGTGAGAGCAGCAGTGTTCATAGCTCATGTAAATAGCTCATGGAGAGCCAAGTGATAAAGGTTGAAAAAGTAAAAACAAAACCTCAAAAACATACTTCGGCAAATTTAACTCTGTTCTTCTTCATAGTTCATGAGATTATTACTGTTTTGTAAACTAGTTCTACTTTTTAGTTTCATATTAATACTCATACACATTTAACTATTTTATTGAGTGCTTTCTATGTACCAGACACTATACTAGGCGTCTTCTATGCATTCCCATTCAATACATTTGAGATAATTACCATTTATTAATTCCCATTTTACAAACAAAATTGAGGCCCAGAGAGCTTACACAGCTTCAGGATCTGCACCTAACTCTAAAATCAGAAACCAAATTCTTAACCCTGATGGTGTTCCATGGATCATTCTGTAATACTAAATTATATCTGGTACTTTGTTTTTTAGGAGGCAATAAATTATGTACTGTCTAGGAAATATGTAATACCTTTCCAGTAGTTGACTTCAAATCTAGTCAATATGTCTTTGCTTAGTATCTGCCATCGTATACACTAGGCAGTGGTTACGTAAAGGTGAAAATATAATCTCAAGGAGTTCAGCATATTTGATGAATTGAAAAAAACCATAGTATTTTCAATTAAAAATCCTGGATTCAGGGACTTCCCTGGTGGTCCTGTGGTTGGGACTCCATCCTTCCAATGCAGGGGGCATGGGTTCAATCCCTGGTCAGGGCACTAGGATCCTGCATGCCTTGTGGCATGGCTAAAAAGTGGGGAAAAAAAATCCTGGATTCAATTTTGGAATTTTTTTTTGTCTTTTTGGTTTTTTTTAAACTCTATGACCTTAGATCATATTGTTTCTGTTTCAGTTTCCCTGTCTGTAAAATAGAAGTAACTACTTCACAGTGTTGTTTAGAGGATCAAATGAGATAATATGTATAGGAGTAAAATTCTAAAGTGTGGAGTAAAATTCTAAAGTGTGAGGTAAAATCTTACGGATTATTGTACTAATAACTACAGTAAATTTGATTAATTCTATATGAGAGGCATTGGTTATGAAAGAGCGTGGGTAGCTAAGGAGTAATTCATTTTACTGAAGAAAACAGTATGGGGAGTAAACGTAAATGGTTGGTTAGTAAACATTTTACAGAAGAAGCGGCAATTAAGATCGACAAATTAAAACACTGTCGGTGAGTAAAGAAGGGATAAGGTTATCTATTGTTTGTTAATTGAGATAACTTACTCCTCTTGTGTTTGATAAAAAGTGTGTCGCTATAATTCATAAATTAGAGCTTGAATAAAGATTCTACATGAGGGGAAAAAAAAAAGAAGGAAAAAAAGTGATAGAACTGAAGAGAAATAAAGTCCACAATTATATTGGAGACATCAATACTCCTCTCTCAACAACTGATAAAACAACTGGCAGACAATTAGCATGGACTTAGGAGAATTCAAAACGATTAACAAAATGATTTACTCAACATCTATAGAATACTCCACTCAACAACAGCAGAATACACATTTTTTTTCAAGAGCTCATAGAACAAATTCTAAGACAGACCATATCCTGGGCCATAAATCAAAGCTTGACAAATTTAAAAGAAATGAAATCATACAGTTTGTTCTTTGATCAAACAATGGTATCACATTTGAAGTTAACATAACTAACATAAGAAAATCTCCAAAGACTTGGAGACTAAATCACATACTTCTAAATAATCCATGAATCAAAGGGTAAGTCTCAGAAGAAAGAGCAAAAAACATTATCAGTGACCTAAATGCCCATTAACAGAATAATGGATACACAAATTATGGTATATCTAAACAGTAGAAGACTATTCAGCAATAAAATAGTAATGAACTACTTGAACACTCAGCAACAGGAATTAATATCAAAAACACGCTGAGAAAAAGAAGCTAGACACATACAAAAAAGTTAAAGATCAAAGAACACTAACCTAACGATACAGAATCGTGGTTCCATATGGAAGGTGAGGGATGGACAGAAAAGGGAAACTTTCTCAGGAGACAGGGATGTACTATATCTCGATTACAGTGTAGGTTATACAGGTTATACAGGTTATACAACTGTAGGTTATACAGTTGTATATGTTTTCAAAACTCATCAAACTGTATACTTAAGATCTCAACATTGTATGAAACGTAGTCCTACTTCAATAAAGATACAAAAAATTAAATAAAACAGAATAATTCTTAACTGCATCCTCTTTTCCCTTTTCTTATATATTCTATTTCCAAATGCTGTTGATCTATCCTTCAAAGTATCTCTCAAAGTGTATCACATTCTATTAGCCCTGCTGTCACTGTCCTGGACGAGATCTTCATTTGGACGGGGACAATCTCCATAGTTATCCCCTTGACTTCAGTCCTTCAGTCCTGTTAGTCTTAAACCATTCTCCCCAAAGTTTCTAAATGATTAAAAGAAAAAAAAATGTTAACATCTCCCATAGATAGAGTTCCAGTGCCTTAGCACACAAGGCACACCTTGATTTGCTGTTTGCCAATGACTTTATTTTGTAATCATCTTTTCATATGCTTGCCTTCTCATTAGACTATGTGCTTTATGAAGACAGGACTAAATCTTATTTTTTTAGTAAATCTTAATTAATGTTTGCTGAAAGCATAAGTAGAGTACATTAGTTGATTCCCCTGAACTGGCTACTCTCTGCTGTGATTTTGAGGTCTTATTTTGTCAAAGCAAATTAGATCTTATTGTACAGATGATGCAAAATTTTTGTTAGAACAATATGCTTTAACCTTACCTAACATTTTGACTGCCAGCCAGAGAATGAACTTAAGTTTTTCTTTCTCAAAATTGATTTATCACAAATTGCAATTGGTGAAGCGATTAAAAAATAGATGTCAGTTCACCAAAGGAATAATTTCTAATTGAAATCTATACATTGGCAACACAAAAAGTGTCCTAACAAATTTCTTCATATTTGATTTCTCTCCTCTTATAAAAATTGATTTAAAAGGCTTTGTATTAGTTGGCAATACTAATAATTTAAGAAAATTAAACAAAGAAAATACATGCACTAATACCATATTAAGTATAAATACAGCTCATAGCTTGAAACTAACATTCTTTTAAAAAAAATTCTTCAAACTATCAGGATTGAAAGTATTTTAACCATATGTATTCATCCTATATTCTCAAAAGCATAAGCCTATAAACATTTCAAAGTCTAAAATATTTTGCCAGGTTCCTGATATTTTTTATTAAATTTATATTTTCATAAATAAAGATTAGTATTAAACAAAATCAGTTATTTTGGACACTTTGCTAATTCAACCAAAATTGCACTCAAGATTTATTAATCTTTTGATGAACTCTACACCGCTTGAAGTCTTTGAAGGTCAATTGTCACAAGTCCAACAAGATTAATGATTCCCTTTCTATGCTTCAAAAATATAAGAAAACACTGATGAGTATGTGATAAAGCTGTACTTTCAGCATCCTGTAGAACTGAACTTTAATGCAAATGTGGAGGTCTATTGTTGGCCAAAGGATTTTTTTCCTTTAGCCTAAAAAATACACTTGGTGATAAATTTTTGAAAGTAAAGAATGTCTCAGTGTTCATTCTTAGGAAAGTTTCAGATTTCAAAAATCTAAGATTATCAGGCAGATGATCTTAAATGAAGTGTGTAGTATGTCCCTGAGGTTCTTTTCCATTAAGTAAATGAGAAATAACTGAAGAAATGGTTTAGAGACCCAATGAGATGTAATGTCAGCTATGGGAAAACCTGTGTTCTTGCTTTGGCTTCGCTGCTTATTAAGGTTTGGACTCTGAAGCAAGCCACTCTACTGATCAAAGTTTAGTTTCAATATTTGAAATATGTTTATAATAAAGTTTACTTACTTTAAATTGAGGTTCTGTAAAAAAAAGGGCCTTTGAGTCAGATAAACCTAGTTTTAAATCCAAGCTTTGTGCTTGCTGTTGCCTGTGTGGCCATAGGCAAGGTAACAACCTCTCCAAATTTTGTTTCCTCATGGTATACAATAAGGATAATAGTTTCTACATAATGAGGTTGTTTTGAAATTAAATGAAATAATAGTTTTCTAATCCAAGTGTTCCTCTAAAATCTTGAGATATGAATAACATGCTCCCTAGTTTATAAACAATCGAGTCCTCAAACTGCAGCACATGAAATATTGAGCAATTTGGCAGGAAGTCTAGTCTCCTGTCCTTGCCTCCTCTTAACCTGCTCCCCCAGTGTTGAAGTCATAGAAACTCCCCAGGTTCACACTGTCCTTTCTCATGTCCAAAGGACCAGTCTTTTTTGTACTTTCTAAGAACTGAATGCTTGACCTCAAACTCAGCTACCCCCTTTTTCTGGAGAACTTCCCAATCATAACCTCAAGCTCATTGCTCCAAAATGATCCGGCTCCGACCTGCTCTGCAGCCACAACAGGAGCCCGGTGTGGTCCCTGAAACAGTCAGAAGAGGTCCCTGTTCACAGGTGCTGCTGCGTCCCTTGGAGTAGCATCTGTACCACTATGAGTGGTACAGATACTACTTTGCATCAGAGGAGGGAGGTGGGAAGTGAACCTTACAGTCAGTTTATGGCCTCCGTAACTAATAAAGCTCACCCTGGCCTGCACTGGTCCCACAAGATATAAGGTAGGACCATCTTCTGCCAGTGTTGTACTTTGCCAAAGTTGAGCCAATGTCAAAATTGAACTGTTTTCGAAACTGCAGCTCTTTGAAAAAATCACTCACCTTTCCTCTTAAGCATTGCTTTCCTTCAGGATGATGCATTTGAGAAAATTTTGGCGTCTGTCCTGAGAAACTTCAGGCCATGATTAATCAGCTTTGTATTTTCAGCATATCTTTCCCACCTTGAAACTTACTAATCTTGCCAGATACCGGTTTTGAAAGAGATCAGCTCTATCCACAGGACAGAGTTTAGTAGCCTCGAGTTTGTGGGAAAGAGGGTACCAACTTAACCTCCTTTCTTCCTAGAAGGTCCTTGGTTCCTTATATAAATTAGAATATGTCCTCAACAAAAACTATTAAAAAAAGTGAAGACAATAGAGTAAACTTTCATTACCAAACAATAAAATCCCAATTATATTCCATATATACTACAGTGTCAAGCAAAATACTGTAGCACATTTTAAATAAATACAATTAATATCTCAAGTGATTTAGGTAATACCCAAATAAGTATGGGAAAAATTGAGAAATACGTGGATTTTTCATAGTCATAAAATTGATTAGATATGCCCCTTTTCCTTCTGAAATATCTCATATTCAGAAATGTGCATAGTATCCTTGAAGTAACATTGATGGCTTCACAAGACCAAGTGAAACCCTTTGAGGTTAAACTTTCCAATTAAATAAAAATGTTCCTACACTTATCTTTTAACATCACTGAGTTCTGAATCTAGGATTATCACCGAGTAACAGCCAATTACTTAATAATTTGGAACTTAATACTTTCACAAGAATTATGCTGAACTTAAATTCAGAGTAAAAGTATGGAAAACAACAAAACATATGTATAAGCATATGTATGAAATCCCTTCCTGGACTAAACATTTAATAGATTTATTTTTAAAAATGAATATATTCTCCTTATTCAAATCAACACAGAAACATAGTTTTTAAATGCTTGATCCTCTTCTCACCTATTCTACTTTCAAATAACCAAAATAAACAGTTTGATATACATTATTGCAGGTACACATACACTCAGACATATATACACACATTATTTTATTAGTATTAAAGGCTATTATACTGAAAATATTTTAGAAATATATATCATATTACAAGATGAAAAGATTTTAAAGGGGTGAATTTAACAAAATATTAGGCCAAAGAGATAGACATTTATTTTATTTTTTTGAATTTTAGTTTATTTTTTATACAGCAGATTCTTACTAATTATCCATTTTATACATATTAGTGTATATATGTCAATCTCAATCTCCCAATTTATCACACCACCAACCCCCCGCCACTTTCTTTTATTTTAAATAAAAACGAATTCAATGCAAATTTATAAGTGAGATCTAGTTTTTATAGAGTGTTATTGAATATACTACCTACTTAAACAGGCTTTTTAGAAAAGTACTTGATAAATAACAGAATAGGCCCTCATTTATAAACACAAAATCATCAGGTGTTTGAAAATTCAAAACAAAATTAAACATTTACCATATACCTCTTAAGTGTATACCTAGAGTAGGTCCCTGCATACTTCTAAAGATTGCATCCTTTGTATTATTAGTCAACCTGAAATTAAAGTGGCCATGAAATTGTTAACATTTCTTTTTTTCTGAGTAAAATGGTCAAACAAATGAATTATTGAATTTATATCATAGTATATCATGATTTCAGTGAGATTTGATTGTTGCTCTGAGTTAATTCAAAATTGGTGAATATTCACATTCTGCCTTCGAAACTTATTTTTTCATTAAATATTTCCTGAAAATAATATTTTCATTCTCTGAGTATATTTGCCTCTCTCTCTCTCTCTCTCTCTATTGTGCTTGAGCAGTGATTATTTAACAATTGTTCATGCCTGAATTCTCCTTGATATTTACAATCGAAAGTTTTAAAATGTTGGCTTCTATCTGTAAATGTACAAATTTCTGAATGTGATAAAAAAAACTAATTAAATGAACTATATTTCATTCAAATATATTTTCATTGGAAGAGGTCATATAATTAAAGTACAATATATTATGACAACATTTAACATCAATTCTCACCTTGATTGTACTAATTTTTACAGTGTTCACTCCCCCTTCTCAGTAGGATTATACATCCTTGCCCATTGCCATGTGATTTACTTTTTGCCTGTGAAAAGAATACTCATTCCTGCCTCAATGCACTCTGACTTGACTGTGACTTACTTTGGCCAATGGGAAGTGAGCCACCATGATATACACCATGTCTGAGCAGAAGCTTCAAATCCTATTGCATGGTTTGGCTTAGCCTATGCTGTTCTCTACTGTGGAGACATGCATGTCCCACAAAGAGGCTGCTTCTACAGGGTGGACGTTTTAAGCCACTGAGATGGGGACGAAGGGCTTATAATACAACAAAGCTAACTAATACTAATACAAGTTTTGAGAAATAAATCTGACTGATACCAATTTTGAAAAAGAAAACCAGGTGTTTACTTCCAAAATAATTATAAGTAAATATGCTTTGTATGGAAATGGAAGCTTGTTCATGGGGCTTGCTCTAAACTACCCCCATTCTCTTCCCTGAACGTCTGATTAAAGTACAGCATACCAAAAATATGTAATTTCCCTTTAAATAACAAGTTAGCAGTTTAAAATGACTTCCAGTTGCAGGGACTATAGTCAGAGGTGTAACCATAACATATTCTTCTACCTTTTTATAAGATTATATAAGCTAAAGATGGTTTAAAATACAGAACAAATTGTTTCAAAATCACACAAATTGAGTAATATCTGATAATAGTTTAGAATCTATTGAAAACAATATAAGACATCTAAACAAAGTGATATTACTAATATTTATTTTACCACAATGCATGAAATTTGTGACGAATTCCTGCCATATTTTTATACTGAGAAGTTGAAAGCAGTTTTCTGAGTTGCATTTAGAAACTATAAAGTCTTACGATGCATAGAAAAGTGGCAATTGGAAAGCCCAGTTGGTATTTTAAAACTACTGCTTCTTGATACTCTATATTGGCAATGAAAAATCCTGGCCATGACTGGTTTCTCAGTTCAGCCTGATATCTTATTTCAGGATGTGAAGATCTGAATGTTGCTTTCCTGTTGCTACTTCTCATATATGCCCAGATGTTACCATTTTAGTGCTAAAAAACATTGCCAACTTTTTCACTGGCATCCTTTTATGTGATGAAGTAGCTAGTCTTGCTTTCTAAGATTATGCATTCTCCCTGATCTCCCATAAAATTGTGAATCAGGCCAGGGAATCATGGCCATGTGTGAACAGTCAATGCATTCCCCCTCCCCCTGGAATTAAAAATGATTTCAAAAAGATAAACACTGCCAGCAAATAACTCATCTGTTTACCAGCTCCCTCCAATGATACGACCGTTTCTAACCTCTGCTCTTTGGAAAAAGAATATTGGATCCTTGATATGTTCATATCACTACAAAAGATATTTTGTCCCTCCCTCAAATTTCTTCTTTGAAGAGCTATATGAGCTTAACAATCTCCAGGAAGTTAATCACTACTGAAAACACAATAGAGTAGAATTAATTATAGTCACCAATTATAGTCATGCTGCCTGGACACATTTCTATAAATCTGAATCTCATAAATTTGAATCTCCTTCTTCCTACTCACTGTTTCCCCTTACTTCGCAGAGAGATAAAAAACACTACAGTTGCAGTTATGCAAAATGTTATCAGTGACCTCCTTGATATTTTTGGTCTTTGTCTACTTGAATTCTTGAAGGAATTCTATATAGTTACTTATACCCTCTTCTTAAAAAAATCTATACCTTCAATACTTCCCAAGTGAATCTTTTCTTAAAACCCTGATCTCTTCCCTAAGCTTCCGACCCATCATAAATGCATGGACCTACAAAATTTGAAGTTTCAAAAGTACTCTGAACTCTTTATGTCCATAAGATCTAACCCATCAAATCTGGTTCTCTACTTACGTGAGTAGAGTGAATGGATTCCATTCACCATATGCTCCAACCAGAATCCCAAGAGCCATTCTTCACAACTCCTACTCCTTCACCATATCTAGTCTGTCATTGGACTCCTTTGATTTTACTTTCTAAACATATCTCAAATTTGTCATATTTTCTTCATGTCAAATACTCCCTGGTCTCCTAACTATTCATCCTAACTTAGTTTTTCCACATTTGAATCCATTTCTTTCAAAAATAAAAATGTGACCGTGTCGCTAATTTGATTACATCTTCAATTGCTTTTATGTCAATATGTAAAACTTTTTCATGGCCTACGGAGCTGGTGTAGTCCAGACTTTTCCTACCTCTGCAGACTCATTTAATGCCACTGTTCACTTTTCTTTCTGAGCTCACACCTTTGGCTTTATTTCTGACCCTCAGACACAACACGCTTGAGTTGTTTGCATGGTCTTTGCATATGAAGTTATAGTCTTTTGGCACGAATTCTTTTCTTCTGGTGACTTCCGCTATTTGCTATTGATACTTAGAGGTAAACTCAAATGTCATTTCTTCAGGAAAGACTTCCCTTATCTTCCAGTCTAGACAGCATCCCAATTTTATTCTCTCAAATGATTTTTATTGTTAGAGTATTTGCCAGAGCTTACTGATATATAATGTTTAGGTGACTATACAAGTTATGACAGTCTCTTACACTGGACTGTAAACACCATGGACCAAGGACCATCTATTTTACTCAAGAATGTATCCTCTAAGCAGCAGGATATGTATTGCTAAGCAGCAACAGGTACTTAATGAATATTTGTGATGAATGTTTTAAAATGGATGACTCAGTGAATTCAAGAATGAGGAATTGTCACCACATTTTTGTCAAGCTCCTCTGTTTTTTAAGGTAGATGTTATGCTTACTCCTAGATTGGCTTCTAATTTTTAAAAACTGGCACCACACCTATTTTACAACCCATAATTGGTGTATTTCACAGCCTTTTCAATGAGAATGTCGTGTTGAATTCAGGACTATTAACTATTTTTAAAGCTTCAGTTGGAAGAAATTATATCTGTAGAGACTTGCCTTAAATCTAAGTATTTCAACAATTTTCTAGATCAAAGATGTCCATCAATGGGTCTACATTTTTTCATGGGTATGCTGGTGGGTAGGAGTGGCCTGGGTTGAGGTAGGGAGAAAATATGAAGTAATTGCAAAGAATTTCCAAAATCATACCAGGAATATTAATTAGAGTGAATAATAAAGTTAGTATATGTTCTAAAGTTTTAAGTATATAAAGACAGTGTTGTGAAAAACAACATGTAACTTTCTAAAAATTTTCATTTGATTTATAGCAGTTTTCTCTCTAATGCTTTTTCTATATCAACTGATAATAACAGCATAATTATGTCATGTAAGGATATAGAACATTTTTTAATATCATAAAGCCTATTTAATCATATGTGGGCATTACACAGCCTAATAAACAGCTCCATGATTCAATGGCTTAATACATAATAATGTATTTGGACTCATATATCAGCAAGTCACCCACTGGTTGGTTGCTCTGTGCTGGGCTTTTCTGGGCCTCAAACTGTGGGTTAAATCAGGTCTGCTGTGGATATCTCTCATCCTCCTCAGGCAAATGAACAAGTTTGGGCATATTCTTTTATTAGCAGTGACAGAAAAGCCATATATATGGAAGCAAACCCTTGATATTTCTTAAGGAATAGGCTCACACCTGGCACAGTCTTAGTTCTGCCCATATGTAATTGGCCAAAGAAGACTACATGCCTAAGCCCAATCTCAATACTGTGGAGAAAGAGAATCTGATTCCAGTGCAATAGGCTTTGGAGTCACATAGAAAGGTATGAAGAATCAGGAAAAGAAAATGCAATCTATCCCACAAAATATTTCTCCTAATTGAGAAATTTGAGATCCATTATTTCGGATGTTTTATGTTTTTCCATAATTAAGCCAGAGGGGTGTATTCTTGAATTGCATCACCAGTTCATTTACTTATTTATACATTACTCAGTAAAATACACTCTTTTTCAGTGTATTATTTTGTGGGTTTTAACAAGTGCATCATTATACAACATTTACCATAATCAGGATGCAGAACAAGGTTGGCTGTTACCCTAAATATTCCCACAAACAGCTTCACTTTTATACTCTGTTAACCACATATATATTAGTTTGGGATTTTCTTCCAGACTGTCATATAAATGCAGTCATACAACATGTAACTTTTCCAAATGAACTTCTTTCACTTAGCATAACACTTTTGAGATTCATTCGTGTTGTATATGTCAAAAATAGATTTTTCTCTTTCTCTTTTCAGTTCTGTCAGTCTTTGCTTCACATATTTTGCAGCTCTGAGTTTCATTAAAATTGCTTTGCCTTCTTAGTGAATTAACCCTTTTATCATTATTTAATGACTTTTTATTCCTGACTTTTTTCCCTCTTCTGAAGTTTCCTTTTTTGATAATGATATAGCCACTCCAACTTTTGATTAGTGTTTGCATAGTACATCTTTTCCATCCTTTTACTTATAACTTTGTTATTTCATTACATGTAAGGTTTCTTATATATAAAAAATATCTTGACATCTAATCTGACACTCTTTCTCTTTTAGTTGGTTTGTATGTACATATTGGATTTAGACCTTCTATTTTACTAATAGTTTTTAGTTTGTCCCCTCTGTTTATTTTTTCTGCACTGCATTATTTTCCCTGTACTTCTGGGGCTACCAAGATTTGGATGCTAACACTTTTGATACTGTCACACATGTCTCTTAGGCTTTTTTTCATTATAATAGCTATTTTGCAGTTATGTATATAGAATAATTTCTATTGATCATTTGCAAGTTCAATGACACGTCATTTTTATTCTGCTGTTGAATTCCTCTGAAGTTTTTATTTCTTTTATTTTTCTTCCTAAAGTGTCCACTGTTACACTTCTATAGTTTCTATTTCTTTGCTGATAAGTTCTATCTTCCCATTAATTTCAAGGGCTTTCACTCTTCATAAAAACATGGATACAATAACTACTTTGAAGTGTTTGTCTAACAGTTTCAACATTTGAATTATTTATGCTTGCTGTCTATTGATTATATTTTTTTCTTCAGGACTTTTGACATTGTTTGCTCTTTTTTATGTTGAATAATTTTGTCTTACATCCTAGAAATTTTGAATGTTATGTTATGAGTCGGTATTGTTAAAATCATCTGGTGAATGGGTACTTTCTGTCTTTTAGCAGTTATAGACCACTTATGTCCAGATTCACCTGCTGTGTGGCCTGTGATTCCAATCTCAGCTTTGATTTCAAAGTCTTGAAGTGTTATTCTCATCCATTCTGTGTGTCCAATTCTCAGGAGTCAAAATGGCACCTAGGTGGCCATCTACATTGTATTTCCATTCTCAAAGGCTTTGCTCTGTTGTTTTGTATCATTTCCTCACCTCCACAGATCAGAAATGAGTCCAGGACTTTAAATAAACAGGGTTTTAAAGGATCCCTTTATCCAGCTCTCTCCTCTCTGTAATTCTCTCACATATTTTAGCTTCCAGGGGACTGAGTTTGGTGCTTTGGCTAGAAAGCTGAAGTTTTTGTCCTCTGTGTTATTTCAAGCTTTCTGTGATTAGGTGTGTTTTGACGAAAAGTGATGAGAGAAAAAATAGAGAACAAGTAATGGAGATTCCCTCTATGTATTTTGGCCACAGGAGCCTCTTTCTTCAGTTTCACTTGTCAGAAAGAAGGATATTTTTATCAGTATTTTAGGTGCTTGGGTGACTGCCATTTCTACTGCCATGACCATCATCATTGCTGTTGCCCTCCTGACACAGGAGTGCTGCTTCTTAAGAGGGACTTGCTTTGAGGCAGTGCTGAGAGTACAAAGAGAAAGAAAACAAAAAGATTTCCTCCCACTCATATACAGAGGTGGCCCTTCCAACCTCTCTGACCTGAAAGAGAGTGTTTCTCTTGGAAGTTTACCTTTACTTTAGAAAACTTTGATTAATAGGCTCTGGAAATTAATTTTCAGAAAAATGCATTCAGGTAAACGTTTAAAAGAGATGGAATAAAATTATTTTATATTCTCTTGAAGCTCATCAGAATCATCATTTACAAGTCAATAGCTAATATTATTATGTAATCAACAGATGACTAATGCTTAAGTAGTTGGGACCAATAGGCAATATGCAATTAATTTAAATTACTACTTTTCAAAATTAAAAACTTTATTAAAAAGCACTTTCCGTAAGTCAAGTCTACCAGCCTCCTATTGATAGCTCTCCCCAACACCCATCATGCTTACTCTTCCATATTACAGCAAGGTATATATATTTTTTCATGCTGACATTGAGCTTATAGGCACAAACTCCTGATCTGCACATTTTAGAAAGAGATTAAGCAATTAAGTTGTCTAGGAAAAGCAATTCTACAACTTCTCACTATAACTGTGTCAAATATACTTAAAGAAATATCCCTGTGCTTTGCCCCATTATAACCTGTTATTTTTATCTCTAGCACAGAGGATTGGCCTCTTTTCTTAGAACAGACCTTGTTCTTCTATCTACACAAACTTCTTCCTTATTTATGTGTCATTATCAGCTTAAGGGGTTTCAAATCCAGCTTTCATACCATCTCCTCTTTGATGCTATCATGGGGTAAAAGTTTTTATCTTCAGAATGGACAATCCCACATATCTTTGAGAATTCTATGGGGTTTTTAAATAATAAACATGGAATGGCGTCTTAGCTATAAACATGAACTAGGAACTATAGTAAAGAGTAAACCAGTCATTTTAAACTCACATCTAAAAGTATCCTATCAAAATTATATTTGGGGCTTCCCTGGTGGCGCAGTGGTCCGCCTGCCGATGTAGGGGACACGGGTTCGTGCCCCGGTCCGGGAAGATCCCACATGCCGTGGAACGGCTGGGCCCGTGAGCCATGGCCACTGAGCCTGCGCGTCCGGAGCCTGTGCTCCGCAACGGGAGAGGCCACGGCAGTGAAAGGCCCACGTACCGAAAAAACAAAATATATATATATATTTGCAAGGTCCTATGCTGGGCAGACAAGTCACCTCATGTGCTGTTAATGTGTAGAGTAAGAGTTGGTAATGAAAGTGATGTTACAAAACAAGAAGAACAACATGATTCTCGATGTAGATGGCATTACATGTGTGAACTGACCAATAAAGGATTCCCTGATCTCTGACAAAAAAAATAACAATAAAATGCCTATTGAGTTGAGGGTCGAGGAAATGGATTATTTAAGTTCCACTAAAGCCTAACCCTAATCTTTAATATCCTTTTGAATTATGAGAACACAGCAAAATTTTTCCAAGAAGAGTTATTTTTATTGAATCTGTCTTTTTTTTAATTAAGAAAATTGGTGTGTGTGTGTGTGTGTGTGTGTGTGTGTGTGTGTGTGTGTGTGTGTGTGTGGGGCAGGGGAGCTACAAGCCTGTGTGATAGCCCATGTCTAGGATGGGGGAAAGAGAAGTGAATATGACTGCTTCTTGCATTAACTATGAAAAACCGCCATGACCTCAGCTCCAAGAACCTGGGTGTCATTGGTGCTTAATTTCAATTACCCTGCCATCTGTGAAAAAATTAGAAGCCCCTGGCAAGTTTTTCCTATCATATTCTTCTTCTAGGACGCCCCCCCAAGTCCTGACTTATCAATCAGAATTCTCCAGAGAAACAGAACCATTATGATATCTATCTATCTTTCTATCTATCTATATATCTACCTATCTATAGAGAGAGCGAGCGCCAGAAGGAGACAAAAAGAGACAGAGACATAGAGAGCAACAGATCAGAAGTCAACAGATTAACTGATTGTAGATGTTTTACCTTCACAACAGCACTTAGATTAGTGTTTGATTAAATAACTGGGAACTATATTTAGCCAAGTGCACACATAAGACTACCCATTGCACCTGCCATTTTCTAATATTAAGCAATGTAGCCTTCTCCATGTCCACAACTCAGCTTTAGATGATGATATATTTAGGATTTCAATTTTGTCATTTTAATTTGTAAAGACAAATTGGATTAATTTCGTAGGCAAATTTGCCTTCCTCTCCAATCTCTAGGATAAAAATGCATATCATCACTTATAGAAATATCTATATACTACTCCATGGAGCTGAAAAAACAGCCTAATAATATAATAAATATTCATCAATTTCTAACTTTATTTTTATTGGGTTAATATCTGACAAAAATTACTCTATCAGTTTTCTAGGTAATTTTTCTGTGGTCTCTTTTTTGGTGGAGATAAATAATTACAGTCATCCATAAGTTATATAGCCCAACTAAGGTGGGTGCCAGAGATAGAGAGGTGGTAGAGAAAATTTATACACTTGGACGAAGGGACTGGATTTGATATTATAGTCTCAAAGGAACTGTTTAAAGTGGGGATTTAAATTTCCGAAATGCTATTTGTTGATGATTATTTCAGCTTCAACAATATGCTGAGAAAAGGGACACAAGAAGTTCAGGCATCATTTAAAACAAGGGTGAGCAAACTTTGTAAAAAAGAATGATGAAGAAATCTACACACTGGATTAGATCCTTAATTGTTTTTAAATTAATTTTTATTGGAGTATAGTTGATTTACAATGTTTTGTTAGTTTCAGGTGTACAGCAAAGTGAGTCAGTTATACATATACATATATTCACTCTTTTTTAGATTCTTTTCCCATATAGGTCATTATGGAGTATTGAGTAGAGTTCCCTATGCTATACAGTAGGTTCATATTAGTTATTTTTGGACTTGCCATGTCTTAAATAGGATTGGGAGAGAAGAGGAAACTGTGTGTAGTCATCTTGCCACTTAGGCTATCTCCCTTGACACAATTAATCATACAGAGAACAAACAGGTATCCTTCATTTTGACAGAATTGAATTGTACCAAGGAGCAAATGCTTCCAGGGGATAATATCTCAAAGATCTAGGCACAAACTCAAGGCTTAAGGTTGAAAAGGATTGACTGATCGTAATAATGGGTGCAAATGTCTGTGAATATGTAACTGTGCAACTCTTTTGATTAAGATATATTTCCTAATAAAAAGAGTGCATACATATATGTATATGTATTTTTATATATGTGTATATATTTATCTATATTTTATATGTTTGTATATGTATACATATGTGTATGTATATCTATATGATTTGATTATGAAGCTTTATCTTTTACTAAGTTTTATTAAGATTTGTTTATAATTCTTGTTTTCTCACTAGCCCTGTTATTTTTAGTGCAAGATTTTGCAGAATATTTTCTATAAATAAATACTTTTTATGGTATTATAGGAAAAATGCCTATATCTGGAAATCTTCTGGAATGTTATCTAAAGACAACAGGATAGAGCAGTGCTTATTGTCATGAGTCCTATAATTCTGAATGAAAATATATGTAATTATTAAAATGCCAATGATTATTTTGCTAGTAGACAGCCAATATGCCAAGAAAAATTTAGCTATATGGCTGTAAGTCTCTACAAAACAACTGTGTTCTAAATGTATCTATAGTGCTACTTCTTTCCAAGTGGATCAGTCCATTCAAATCTAATGTCCCCATATTACTTAGTATATTATATTTTAACAATATTTAGATTCCCTTTGGATTCATTTTTATCCTCCCTTTACATAGATCATGTACAGTAATTAAAATTATAGCCAAGAAATAATTTTTCATTTAGCTTATAATATTGATAGCCATAGAATACATTTGGGTTGTATTTTGCATGGGAAAGGAGCCAATGAAGTATGAACTCATGCATACAAATCTGTTTCTCTCCCCAGTAGCATATTGCATCTGATGTTTCATGAAAGTGGCTTCAGAAGAGAAATATAATAGTTTGGGGTTTTTTGGCTATGAGGGCAATATACTCTTTTGAAAATGTCCTTTTTCCATTTTAAAAATAAAATTAATCTTTGTTATAAAATGCAAGCTGTGCTTAAGTCCTTAATGAGTAGTTATGATAAAAATATGTTACAAAATATTTTTTCTTTATTTGTACTTGGGAAAGTGAAAACAAACTACAGAATAGTCTTCCTGTATGTGTCATACTATCTCCCAAGGTCAAGCTCAAGCTTCATTTAGTTTTGGTGGTTCTAAACTAGAGTTTGTAACCTTCATTGACCTTTTTAGCTATTATAATCTTGATTAGATGTCTAGATAATTTATTTGGTAATTAATTCTATTTGACTTTGCTCTGATACTTGTTTATTTGTTTGTTTTTCCATCTCTGCTTTTTCATATGTAAAATCCTTGGGATAGGCAGCATGTCAATATTTCTTTTCCATGCTTTCCAGTATCTGGTAGTGTCATACACATGGTATATTATAGTTCATAAAGACTTACCATATAAATCGATGAATGAATACAATAAAGTTATAGGGTACGATTCTATCATATAAATTTAAAAGTCCAAATAAAATATTTATGACAGTAGAGATCCCAAAGGATTTTAATAATATAGATATTAACTGGCAAAAAAAAAAAAAAGAGGGAAAAAGTTAATACACTGGAGCATCCAATTAGCTCAGAATTTAAAAGCATGCTATTACATTAAACCTGCGTGAAACACAGAAAAGTAATGATGAAACCATTACAATGTACTTGGAACTATATTTGCTGATAGTAAAGATGCAAAGCTGAACCTGCAGCTCTTTTTGATGTTTCTGGATCATTACTCTGTTTCATTTTCTCAACTACCTGTATTATCTTTCTGAAGTCTACATTGTATACCCAATTTGTGGTGGTTCATTAACAAGGAATATACTACTTAATTTTATCCCTTTCCCTCTTACTCTCTTCTCTGGGTTTCACTTGAAACGCTGTCCTTCTCTTAAGGAAAAAAAATGTGTTCTGGTCAAAGTTGTTACATAAAATCCCTGTGTTTCCAAATTAAGTAGCTAATTTGAAGAAATAATTTTTGTTGTAAAGTATTTTTCTTCAAGTATAAATTTAAATCAAATGATAGTTTGACTAATAACTACTGATTGTGATTATTTTATTTCCTAGGAATACAATAAGTTAATAAACTTGCTCTACGTTCTTTCAGTAAATCAAAAAATTTGTGGTATAATTTACATATAAAAATGCACTGTTTTCAGTGCCCACATAAATGAGTATTGGCAAATGTATATGTTCATCTAACCACCACCCCAGTGAAAATATACATTTTCAATACTCCCCAAAGATCTGTCATATCACTTTGTAGTTACCCCAGTTCTACCCAATCAGACAACCATTGCTCTACTCCTGGTGACAAACATTTTAAAAATTGATTAGTGATGTACATCTGATTTTAGTGACTGCTTTTTAAACCACTATAGTATAATGACTTCCTATTGAACATCAGTCATTTTATACATGTTTCAAAATCATTTATTACATAAAACATTTTATAGTTTTGTAATCAGGTAGCAATGTGTAAATATGTAACAATGGATAATATCACATCATCTTGAGGTCAGTTTTTATTGTTTATTTTTTTTCTCTTGGGAATGAATCATGTTTTCCTATTTCTTTGTAAGACAAATAACTTTGGATTGCATCCTAGACATTGAATATTTTCAAGTATTAAGGCAATAAGTGATACCACAAAATAGCCAGCCAGCACAAATTCTTATAGAAGATCTCATTCTAACTTTTGTTCACATTCTTTCCTCACTGGAAAAGATTAAATGCTTGAAAGTTCTCATGAATGGTACCCTTTGAATTAAAATTAGCGAGTTAATTGGCAGATTTTTTATTTCCATTGCTTCTGTATCATCCAGATAGCACTGACAGAGTCATCATGCAAACATCCTAAATTAAATGTTTATTATTTTCTTAATTATATCTTTTTATATTGGTTTTTAGTGATTGCTCAAAGGATCCTACCATACATTCTTAATTTTTCTACTGGACCACATCTTCTTAAACATAGAAATCTTGCAATAACATAGGTCCAATTACGATATCTAGCTCCATTTTTTTATGCTATAGTTGTTATAGTATTACACCTATATATGTTATAAATTCACAATAAGATATTATAATTTGTGCTTTAGTTAAATATATTTCATGAAATGTAACAAAAAATAGTCTTTTATGTTTATATATTTCTTGAACCTCTTAGGTTTCCTGTAAATTCCTTTCCTTTCAATCTGAATAACTTTCTGTAGCATTTATTATAGTGCAAATCTGCTAATGATGGATTTTCGTGGTGTTATTTTATCAGAAAACGTCTATATTTCACCTCCATTGTTGAAGGACATTTTCACTTTGTATAGAATTATGGCTTGAATTCTCCTTCAGCACTTTATTGTTCTACTTTCTTCTGGCCTCCATGGATTTTCATGAGAAGTCAGTCAACATTCAAATTGTTGTTTTCCTATATTTGACACATGATTTCACTCTCACTTGTGAAAAATTTTCTCTTTTTCCAAACAGCTTTCAGCAGTTTGACAATAATGTCCCTAGCTGGGATTTTCTTGGCATTTACACTGCTGGGGGTTGAATGAACTTTTTGAAACTGTAAATTTATATCTTTCAATAATTATCAGAAGGTTTTTACAATAATTTTTTTTTCAAATGCTTTTCCTGTTTCATTCTCTCTCTCTTGGAATAAAATTACATGAATTTAGAGATGTGTTCATTTTGTTTCCCAAGTTACTGAGGAACTACTCTTTTTTTTTTTTTAACATCTTTATTGGAGTATAATTGCTTTACAATGGTGTGTTAGTTTCTGCCTTATAACAAAGTGAATCAGCTATACATTTACATATATCCCCATATCCCCTCCCTCTTATGTCTCCCTCCCATCCTCCCTATCCCACCCCTCTATGTGGTCACAAAGCACCAAAGCTGCTCTCTCTGTGCTATGCGGCTGCTTCCAACTAGCTATCTGTTTTACATTTAAGTGTATATATGTCCATGCCACTCTCTCCCTTCATCCCAGCTTACCCTTCCCCCCTCCCCATACCCTCAAGTCTATTCTCTAGGTCTGTGTCTTTATTCCTGTCCTGCCCCTAGGTTCTTCAGAACCATTTTTTTTCTAGATTCCATATATATGTGTTAGCATATGATATTTGCTTTTCTCTTTCTGACTTACGTCACTCTGTATGACAGACTCTAGGTCCATTGACCTCATTACAAATAACTCAATTTCCTTTCTTTTTATGGCTGAGTAATATTCCATTGTACATATGTGCCACATCTTCTTTATCCATTCATCTGTCAGTGGACACTTAGGTTGCGTCCATGTCCTGGCTATTGTAAATAGAGCTTCAATGAACATTGTGGTACATGTCTCTTTTTGAATTATGGTTTCCTCAGGGTATATGCCTAGGAGTGGGATTTCTGGGTCGTATGGTAGTTCTATTCTTAGTTTTTTAAGGAACCTCCATACTGTTCTCCATAGTGGCTGTATCAATTTACATTCCCACCATCAGTGCAAGAGGGGTCCCTTTTCTCCACACCCTCTCCAACATTTATTGTTTGTAGATTTTTTTGTTGATAGCCACTCAGACAGTGTGAGGTGATACCTAATTGTAGTTTTGATTTGCATTTCTCAAATGGTTACTGATGTTCCACCTCCTATCATGTGTTTGTTGGCAATCTGTATATCTTCTTAGGAGAAATGTCTGTTTAGGTCTTCTGCCCATTTTTGAATTGGGTTGTTCGCTTTTTAATATTGAGCTGCATGAACTGCTTGTAAGTTTTGGAGGTTAATCCTTTGTCAGTTGCTTCATTTGCAAACATTATCTCCCATTCTGAGGGTTGTCTTTTCATCTTGTTTATGGTTTTCTTTGCTGTGCAAAAGCTTTTAAGTTTCATTAGGTCCCATTTGTTTATTTTTGTTTTTATTTCCATTTCTCTAGGAGGTGGGTCAAAAAGGATCTTGCTGTGATTTATGTCATAGAATTTTCTGCCTATGTTTTCCTCTAAGAGTTTTATAGTGCCTGGCCTTACATTTAGGTCTTTAATCCATTTTGAGTTTATTTTTGTGTATGGTGCTAGGGAATCTTCTAATTTCATTCTTTTACATGTAGCTATCCAGTTTTCCCAGCACCACTTATTGAAGAGGCTGTCTTTTCTTCATTGCATATTCTTGCCTCTTTTATCAAAAATAAGGTAACCATATGTGCATGGGCTTATCTCTGGGCTTTCTATCCTGTTCCATTGATCTATATTTCTGTTTTTGTGCCAGTACCATGCTGTCTTGATTACCGTAGCTTTGTAGTATAGTCTGAAGTACGGGAGCCCGATTCCTCCAGCTCCATTTTTCTTTCTCAAGATTGCTTTGGCTATTCGGGGTCTTTTGTGTTTCCATAAAAATTGTGAAATTTTCTGTTCCAGTTCTGTGAAAAATGCCATTGGTAGTTTGATAGGGATTGCATTGAATCTGTAGATTGCTTTGGGTAGTGTAATCATTTTCACAGGGTTGATTCTTCCAATCCAAGAACATGGTATATCTCTCCAACTGTTTGTATCATCTTTAATTTCTTTCATCAGTGTCTTATAGTTTTCTGCATACAGGTCTTTTGTCTCCTTAGGTAGGTTTATTCCTAGGTATTTTATTATTTTTGTTGAAATGGTAAATGTGAGTGTTTCCTTAATTTCCCTTTCAGATTTTTCATCATTAGTGTATAGGAATGCAAGAGATTTCTGTGCATTAATTTTGTATCCTGCTACTTTACCAGATTCATTGATTAGCTCTAGTAGTTTTCTGGTAGCATCTTTAGGATTCTCTATGTATAGTATCATGTCATCTGCAAACAGTGACAACTTTACTTCTTCTTTTCCAATTTGGATTCCTTTTCTTCTCTGATTTCTGTGGCTAAAGCTTCCAAAAGTATGTTGAATATAATACTGGTGAGACTGGGCAACCTTGTCTTGTTCCTGTTCTTAGAGGAAATGATTTCAGTTTTTCACCATTGAGAACAAAGTTGGCTGTGGGTTTCTCATATATCACCTTTATTATGTTGAGGTAAGTTCCCTCTATGCCTACTTTCTGGAGGGTTTTTATCATAAATGGGTGTTGAATTTTGTTGAAAGATTTTTCTGCCTCTATTGAGATGATCATATGGTTTTTGAGACTTGATATCAATTACAGGAAAAAATCTCTAAAAAATACAAATACATGGAGGCTATACAATACACTACTAAATAACCAAGAGATCAGAGAAGAGATCAAAGAAGAAATCAGAAATACCTAGAAACAAATGATATTGAAAACACGATGACCCAAAACTGATTGGATGCAGCAAAAGCAGTTCTAAGAGGGAAGTTTATAGCAATACAATCCTACCTCAAGAAACAAGAAACATCTCAAATAAACAACCTAACCTTACACCTAAATCAGTTAGAGAAAGAAGAAAAAACCCCCAAAGTTAGAAGGAAAGAAATAATAAAAATCAGATCAGAAGAAATAAATGAAAAAGAAATGAAGGCAACAATAGCAAATATCAACAATAGCAAAGAACTAAAAGCTGGTTCTTTGAAAAGATAAAATTGATCAACCATTAGCCAGACTCCTCAAGAAAAAAAGGGAGAAGGCTCAAATCAACAGAATTAGAAATGAAAAAGAAGTAGCAACTGACACTGCAGAAATACAAAGGATCATGAGAGATTACTACAAGCAACTATATGCCAATAAAATGGACAACCTAGAAGAAATGGACAAATTCTTAGAAAAGCACAACCTTTTGAGACTGAACCAGGAAGAAATAGAAAATATAAACAGACCAATCACAAGCAGTGAAATTGAGACTGTGATTAAAAATCTTCCAGGAAACTAAAGCCCAGGACCAGATGGCTTCACAGGCAAATTCTATCAAACATTTAGAGAAGAGCTAACATCTATCCTCTCAGACTTTTCCAAAATACAGCAGAGGGAGGAACACTCCCCAACGCATTCTACGAGGCCACCATCACCCTGATACCCAAACCAAAGATGTCACAAAGAAAGAAAACTACAGGCCAATATCACTGATCAACATAGATGCAAAAATCCTCAACAAAATACTAGCAAACAGAATCCAACAGCACATTAAAAAGATCATACACCATGATCAAGTGAGTTTTATCCCAGGAATGCAAGGATACTTCAATATATACAAATCAATCAATGTGATAAATCACATTAACAAATTGTAGGAGAAAAACCAATACTCTTTTTTTTAAAATTTTTTCTCAGTGTTTTCTGTTTTTCAGATTGGTATAAGTGGAAGCACTTAAGCTGGAGAAGCCAATTAGATATCCAAGATATATGTCTGATGAGATCTTTTAGAATAGAAGGAGTACTGTACTCTTTAGTGAATAGGTGCTAGCTAAGTATTCAACACCAGTCTCTGCTCCTGGAAGGTTAAGCATTGTGCAGTGGAAGTGGCTATAGTAGCCTAGGCGAGAGGGGACACCCACAATTTGGTACATGCATAACCACAACCCCTGCCATCACAGTCACTCCATTCAGATGTCCACAGTACAGACACTAGAGTGGTCAAAGGAAATGTCTGATCACTTCCACATATCCTTTTTACAGATTAGCTTGTTCCTTATATTCTGGAGTCTTTCTAGACTCTAACTGTAACTAAGCCATTTACCACTGCCCATGGGTTCATGTGCATCTGTACTTTAGGCCACTTCTCCTTCTATTTCTACTATTTCTTGTAAATGTACTGGAACCCCAAATCATGTGGGAGGGTTTTTTTCAAATGAAGAGTGATTACTTCAGAAGTAAGTAAGGCCTTGGGTCTGGACCTTAGGGATCTACACTGTGACTTTTGTATCAGAAATTGACAAAGACAGTCCACAAGTTTTGTTATCTACTACAGATATCTTAAGCATCGTTGGTTCTGTTAGATCACATATTCTGAATGACCATAGGGCATCTTATTTTGTAACCTAAACCTGCTGCATAGTTTCATCATGTTGTAGGCCAGACTTGAAACTGGGAATCTTTGAGTTGACCAATAAATGAATTAGAATATCTTTTCATGTATGTTGCCTCTCATATCCAAATAGGTTTACCAGGGGCTGCAGGTCTTTCTTAGTGATAGAGGAATAAGATGCAACTACTTGAAATTTTCTTTAGAGAGGATTCTGTGACATGCTGTATACCATTGGGCACCTAAAAACATTACTGACATGATTATTTCCAATATTCTTTCAGACATGTATCTTACTAGGAGACATCACCATCACACTAGCAATTCAATCCATAGAACTATTAAAGAAATGAGTGACACAGTTCCCAAATCCCATTTTTCAGGTTTTCTTTTTAGGGTCAATTTGGTAACAAACATCCTTAACATGATTCCCCAAAAAGGAGAGCCTGAGGTAAAGACTTAAATGATGCTACTTTATTTGGGACTATAAACATAGGAAACAGGAGTAAGGGAACATGCAAGTGAGCAAGGGAATGAGAGACAAAATTACATAGTTACATTAATAATCTGGCTATCAGAAAGAAACCTGAGTAGCCCATGCAATCTTGAGAAAAAAGAGCAAAGCTGGAGGTATCATGCTCCCTGACTTTAGAGTATACTGCAAATCTACAGTAATCAAAACAACATGATACTGGCACAAAAAGACGTAAGACTATACAATGGGGAAAAATTCTGTTCAATAAGTGGTGCTAGGAAAAGTGGACAGCTACATGGAAAAGAATGAAATTAGAACATTTTCTCACACCATATACAAAAATAAACTCAAAATGGATTAAAGACCTAAATATAAGACTAGAAACCATAAAAGTCCTGGAAGAAAACATGGGCAGAAGACTCTTCGACATAAATTGCAGCAATATTTTTTTGGATCTGTCTCCTAAGGCAAAGGAAACAAAAGCAAAAATAAGCAAATTGAACCTAATTCAAATTAAAAGCTTTTTCACAGCAAAGGAAACCATCATCAAAACAAAAAGACAATCTACTGAGCAGGAGAAAATATTTGCAAATGATATGACCGATGACGGGTTAATATCCAAAACATCTAAACAGCTCATACAACTCAATATCAAAAAAACAAACAACATGATTTTAAAAATGGACAGAAGACCTGAATAGACATTTTTCAAAACAAAATATACAGATGGCTAACAGGCATGTGAAAAGATTCTCAACTTTGCTAATCATCAGGGAAAGGCAAATCAAAACCACAAAGAGATATCACCTCACATCTGTCAGAATGACTATCATCAAAATGTCTACAAATAACAAATGTTGGCAAGGAAGTGGAGAAAAGGGAACCCTATATTCTGTTGGTAGGAATGTAAATTGGTGGAGTCACGATGGAAAATAATATGAAATATCCTCAGAAAACTAAAAATAGAACTATGATTTGATCCAGCAATTCCACTCCTGGGTATGTATCCAAAGAAAGTGAAAACATTAATTCAAAAAGATAAGTGCACTCCAATGCTCCTAGTAGCATTATTTACAAAGCCAAAGTATGGAAGCAACCTAAGTATCCATCAACAGATGAATGGATAAAGAAGATGTGGTGTGTGTGTGTGTGTGTGTATATATATATATATATATATATACACACACACACACACATACACAATGGAACATTACTCAGCCATAGAATGAATTTCTGCTATTTGCAACAACATGGATGGACCTAGGGGGTATTATGCTTAGTAAAATAAGTCAGACAGAGAAAGACAAATACTGTTTGTTATCACTTACATATGGAATCTAAAAAATCAAACTAGTGAATATAACAAAACAGAAGGAGACTCACAGATACAGAAACAAACTAGTCTCTTAGAGGAAAATTTAGGCAGACCACTCTATGACATAATTCACAGCAAGATCCTTTTTGACCCACCTCCTAGAGAAATGGAAATAAAAACAAAAATAAACAAATGGGACCTAATGAAACTTAAAAGCTTTTGCACAGCAAAGGGAACAATAAACAAGACCAAAAGACAACCCTCAGAATGGGAGAAAATATTTGCAAATGAAGCAACTGACAAAGGATTAATCTCCAAAACATACAAGCAACTCTTGCAGCTCAATATCAAAAAAACAAACAACCCAATCCAAAAATGGGCAGAAGACCTAAATAGACATTTCTCCAAAGAAGATATACAGGTTGCCAACAAACACATGAAAGAATGCTCAACATCACTAATCATTAGAGAAATGCAAATCAAAACTACAATGTGGTATCACCTCACACCAGTCAGAATGGTCATCATCAAAAAAATCTACAAACAGGGCTTCCCTGGTGGCGCAGTGGTTGAGAGTCCACCTGCCGATGCAGGGGACACGGGTTTGTGCCCCGGTTCGGGAAGATCCCACATGCCGCGGAGCGGCGGGGCCCGTGAGCCATGGCTGCTGAGGAGCCTGTGCTCCGCAACGGGAGAGGCCACAGCAGTGAGAGGCCCGCGTACCGCAAAAAAAAAAAAATATCTACAAACAATAAATGCTGGAGAGGGTGTGGAGAAAAGGGAACCCTCTTGCACTGTTGGTGGGAATGTAAATTGATACAGCCACTATGGAGAACAGTATGGAGGTTCCTTAAAAATCTAAAAATAGAACTACCATACGACCCAGCAATCCCACTACTGGGCATATACCCTGAGAAAACCATAATTCACAAAGATACGTGCACCCCAATGTTCATTGCGGCAGTATTTACAATAGTCAGGACATGGAAGCAACCGAAGTGTCCAACAACAGATGAATGGATAAAGAAGATGTGGCACATATATACAATGGAATATTACTCAGCCATAAAAAGGAATGAAACTGAGTTATTTGTAGTGTCGTGGATGGACCTATAGACTGTCATACAGAGTGAAGTAAGTCAGAAAGAGAAAAACAAATACCGTATGCTAACACTTATATATGAAATCTAAAAAGAAAATGGTTCTGAAGAACCTAGGGGCAAGACGGGAATAAAGATGCAGACCTACTAGAGAATGGACTTGAGGATATGGGGAAGGGGGTAGGATAAACTGGGACAAAGTGAGAGAGTGGCATGGACATATATACACTACCAAAAGTAAAATAGATAGCTAGTGGGAAGCAGCCACATAGCACAGGGAGATGAGCTTGGTGCTTTGTGACCACCTAAAGGGGTGGGATAGGGAGGTGAGAGGGAGGGAGACGCAAGAGGGAAGAGATATGGGAACATATGTATATGTATAACTGATTCACTTTGTTATAAAGCAGAAACTGACACACCATTGTAAAGCAATTATACTCTAATAAAGATGTTTAAAAAAATTAAAAACTTAAAAAAAAACAAAAAACTAGTGGTTACCAGTGGGGAGAGAGAAAGGGGGAGGAGCAAGATAAGAGTAGGGGATTATGAGGTGCAAACTACTATGAACAAAATAAATAAGCTACAAGGATATATTGAACAGTACAGGGAATATAGTCAGTATTTTATAATATTAAACGGAGTATAATCTATAAAAATATTGAATCATCTTATACACCCCCAAATAATATTATATTTTAAACCAACTCTACTTCAATTAAGAAATAATAATCTGGCTGCAACCTAGTGTCAAGTGTGACCAGTTGGTGGTCTTGTGACTTATAAGAAATATATATATTTTTTCAGATGACTAAAATATATTTCTCATATATATTTGGTGTTTGTTCACAATTCCTGGCACACAGATCCCAAGATCCTTGGAATTTTCTGAACAACTAGAGCTATGGGACTATCTTTTTTGTACTATTTGGTCTCTTGACTTCCATTCTTAAGTTGCTTCAGAGCCATAAAGTTGAAATGGGTGTCTTGTTTTTCATAACAAGCCCCTTTTCACCACAACCGGGTTTGTGTTATTGAGGTGACTTTTCACCTAAGGATGGGAGCTTGTTGCCAAGAGAACCAACCATGAATAGAGGGTTGGAAATTTCAGTTGCACACCCCTGACTTCCAGGTGGGGGAAAGGGGATAGAGGTTGAATTGATCACCCATGGCCAATGATTTAATCAACGATGCCTGTGTAAAGAAGCCCCTATAAAAACCCAAAAGGTGAGCGTTCAGAAACCTTCCAGGTTGGTGAACACACGAAGATTTGAGGAGAGTGGCATACTCAGAGAGAGCACGGAAGCTCTGTGCCCTTTCCCCATACCTTGCCCTATGCACCCCTTCTGTCTAGCTGTTCCTGAGTTATATCCTTTTATAATAAACCAGAAATCCAGTAAGTAAAATGTTTCTGTGAGTACTGTGAGCCGCTCTAGCAAATTAAGCAAATCCAAGGAGGGCTTCTTTGGAACTGCCAATCTATTGTCAGTCTATCAGAAGCACAGGTGACAACCTGGACTTGGAACTGGCAGCTGCAGTGAGGGAGGAGCAGTCTTGTAGGAGTGACCCCTTAACTAATGGAATCTGATGCTATCTTCTTATAGAAAGTGTCAGAATTGAGTTGAATTGTAGGACACTCAGCTGGTGTTCGAGAATAGCTTAGTGATGGGAAAACACCCTCCTCCTCCAACATTAAAATTGGATCCAGAACCATTACTGCCTAATCTTGGGACAATCTTCTGATGTCTTCTAACAATGAAAGGCTTATAAATGCTTGCTTCTGAGGACCATTCACTGAAGGAAGGGAAAGGATAAACAAAGCAAAACAAAACGATTCACTGGATTCTATATCTTACTGGTTGAAAGTTCGCCTTACAAGGTCTTAACCTCACTGAGTTTCTGGTTTGCACGTGAGTGGGCACTGAGTGAGCGTAGATGGCAGCTCATGTCTCAACATCGGCAGGGAAGCCCCAGGGCTGGAGGTGAGGAGTTGTGCAGCGCGGACATCAAGCAAGGTGCTCTGGGCTTGCGTCTGCGCGAAGTCTGTCAGGACCTACACACAGCTGGTCAACCCAGTAGCAGCTGCAAGAGAGATGAGACTGAATGGACTTGAGGTGGTGCATAAAAAGTTTCTTATATATACACTAAGGAATGAATAAGCCTTCTTTTCTGCTCGCATGTTTGCAACAGTTCTTGAGCATGATTACACCAATCTTGCCACCCCCTAATATGTGGGAGACTAAAATAGAAATACTCCTAACATAGCAGTCTCTCACTTACTCTGACTGCAAAATTAAAACAATGAGATCAGTTAGAACTAGCCTGGGTCGTTTACACAACTGATCCCGCAGCTGATTTGTGTGCTGGGCGTGATGCTGAGCCACTGTAGGGAAACTGCCCCTGTGCTGACAGATGACAGGAAGGTGTTTGTTGTGGGCAGTCATGCAGACAGCTCCCTTGGTGGGAACTTGATGTCTTTCTAAATTTCTAGCCCAGAAATTCTTTTTTTTATTTTTATTTTTTTGCACAATACACCTTCTCCAGAATTTCCAGAACATGCTTCACTTACCTCTTTCCTTGACAAGCTCTTCTCCAGGCAACTTTTCCCTCAACTCTTCCTGAAAACTCCATCATGATTTCCTGCCTACAAAAAAAGATATAATTATTTTCTTCCTCCCCTCAGCTTTGGACAAAATTCTGCTGTCATGTTCTTCATGTAAGTTTTACTTACACTTACTTACTTTTAATACTTTCATCATAAATCAGTCCAGACTTATCATATGACTCTTCATAATCTGACCAAATAAGGACATCCACAGACCCCAAAATGTATTTAGAAAAGGCAAATTCACTTTCCGTCTGCCATTACTCTTGCATATCTCAGTGTACGTGTTGCAGATTGCTCTCCTATCACTCACTAACCTAGAATCCCTTCAGTTAAAAATTTTAAATAAAACCCACTACAAAAATTTGGCTTTCTGAGCCGCCTATCTTCATGTCTTCCTATTTTTATTGAAGAAGCTAGTTCTCAAAACGTAATTAATTTTTCTACTCCCATATAGAATTTTTAAAAATATTCCTGACCTGCTGCAATTCTGAACTCCATATTAATCAACACACTCACAAGTTTTAATAAACTGTGTTCTTGTACTTTCACTTACGACCGCTTTGTTAGCTGCTTCTTTCTTTATATCGCTAGCTCATATTAGACCTTCTGTCTACCACACCTCTCTCACTTTGCCAGGGCCAGCACTGTGACTTTGATCTTACCTTTTCAGAGTTTTTAACCCCTCATTCCACAATGGAATTAATTTCCTTCCAACTACCATGGGAGTGGGTGTTTGTTCTGATTAGTATAACATATTTAATGTATGTCTGGGATTCTAATTTCTTTCAGTGTATTAACTCATTTAATTCTCAGTGTTATTCTAATGGTTGAGAACTATTTTAGTCACATTTTACCAAATGAGGAGATGGACTGTTTACACAGTGAATAAGTGACAGAGGTAGACTACCAACCTAAGTAGCTTGCCTCCAGGCTGTTCATAATCTCCGCAGAAACTAGATGACTGAGGCCAGGGTAGAAAGGGGTGGGATTAAGCACAGTAACCCTAGCAGAGGGTTTAGACAAGGAGACTGGCCACTTGGTCTTAGGGGTGAGGTCATGTAAAGTGCAAGACGCCTGGCTCTTACTGACCCACAGTCTGGTCAAAGTAAAGCTAGTTTGAGAAAGGGTTGGTATTAGCTGATGAATAAATCCTCTTTCAGAAAGAAGAAATCCATTTTATAAAGTAGCTATAACGATATGAAAAAGAAACATTTCACAATTTGTAAAGGTTAAAGGTCATGACATGTAGAATGTATGAAAGAAAGAAATGATAATTTTTATACTATATTTATACTACATTTAATGGGTGTTGCTGTGACTGAGGAATTAGTGGCAGTGACTTCCCAAACAGTGGCTCTGGGAGTGGGGACCAGGGATGATCAAACAGTTTAAGGTGAGAATGGCAGCTGGCAGTAGTAGCCCTGCTAGTGAAGGATGTGCCTATCTCCAAGGGGGCCAAGATAGGGACAGCTGTAATGGTAACAAAGGCAGTAATGGAGAGGCCATCAGGATTTGTGGACAAGGCAGAAATTCTTGTTTTTTCTAAGTCAATTTGTCCTGGGGAAAGTTGTTGACAATGAAGTATGTCCTTAAAAAAATTCTCATTATAAAAAAGAAGCAGCATTCAATTTCAGTTTATATTTTGTTTACCTTTCCTGAAACCTAAATGACCTTCGGTTTTGTTATGACACTTATTCAAGTGGTTACATATGTAGGGTTCCAAATTGTACAGGACAATAATGTCTGCGTAATTTCTTCACTCCTGTCTCAGAAAAAATTCTGTTGAACTTCATTCTATCTCATTCTCCAGCATCTAGCATAAGGGCATTATTTATTATTTTCCTCCCATAAAATAAAGGCTGCCCTAGAAGGTTTTCAATATAAAACCATGGCTGTTTTCAGGAAATTGCAAGTAAAAGATTCTAAATGGGTTTCCTAACGATTAAGGCATTCCTTATTAGACTAGCTAAGAGAAAAAATACCCTTCCTTCAAGTCTGCAATACTTCCCAGAAAAAAAATCTTAAATCAGTTTTCCATGGCTTGACAGAAAATGCCAATACTGTTGCAAATGGTAAGTTTTCTAGGGTTATTACAAATCTCTTAATTTTAAACAAAAAGCTGTTTCTACCACACTTTTGGGAAGCACTGAAAACAGTAACACTTGCTCAGACCTGATAAAGACGGATGATTATAATTGTGTATTCAGATGATGGCATTTGCCATGAAAGCACTGATCACTGTTCAATGCATGCACACTCTATTTTAAAGTTCAATTTTAGAGGCAAAGACTTTTCAGCACACCAAGTTTTTATGGCTTGTTTTGACTGATTACTCTATTTCTCATTTAATATCTGTTGGTTACTAGCATGCTTTCTTTCTATCAATGTATATGACTTACTGAATTTTATTTTCATTGGCCTAATAATTTGATGTTTACCTGTCTTTCCTGGCCAAAACAATAACAATGAGAATAATGCTTTGGCTCTCTTTAGGGTTATAGAGTTTAACGTGGGAACAGAATGCTTTTCAGTTTGAAATCCAATGATTCTGTGTAGGGCTTCAGCTTGGGTGAAGGTGCTGAAAGTTATTTGTTAGAATCACTTAGAGAGGCTTTGCAAACCACATATATCAGTTTACTCCTTCCTTGTTCCTCTTTAGAGAATTCCTTTTGTAGAGGACTACCATTAATATATCCTTACAGGTACTGAATTGAAAAAAAGTGTTAATAGCCAAGAATCAATATGGAAACAGAAAAATGACTTAAGCAATTTCCCAAAGAAGAAGCAAGTTTTAAATATTTTTGTTTTTAATCTAAATGATAAAAAATGGTTCTTCACTGAGAACTTGAACCCATCCTCCCTGTAGAAAAAAATAATAAGACTGTTCATTGATTTCACAGAGACTACCCAATTTAATTAATGATGGGACTGAGCAATAATCTATGTTGGTATGGTGAAAAACCAGCAATGTCTGGAGAGCTGCTCTGTCCTTATATTTTTGTTCATAAAGAAGTTAGTTTACATTAAAAAAAGACTTTTATGCATGAACTACAGACTTATCCCAGGTTTCAACTGTAACAGAACTAAGAGAGATGATTAAATTCTGACCCTTTACCTGTAATTATGGAGATCTCATCTTTAAAAGTTCTTTTTTTCCTTCAATGATGCTTGACAAGCAGCTTGATGGTTTGTTTAAGGAGTTATCACAATATTCTAGGAAATGATCCATTTAAGATATAGTCCTTATCTTTAAGTAGTCACAGCTAAGAAAACTTATTGACAATATAAATTATGAAACTTCATTCCATTATTGAGTATCTATTTGTGCCAGACTCCACTTTAGCCATATGAAGACCAACATAGGAATGATGATATGGGCTGAATGTTTGTGTTCCACCCTCCTCAAATTTATATGCTAAAGCCCTAATTCCCATTATGATGGTATTTGGGGGTGGGGCCTTTGGGAGGCAGTTAGGTTTAGATTAAGTCGTAAAGGTGGTGCCCTTATGGAGGTAGTGCCCTTATAAGAAGGTGAGGAGACAGGAGAGCTATCTCTTTCTGCACATGTGCACCAAGGAAAGGCCATGTGAGTGCAAAGAGAGATGCCAGCCATCTGCAAGCCAGGAGGAGGCCCCTCATCGAGAACAGAATCTGCTGGCACCTTGATCTTGGAATTTTCAGCTTCCAGAGCTATGATAAGTAAATGTTTCTCTTTAAGGCACCCAATCTATGGAATTTTGTTATAGCAGCCCGAGTTGACTAAGACAAATGGTTTCTGCTCTGAAGAAACAATCTAATGATTAACCAACCCTGTGTAAGCACATTATGCTTAAAAACCTCTGAGATTCAAGAGGGCACAGCGTCCGAAGCATTTGTGATAATCTTGATCATGAATATTTTGTCCTTTAAGACAGAAGCGATGGAAAAAAATCTAAAAATCATGTCATGGATCGTGTCGTAGAAGATTCAGTGGAATATATTAGGACTGCAAGGACATGTGACTAAAGGAGAAAAATGAAGTACCTCTTCAAGAGTTAGGAAGGCTCTCAAATGGAGCAAAGAAGAGGTTGATTTATGCTCAAGTGCTAAACTAGGATCAATAAGTGGAAATTCCTGGAAGATGATTTTACTTTCATAATCAAAAAGAATTTTCCAATAGAAGTGTCCACTATTGGAAAGTACTGCCTGTACAATAATTTACTAGTTACTGAAAAAGACATTTTGAAGGTTATTCATGCCTTAGTTGAGGACATTGGGTTACAGTGCCTCTAAGTTCTCCTCAAATTCTAAATTGTAAAATTTAATTCTAGGATTTTGCATTTTGATTTTAAAGCATGGTATCGGATGCAAGTTGTATTTTTATAGAATGAGCACCTATAAATCATGGGCAATGATGTTAAAATAACAAAAGATAACTTGATAAAAGAAGTTTAAAAATCATTTCATGTTTTATTTTTTTAATGAAACTGTTGGATTCTATTGAAGTCTGTGTGTGTGTTGGGGGGTATGGATGTATGTGGGGAGGTGGTATTTAAGTACACTGTTGTTTTATGGCTACGCATTTGTGATATAGTTTGCTGATAGACTATAAAAAAGACCAAAAGAAAGTCAACCTCACCTTGAAAAAAGTGCATGCTTCTTTTTTTCTAGAGAGTTTGTTAGTATTATTTTGCTGTATCTGTTTGTCATTTAAAACATGATATTCATGTAAAGTTTTATTGCTAGTGGCCTACTGTCAGCTATCACAAAACTGGATGTATTATGCTGTTGCAAGCTTTGTATAGGTGAGAACTTTACAAAAGTAATTAACAAAGCACATTGAGTATAATAATCAATGCTAACAAACAGTCATGTAGATAAAATTATTTGCATAAACAAAATATCCTAATTAGTATGAATTCTTTCTTGATGAAGCATGAGAACTATAGATGATAACCTTTTCAATATCTTTAATTCTCTGAAGCACTTCTAGTTCTGGTAATAGTTTCAGAAATCTGTCATAGCAACTAATTTGGGAGATTAACATCTCTAATGCCTTCTTTGTGCTGGTAATATTAAGCTTTCAATAACCATCTTTTGGATGGTTGCCACTTAACTCTATACTGCATGTAAATTTTAGTCAATGTCTTTTAGATAACTAACTCATTAAAAAAATATGAATGCATACTATATGTATCTACACATCAAAGATATAGCAGTTTTTAAAAATAGAATTCTTCACCTTTATTAAACTTATATGACCATATTGGTCAATTGTCAAAATACTTTATCAAGTTGTTAAGTGATGATAATTTTCTTCATCTCATTTTTTTTTTTTTTTTTTTTTTCTGGTACGCGGGTCTCTCACTGTTGTGGCCTCTCCCGTTGCGGAGCATAGGCTCCGGATGCACAGGCTCAGTGGCCATGGCTCATGGGCCCAGCCGCTCCGCGGCATGTGGGATCTTCCCGGACCAGGGCACGAACCCGTGTCCCCTGCATCGGCAGGCGGACTCTCAACCACTGCACCACCAGGGAAGCCCTTCATTTCATTTTTTGAGTTCTGCTGGCTATCTTCATCATGAGGGGAGTGTATCAGTCATGGAAAAAACTACTTCTCCAAGTATTTAAACAAAAATGAATTTAATAACAATATGAATTTGTACAAAATTATTGACATAGAATCATTGAAGAGGTTAAAAACATTGTTGATTGCTAAATAATTACCAGTGCAGATTACAAAAGCATATATATATATATCTCACAATTACTAAGTTACTAAATATTAGTATATTAAAGAAGCTGACAATTGCTTACCTCCTCAGACTCCTTTGTCAGAGAATGTCCTTCTCATCATTGATAGCATCATGTGACTTTGATACTTCTGGGCATAGCATTTGGACCAGAACTGGACATTAGACCAAAGGTGAACCAACTCATAGACTGGAATAAACCAATTATATTTGATTCATTCTTTTTTTCTTCCAACTTTATTGAGATATAATTGATTTATAGCCAAATAAATTTAAGGTATACAGCATAATGATTTACATATATTATGAAATGATTATCACAATAAGTTTAGTAAACATCCATCATCTCATATAGATAAAAAAATTAAAGAAACAGAAAAATATTTTTCCTCAGAACCATTGGATTGGCCAAAAAGTTTGTTCGGGTTTTCACAAGCTCTTAACGGAAAGACCCAAACAAAATTTTTGGCCCAACCATGGAATGCTTAGGGTTTACTCTCTTGACAACTTTCACCTATAACACACAGCAGGGTTCATTACGGTCATCACGTGGTACATGACATCCCTAGTGCTTCTTCATCATATAACTGGAAGTTTATACCTTTGACTGCCTTCAACCAGTTCCCCCTCCCCCCACCTGCCCCTGCCTCTGGGAACAACAAATCTGACCTCTCTTTCTATGAGTTTGTTTGTTTTTGAAGTATACCTGACCTACAACACTATGTTAGTTCCTGTTATACAACAGAGTGATTCGATATTTCTATACATTTCAAAATGATGATCTATCTGATTCATTCTTTTGGTAGTTTGAACCATGAGATACCATATCCTGAGTTATTTCATTAGGGAATACCTTTTTTGGAACCACTGCTGTTGACAACTTGGTTCATACACTTCCAGAATTGTTTGTTTGGCTTGTTTTGTTTTACCCTTGAAATTTTTAAAACATTTTTGTGTGTTCTAAGATATTTATAATCTTACAGGACCTTCCCTCCTCCTCCCTCCTGCCTTGAACAAATTTAAATCAGTTTCTCTTCCTTGAAATAATATCTGTTCTGATTAATAAGTCCTAAATTTGTATTTTTGAATTATATGTTTGACCTTCACAAGTGCTAAATCATCGAGTGCCTATAATTCAACATATACCTGTATGGATATATATAGATTTATAGACAAACTTTTATATAGCTTAAGAAACTTTATTTGTTCAAACTTGTTTAAAATTTCCAAGTAATTTTAACCGTGAAATGAGTTCTTGTTTGTATGAGACTAAGGTCTTCCATTGATATATCCATCTATCTGGTAGATAGATGGATAGATATATCAATATCTATATACTATCTATAAAGATATTGATATCTATCTTTCTATCTACATACACTTCTGAAAACACTACATTTCTGAAAAAGTGATAACTGATACAGTACAGGTTACTGTCTGTCATGCCTTACTTAAATAATCATTGAAACATTTCAAAATATATATATAGTTAGCCTGTCCTAAAAACCATAGATAAGTGGATTTTGGTGGTCATTTCAGAAAGTTCAGAGGTTGAGTTGGAAGAACAAAGTACAGAGCTACTTAAAAGGAATTATCTTTTAATGTCTGAAAAAGACATCTGGGAAAGAACTTTGGAATAGGAAGCTGAATAATTCTATTTACATATTTTATGTTCTTTTAATGATAAAATCATAGATCTTTAAATTACGGAACTTGTTAGATATAACCCATTTCAACGTCCTCAGAAAATTAAAGTCAAGATTATGTGGTTTGTGCAAGAACACAAATAATGGTCAACATTTATTGACTTTTTATTGATATTATGTACCAGGAAACGCTTTAAATTTGTTATCGCATTTGATCTTCACAACAATTCTATGAAATTGATACTTATATTATCTCTTTTTAGAGATGATGAAACTGGTGAACAGAGAGGAAAAGTATATTGCCATGTTCACAGGGCCATAAGGATTCTGAGATAGACCTTGAATCCTGCAACAGGATTCAAAGCCCTCATTCGTGACCACCAAACCTGGTTTCAGTCATTCTTTAGTACAGAGAACAGTCCCAGACTTAAAGCTTGGAAATGATCATTTTAAATCTGGTTCCTTCTTCTGCTGCCCAGTGTGACCTCATCAGGGCATTTGGAGTTCCACCTGCTTGTGCCTCTGGCCTATCTCTCCTACTTCTAACGTCACCCTCCAGGAATTCCTAGAGCTATTCTTCAACTTTTCAGGCTCCACTCTGACTGTTGACGCTTAAGGTTACCCCGAATAACTTTTCTGAAACTCTGGCTCTCTACAGCATTTCTCTCTTCTGCAAACTTCATTGCCTGTGTTAAAAACAAGACAACAGGCTCAAAACAGAGTTGCTTATGTTATGCCCCATGTCAACAAACTGAGACTTAATTTAATTAGCTCTGGCTGTCCCTAAAACAGAATCTTAAACCGGTCAATCAGCAATTGCCTAATCAGTATTAGTTAATCTGCCTGATAGACCCCTGCCAGCCCCTAAAGGAAGCTAACCTTGCAGTAACCAGCTCACATTTTTGCATAGTATAATTTCCTGCCTGCTCCCTTTTGCTTGTAAGTCTTTCATTTTGTACAGTTCCTTCAGTTCCTTTTTATCTGCTAGACTGGACGTTGCCCGATTCAAATTGATTTTTGCTCAAATAAACTCAAATTTTTTAATATGCTTCAGTTTATCTTTTAACACCTGTAACCTCAAAACTCCCCTTTTCTCAAACCTTTTCCTAATCCCTTACTTTCAGGCTCTCACCACTCTTCTTCCACATTCCATCCTCATCCCCTTATAGTGGTTTGACCGCTGCCAATGTCATTGGCGTCAACCCTTACTCTCTATCCTCAACTTTGTTAAGAGTCAAGCTGGTCTTGCAGGTCCTGCAGAGCAAAATGATCCTCTCCCACCAGGGCCTTCAGGCTTGTTATTCCCTCTTATGAACTATTCTCCATCCCTCTCCATTCGTCAATTAAATCCAGCCTACAGCATTGGCACCACTTGGAAGTTTGCTGGAAATACAGAACCTCAGGCCTCTGTCCCAGGTAAACTGTACCAGGATCTGCATTTTAATAAGATTCCCAAATGATTCAAATGCTCATTAAAGATTAAGAAGCCCTATTCTTTCAGAGCACTCCTCATAATTATAATGACATGATTGGAATCTATTGTTTATATAGATCTGCCTCTTATGAAGGTGAGCCCCAGGAGGGCAAAGGCCTCATCTTTCACTTTCACTGCTTTATTCACACTTCCTGGTATGGTGCCTTGCACAAAATAAACTCAAAAATAATTATTGAACATCAACAAATTTCATATATTTTGTATTGAGCAAACAACTCTCATATACCTAAATGATCAGAACAGCCTAGTGAAGATGACCTACAGCCATAAAATTGCTTAAATTTGTATTCTCTCCAAAGAATAAAATAGTGTCAGTATTATAGCACCTTAGATAGAGCATAATATTTTAAGCTATATTCAATTCCATATAAAAAAATAAATCTAAACTTTGGCATGTATTAAAGTTTTAAGAGTTTGCCAAAATACCCAATAAATGTACTATCAAATGACTATAGTTAAAAAATAAATGGATTCTAGCTAGTGCTCAAAAGACAATAGAGAATACATTTTTCAATATGCAGTTTGTTAGCTATAAGATTGAAATCAAATAATCTTTTTTGGGGGGGAAGTGAGAGGAAATGCTACTTTTTTCTACCTCTCAAAATATATTTATAGGAGTGAGACTTAAATCTGTATTTGAAAGTCTGATATCCTACTAAAAACACTGTAAGAAATTGAAAGTTTATTTTTCCCACTAATTATAATGGAAACTACTAGTTCCTAATTGCTACTAATACCATAAAACATAAAATTAAGTGATAACTATTTCGGATACTGTTAAAAGCATATCTAGTGGACAAGATGAATTTCCTCTTTAAGGTTATTGTCACTATTAAATCAAAGCTTCTTGAACAGCAAGAAAGTTGGGGTTGGTATTTCTTGCATGTTCTCTCCAGCTGGGTGTGATACGGATTTCTAAAGGTTCTGTGTTGGTGACACAACTATCCAATCCACTTTGATCTAATAAGAAACTGTGGGCATGAGCCCATAGTTTTCTCTTTGCTTCTGTTTTTCTGAGCAAATCTTGATGATTTTCTCTTTCACCTTATACTTATGTTTCAGATGATTGAGTGGTTCAGTCTCTGAATCACTGGACTGGAATGTTGTTTAGAATCCTGTTGTTAACTGCTTGACTGAAAAAGTCTTTCTCAATTTATAAGAGAAGCTTAGAAATGAGAAGTCCTCAGTGAAACATGTTTAGTAATTGAAGTTTCTGGCAAATTGCAGTCAAGCTCTCAGGCTTCCACAGGCCTCCTGAAGCTTACAGAGTTTCTGATGGAACAGCTTCTTTCTCAAGGGAAAATTAGGGGCCAGGAAAGGCACAGCTTATCAGGGATACAGGTACCAAGCCTCTAGGTCAACACCTGTGATTTCAAGGGAAGTAAATGTGAAGTTCTGGGCTTCCCTGCTAACTGGAAATTTTGCATTTCTTTTAAAAATGTAATCTACTATGTCAACATCTTTACATAATTGTTATACAAAAGTTTAAGTGGAATCATTTTACACTGTGCTTTTTGTTGTCATTTGTAGCTTCTCAGAATAACATGAAATGTGCCTTATAAATACTGGAAGTCAGAGATTTCTGAGTCATTTCATATTTTGTCTTATACATCATTTTTCTCTTACAGGCAGCCACCCTAATACTGAGTTTATTATCTGCACCAGCAAAGTATTTTCTCCATCCATTATTTACTTGTCTGTTGCTTGAAATACTTAATTTACCTTGGCAATCTCTACAGAAAATTGAAATATTGATGTGAATTACTTTAGTACTCTGCAGCCTCAAGGAATTAGCTACAGAAGAAAAAAATATATATGTAATTACATCAAAGGTGTGACTCCCACATTTTATCAAGCCCACTCCTTGGTTTCTTTCATTGTGGTCCTTGATCTGGTTAGTTGTTCTGCAATATGTTTCATCTTTATGACTTAGAAATTTAACAAATATGGCTATGGCAGCCATCAGACAGATTAATTTTGCTAAAGCGAAATGATGGTTATCTTGTTTGACATGTGCTGCTGTGAAATAGAGATGATTTGAATGGTCTGCTGAAACCCTCAAGGAGTGCAGTGATGGAACTCCAGTTCATGTTCAACCAATATGGTGAACGGCTTCAATCAGTTCAACTCTGCTATTGAAACACTCCTTTAAAAATAATCAAAATGATATCTGCATTTTATTAGAAAACGAAAGCATTTATTCTTACAAATAGGACACCTAAAAATGCACTGACTGGCGGCAATGCTGCCCTCAGGTGTAATAAAGTTGATGAGCCCACGTAATAAAATTTATGGAACCAGAGCGAATTCAATTTATTTAAATATGCTCATTTATGTTTTTGTTTATTCCCACAGCAGATGTTTAATTTACAAACCAGGCAATTACAACAGCTCTTCCTGACAAATAAGAGCAGATTAGTCAAACGTTCACATCAATTTTTATGTTTATCATTAGTTTTATGAGGTGTCATGAATATTCAGTGGTAAGAAAACCTATAATTATGGTACCTGGAAAACCTCAAAATGACGTTTTGCTTCTCTAAGTGCTATTTCCCCCTTTTTGATAAGGCTTTTAGTGTGTGTTGTCTCTTATTACAAGTTGGGTTTACAGGCTGCAGTGAAAACACTCATTCTCTCCAGGGATCTTGTACATTCTAGTCAATGTGCTGATGGCATTTTTGTGGAAAGCATGTGACAATGTATAGGTGATCATGTTTTGATTTTTAGTATGGAGATAAAGACATATTTGTGCATTCTGTAACATTACCATGCAGATTTTATAAAATTTTAATTTTACTTAAAAATAACTCACCATACTTTTATTTATAAGGTTAATTTGCTTCCTCTTCTTTGCAACCCCTTTTGTTATACCAAGGGAAAGTTTTACTTTTCCAGATATCAGACCTGTTGCGGCTCTTAATGTTGAATCTGTAGATAGGAAGTCTTAATGTGAAGCCATTTATAAGGGAGGTCTTCACACAGCAGTTTTAGTTTTCTTTTATGTGCTTAAACTGTCAGAAGAAAAAGGCTGTAGTTCCATTATGAATCAGTACAACTACATAGCATGATCCGTAAACAAGGACGCGATATTTCCAGGCCGGCTGCCTTTGAATGGATTGTATGTACTTGGACAAGCTCTGCCCTAAAAGCAGTGATACATCCTCAATATACTAAACCTGATTCCCACAATGCATTTTTTCCCAATCTACTGTAATGGCAGGTTACCTGTCATTAGTCAGCATTCAGTCAGAAAAGAAAATTAGGAGATCAATGTGTTAAAATAGCTCTAGAGAGAATAGCTTCACTAGAAATAGTTTCAATGTAACTTATACCAAATGTTGAAATAGAAACTGGAGGAAAACATGATTTTACTGTTAAAGCTGCTTTGAACTGAACTATAATGTCATAATTTTGTGGGCTTTTTAAAATTCTCACTAGCATACCTTTTTTGACAGCAACCAAAATATCATGTTTCTTTGTCATTAGTTATAGTATAAATCTCCCAGGAGTGTTAACTTTATCATACACTTGTGATAATTATATGTTTTGAATTTGATGTGGGCCACATCAGAATACTATTTAGCATATAGTCACCTCTTGGATTCTTACTGAAGCTTCTAAAAGCATTAGTCATTTTGAATTCAAAACAGTCAGAATTGATTTACATATTCCTATGATGTTTATCTGCAACATAATTTTTTTTAATATCTTTATTGGGGTATAATTGCTTTACAATGGTGTGTTAGTTTCTGCTTTATAACAAAGTGAATCAGTTATACATATACATATGTTCCCATATCTCTTCCCTCTTGCGTCTCCCTCCCTCCCACCCTCCCTATCCCACCCCTCCAGGCGGTCACAAAGCACTGAGCCGATCTCCCTGTGCTATGCGGCTGCTTCCCACTAGCTATCTACCTTACATTTGGTAGTGTATATATGTCCATGCCTCTCTTTCGCTTTGTCACAGCTCACCCTTCCCCCTCCCCATATCCTAAAGTCCGTTCTCTAGTAGGTCTGTGTCTTTATTCCTGTCTTACCCCTAGGCTCTTCATGACATTTTTTTTCCTTAAATTCCATATATATGTGTTAGCATACGGTATTTGTCTCTCTCTTTCTGACTTACTTCACTCTGTATGACAGACTCTAGGTCTATCCACCTCATTACAAATAGCTCAATTTCGTTTCTTTTTATGGCTGAGTAATATTCCATTGTATATATGTGCCACATCTTCTTTATCCATTCATCCGATGATGGGCACTTAGGTTGTTTCCATCTCCGGGCTATTGTAAATAGAGCTGCAATGAACATTTTGGTACATGACTCTTTTTGAATTATGGTTTTCTCAGGGTATATGCCCAGTAGTGGGATTGCTGTGTCATATGGTAGTTCTATTTGTACTTTTTTAAGGAACCTCCATAGTGGCTGTACCAATTCACATTCCCACCAGCAGTGCAAGAGTGTTCCCTTTTTTCCACACCCTCTCCAGCATTTATTGTTTCTAGATTTTTTGATGATGGCCATTCTGACTGGTGTGAGATGATATCTCATTGTAGTTTTGATTTGCATTTCTCTAATGATTAATGATGCTGAGCATTCTTTCATGTGTTTGTTGGCAGTCTGTATATCTTCTTTGGAGAAATGTCTATTTAGGTCTTCTGCCCATTTTTGGATTGGGTTGTTTGTTTCTTTGTTATTGAGCTGCATGAGCTGCTTGTAAATTTTGGAAATTAATCCTTTGTCAGTTGCTTCATTTGCACATATTTTCTCCCATTCTGACAGTATGGTACTGGCACAAAAACAGAAAGATAGATCAATGGAACAGGATAGAAAGCCCAGAGATAAACCCACACACATATGGTCACCTTATCTTTGATAAAGGAGACAGGAATGTACAGTGGAGAAAGGACAGCCTCTTCAATAAGTGGTGCTGGGAAAACTGGACAGGTACATGTAAAAGTATGAGATTAGATCACTCCCTAACACCATACACAAAAATAAGCTCAAAATGGATTAAAGACCTAAATGTAAGGCCAGAAACTATCAAACTCTTAGAGGAAAACATAGGCAGAACACTCTATGACATAAATCACAGCAAGATCCTTTTTGACCCACCTCCTAGAGAAATGGAAATAAAAACAAAAATAAACAAATGGGACCTAATGAAACTTCAAAGCTTTTGCACAGCAAAGGAAACCATAAACAAGACCAAAAGACAACCCTCAGAATGCAACGTAATTTTTAACACACACACACACCTTTTGACTTGGCTTGCTTTATTCCATTTCTGTCAGTTAGGTGGAGGATAATAGACTTAAAGCTGATTTATAAGATGTTCCTTTTTAATCTTGGTTTTTAGATCCACTAATAACAATAATCTGAAGGAGATGATGGGGATGAGTGTAGGACACAAAAAGAAACATAAACCTTAAGCAAGAAAGCATGCAGAAACAGACTTCTTACAGCTCTGAGTCTGCTGTTCAGCAAAGGCGATGCCATTCTATGGAAATAATGGACAACTTTTTGGGGGGAGGAAAAGCAGACACTGGGGCACGTAAACAGAAAGGGCCACTGGTAAATAACTGCACACAATATATTGCTGTCCAGGATTCTCCTGGGAATCCAGGAGATGCAGAAAATGGTATGCCACTTTCTATCTGTAGATAGGAAGTCTTGGTATGTTTAGATTATAAAGTTCTTAGAGTGCGAATTACTAGTGGGATTTGCTTTCTCTTAACAGGAATAAATCCTTTTAGATTGAAGGCTGGTAAGACTATCTAGTAATCTTGCACACCAGTCTGTTATAAAGAACATAATGACCTCTGTAAATGATAGAATGATATTTTTTGTAAAATGCAAACCAAACAGTTCACATTTACAATTGCTAAACTAATAATAGTCTTCTGAATGGATTTCATAGTTTGCTTCTAACATAATTTGCTTTGGACCTTTATAGTTCATCATTGTTCTGCAGTGGCAAACATTATAAGTCTTTCTTTCCTATGAGACAAAAACTTTTGACTTCCATGATACAAAGAAAAATTTCACAGTTTTAAGGGTCTTCATAATAACTGTAGGTCAAAATTATTAAATATATTTCAAAAGCTATCAATTTATACTAATAAACACTAAAGTTCTTATGGATGAAATGTGGGGAATTTGTTCTTCTAATGCATTTACCACAAAATCCAAGTTATTTAGATTTCCCAATTGTTAGATTTTTGGTAGTTTCAAACTATTAAAATTATATAGTACAATTTATTTCCTTTTTTTATTACAATAAATGTGCTTAAGTAAACTAATGCAAATATAGAAAGAATAGAGTATATAAAACCTTTTGCATATTGGTGAATATCAATATTTTTTTACTTTACCAAAGGTTGAATTGTTTTATGTACAGCAGTTTTTTTTTTATAAAATATTTTAGTCCATTATCTTACATATATGTCATAAGAAAAAGATTTACATTACATCTTTTCATGTATATAACATTAACTTACAAAAATTTACTCATTAATGTATTTTTAAGATTAAGACAGAGTTACTTTTTGTTTTATTAATTCCTGAAAATAGACAACAGCAACAACCTGAGAGATTAAAAAATTGTATGAAAAAAATGTCAATCAGGGTGCATAATTTATCATTCTTTCATGCATTCACTTATGCAACATTGAATTGATGATTATTTGGTTAATCCTTTACTTCATACTTACTATTTTTTAGTTAATAGAATATAAATATAAATACTCACCCTCCCTTCACTTGATGAGATCAAAGTATAGTGTGGGAAATAGACTTACCATGTGAAAACTGGGGGAGCAAGTGTGTGAGCTTCAGTTTCCTTAGATGTGGAGTGAGAGGCGATACTGGATGTCTCTAAAACCTTTGTCTCTTTTTACATTCTTTAATTTGTCCACTTTGGTTATTTTTCAGAACTTAAAATAATCAAACTAATATTAAACATCATATTTAGTATTTATATAAACTTATTATATATATGTTAAGCCCATTTTGAATGTTATGAAATGTATTTATAATTCTCTCCAAATGATGTCTTCAATGATCAATCCTTAATGATTCGAGGGTTCTGTCATTGACATATAATTGACGTATAAGATTATATTAATTTCAGGTGTACATCCCTAGGATTTATTTATCTTTTAACTGAAAGTTTGTACTTTTTTTTTTTTTTTTTTTTTGCGGTACGCAGGCCTCTCATTGCTGTGGCCTCTCCCTTTGCAGAGCACAGGCTCCGGACGCGCAGGCCCAGCGGCCATGGCCCACAGGCCCAGCCGCTCCGCGGCATGCGGGATCCTCCCGGACCGGGGCACGAACCCGTGTCCCCTGCATCGGCAGGCAGACTCTCAACCACTGCACCACCGGGGAAGCCCAAGTTTGTACTTTTTGACCACCTTTACTAGTGGTAACCACCAATCTGTTCTCTTTATCTATGAGTTTATTAGATGTTACAAATTAAAATATTTACATTTTCAAATTATGAAAATTAAAATTAAAGGAAGAAAACACACAACATTCAAAATGAGATTTTTCTACTTACTCATATACATTAGTATTCAGTTACTGCATTCCTCTAATAATATTTTGGACTACATCTGCTCAGTGGTAGAAAACATTATGGTAAAATAAAAAGTAATATGTTTGCTGTCAACAATAGTTTTGAAATATGGAATTGGTCTTTTTCTTTCTTTTGTAAATACTCTTTCAGCTTTATGTCAACTTCTTTATTGACCCTCTATGAATTTGTTTCTCAAGCTGCCTTTCTTTTAATGCTTGCTCCAGTTTTATGTAAATAATGTACACAGTTTTAAAGTATTATTTAAACTATTTCATTAAAGTTGCTTTCTTCAGCTTGACTCTTTAAAGGTCAAATGGCCACACGATATTGAAGCTGTAAAGGAACTCAGAGATCATCTGGAGTCATTCTTTTCTAAACTGGCAGACAGCAATCTTGTTTTTTCTGAAATAACTCTGGGGGGTGGGGGGAAAAGTATAGCCTTTTCACCCCTGGTCAGCTCTAATTGCTAGAAAATGTTTCTTTGGCTTTACTAAAATCTGCTTTAGGAGAGAAAAAGACAATAAGTCTTGGTCCCAACTTCCAAATGTTAAAGTTAATGAGGGGCGTATTTTTGCAAACACTTATCGACAGTAGCAGACAGTGAAAAAAGCCATCTCTACCTAAGGCAGAATGCCATAGGAGCCCAGGGGAGGAAGGGATGGCCCCTTCCACCTGAGGGAGGGGAGGTTCCCTGGATAGCCTGTCACATAATAAAGACCTTGAAGAGAATGGGCAGAACTTAGAAAAGTGATGTTTAAGGAAAAATCATTCCAGTCACAGGGAATAAATGGAATATAACTTAGCTGTTGTTAGCATTATTAGTAGTAGTAATAGTATTACTTAAATTATCATTAAATTTATATAACAAAATTTAAAATGTAAATTAAAAGACAATAGATTTAAAACAAACAAAAAATAAACTCCTACAACTCTAGAAACTAGAAAAAGTCATTAAAGGTTTGGAGTAAATGAATAACATGTTTTATTACATCATTCTCTTCCTTACTTTGTTTTTGAGACAAAAGAACACCCTATCCCTAAACTTGTCATTTACAGCATAAGATTGACTTATGCTGGCAATGTTACTTACCAGCCCAACTAGCTTTTAGCAGTTTTGAAACCCAAAGGAACAGTTCTGGATGTGTTCTGTTTGATTTCCAAATAATCTGAGTCGGTTTTCCTCTAAGTCAGCCTTGAAGAGTTGACGCTACTCAAACAAAACTGGGTTACTTATGAATTGCCTTGGGTAAGGGACATGTTCAGTTTTATTATTTGCTGCAAACTGAAAAGACCAATTCATGGAAGTGGCCTACATACAGGAATTAATTTGCTTTACGTAAAGAAAAATTCTTAATATGAAAGAAAAACATGTAAGTAAATATAAAATAAATCAAGCTGCAGTAATATAATGAAAACTATATTAGTTGCACACCTAAACTCTGTCTAATACTATATCCTAACTCCAGCCCTAGAAGTGTAATTCAGAGCAAGTTAGGCTCGCTTTGCTTTTGTTCCTTCATTAGTAGCAAAGGGACCATACCCTACCTACCTCATAATGTTGTGCTAGAATTTTTTTCAGGTGGTCCATAAAAAGTGCTAACAACAGCATATGTTGACCATTATTTTGTTGTTATACAGTTTACATTGATACAATGCAAACACTATTGATTTCTAAATTTACTTTAGCTGTTATGTAGCAATTTTTATAATTGAGGTTTGGATAGTATGCAGAGAAATAGAAACATTTAACAAACATAAAGCATAATCACCAGTCATAATAGCTGATGACAGGTACTTCTAAATCATCTCAGACCCTCCAACTTTTGCAGAGGCAAAAAGCTGTTGTGTTTATTCTTTTATTCAATTAGTATTTATTATGTGCCTGACGTGTGTCAGGCATCCCACTTAGGCTGGGCATTTGTGGTACATAAGCCACAGATTCTAGTGGCAAGTCCAGTAACAGGTGTCTTTATTCTTTTGGACCACATCTTAAGGGCCTGTTCTTATAAGGTCATGAAAAAAAGAGAAAAATATACAAAGCTGAGATTTTAAAAATTGCTTATTTTGGCTGCTGCTGTAATAAACCTATTTAAAACAACAAAGGATTTTCTGCTATCAGTAGCCACTACACATGCCTTGTTAACCGTGCATCCCAAGCACATAGAACACAGTAGATATTTGCTGTGTTCAGATATTTGCAGGTACTCAGCAAATATACAATGAAAGAAAGAATTATAAAACATTAAAATAGCTAGTGATGTTCTGGTAATATTTAACAACCAGTTCTCTGGGAAAAGGGCTGATCTGTAGTATTTGCTGGCCAATTTCTGATTTTGTGGTATGAAATCCACAAAATGGCCAATATCAAGCTACCAATGTAGTATCAATTGACTCAACATTTCTGAAAATTTAACAATCAGCTCTCACAAGTCTGTCTAAACCAGCTGCAGCTAAAATATATATGTGTTTACTCCTGGTCAAAACAGAGGCCATTATATATATATATACTGTCTCCATTTATCATTATAGAATGTTTTTTCAGATTATTAGACACGATTTAAACAGAAAGTCTCAATTTAAATTATCAAAATTGTTCTAAAAATTTAAGCTTAATCCCATATCAACCCTCTGAGGTATGTTCAAAAGTTTTACCTATTTTACAAATGAAGAAACAAGGGCATAGAATACTTAACTTGCTTTAGGTCTCAGAGCTAGTAAATGACAAAACTGGAATTCCAACCCTGGCATCAGTAATTTGGTTCCAAAGCCTGAATTCATAATCATCATGTTATATTGTCTCTTGAATGATGAAAATGATAAAATACATGTTTATGTTTCTTCTCAAAATTTTACTCAATAGGATTTGATGATTGATCAGTTCCTTGTTCCTTTAGTCCCTCTCTTTGGTTACTTGTTTGTTTCTTGGAATTGCTATAATTGTTTTTTGTCTAGTGGAGAAACCACGTAAATATTTAACAGCCTAGTAAAATAGTACCTATTGCTTCTATACACCAAAATTCAACTATATTACAGGCCCAGTAATTCCTTAACTGTGCTTCCCTAGGAACCAGAAGCATCACACTAATTGGGAAGGTCTTTATTTCTGTCTCTCAATACCTATAGTAAAAAGAGGCTATAATAAATAACCATCAGTAATTACTAAGAGCTGAATTTTAAATTTCAAAATGTACTTTTTCTGATGCATTTACTGTATTTTACCTTTAGCCTAAAGTGAATACTACATTTTCCACATATTAAACCACCCCTGATTTGCTCTTTGGTACCAAATTTATTTATTTTTTGATCTGTGAACAGTTTGAGAGAATTTATTATCCATGTATTTATAGAATGTTCATCAAACAAGAGACCTTGGTACTTTGGGAAATACAGTAACTTGTGAAAAACCATACACATTAGACTTGTCAGTTGGGTTCCCATCTGACCATGGAGAGGGCCATCCTCTCTAACTCTAAAGCAGAATTCCTACTGTTAGTTAAATACTATTCCACTCCCTCAAATTAATCATCATAGAACCTTTTTTCCACATGAATAGCAGCCTTGTGCCATAAAAGTGCTTTTTTTTTTAGGGAAGGAGAAGCTGTTTTATTTTTTATTCTTTTTAACATCTTTATTGGAGTATATTTGCCTTACAATGGCGTGTTAGTTTCTGCTTTGTAAGAAAGTGAATCAGCTATACATATGCATATATCCCCATATCGCCTCCCTCTTGCATCTCCCTCCCACCCTCCCTATCCCACCCCTCTAGGTGGTCACAGAGCACCTTAAAAAACTAAAAATAGAGCTACCATATGACCCAGCAATCCCACTACTGGGCATATACCCTGAGAAAACCATAATTCAAAAATTCCTTTATATAGGATGTCAAAATTATTGAAATTTTGTAAATAAAAGATTTGTGGTATATTAGTTATTGTTATTACAGGGGCAACTGAACATTTAAAATGGAATCTTGGTGTTAGAGGCTTTCTCAAGATTTAAGTTGTAGTTAAAAACAAATCAAATTCCTTGTGCAATAGTATGACTAAATTCACCTCTTACAACCTTACTGTCTGATTCTTCTTTGGAGAGGTGGGGTTGGGAAGGCAGCCACAGCCAGGTAATTTCCAGGTAAGGACAAAAGGCACCAAGAACTCAAATCCTGAAAGGGATAAAGTCTAGACACAAACCTTAGACAAATAAGCCGAAAGGATGAGTGAGAGAGGGGGAGCCCAAAGTGCGAGATTAGAAATACCAGAAAAGGCGGGAGAGAGAAACAAAGCAGCACAGCAGATGCCTGGGTATCTCTGACAGTCTTCTCTAAGGATGCATTAGTTTGTGGAAGAGGGTCCGAATGCAGCAGACACTATTCTCACCATGAATAGAGACTTGGAAAAGATAGAGAATGAGATGTGGCTGAATATCTCATTTGTTTGTTGTCCCTTAGGAAATCAAGAGGAGAATACATGCTTCATTTTCGTGTTTCTCAACCCATTGCAGAAATCAAGGGATCAGAAGAAGAGAAAATTATACAGGTATGAGCTAGAGTGAAAAAGTCCATATCCCTTAGGCAGTCTTTTCAACACATTAAACCACAGTGAGTGAACATCACAGGCATGAGGGTGTGCCCCACAGGCACGTTACCCATGTATTACTTTTTCTTTGAATACCTAAATTCAGGTGCACACCATGTAATTTGACACAACTGTATTCTCTCTTGTATTTTTTATTGTTGTTTCAGATACTAACAATATGTGAAAATAATATTGTTTACTAATCGTGTTAGACAACTGGTAAATGCCTCCCCTTCTTCAACGTCTGATCCATCAGTTCCCTGTTCTGCTTTCCTACGGACACACTCACAGCCAGATGCCATAGTCCTGATTCCTATCTACTGGCTGACACCCCATTGCTGCCTTCCTGGGCCATGTTCCTATGCCATTGCTACTGATTCAGTGTCTTCTCGCCCAGATCTCTCTTCGGTGTTGATTTTCCTTCGCTACATATGCACTGTGTTGTTGGCTGTCACTGAATTTATTTAAAAGTACTATGTGAGGGACAGAGATTATACTATACCCAGATGAATCACTTAATTCTCGTATTCTTGAAACTTAATTGCACATAACTACTGTACTTGGCATTTTTATTTGGATGTGATTCTTTTTGAGCATTGGCTAAGGAAAAAAGAAGAGCTTGCTTTCCTATGAGATTTACATTTCTTCTCCAAGAGAAGAGGTGCTGAAATTATTTATAACATAGATGTTTTGCAATTTCACATCAATCCCTTGAGAATTACATTTCTCACAGGTCTGCTTTCTGCCTATAATTCTAAATATAGTTGACACAGAGTTTATATTTGTGCTGAAAAGGCTGATTTCAAAAGTTCACTTTCTTTCCTGGGAATATTGTGAAGAGTATTAGCAAAGTGCTTCTTTCCTCACCAATTCAGGTCATCAAAATGAGAGTGAACACTCAGTAGACAATATAAACCAAAACTCAAGTTTAGTAATTTACATGCATTATCTCATTTAATCCTAACAACACCACTTTGGTCAGGTACCCTTACTCCCATTTTATGATGATAAAATGGACTTGAAAAAATTACTTTGCTTACCCAGTGTCACTCAGCTGGTAAGTATCAAAGGTTAGACTCAAACACAGTTCTTTCTACAAATGAATTATTTGCTCTTACACATTATGCTATAGTTGTCTAATATTGCTTTGGTGCTTTCTAAAGTTTTATTTAATAATATAAGTTATTAATCAGAGGGGTTGCTGTTTAAAACCACTCCAGTTCAAGATCCAACATGGACATTGGTTTTACAATATCTCTAGAGAGAATTTATTAAAAAGCAGTAAATTAAGCATTTTTACACATGCGGAATGGGTTTGCCAGTAATTCTGGGGAAGCAGAATATTCTTAATCTTTATTTATTTTTTCAGTTACCTAAAATCAGTTGTATAAATCCTAAATGAAGTTATTGTTTTGAAATTTAATTAATTACATATTTATTCTTTTGCCTCTGATATATTTGGCAATTGTGCCTATCCCCCCCAAAAAAGAAAGAAGAAATACAATAAAAGCATTGATTTCTAAAATATAATTTTAAATCTCTAATCCTAAAAAATAAGCTACTATAAAATGAAATGCTAGTTGTTATTTATAACATTATCCTAGTAAAAAAAAAAAAAAAGCCTGGGGCTTCCCTGGTGGCACAGTGGTTGGGAGTCCTCCTGCCGATGCAGGGGACGCGGGTTCGTGCCCCGGTCCTGGAGGATCCCACATGCCGCGGAGCATTTGGGCCCGTGAGCCATGGCCGCTGAGCCTGCGCGTCCGGAGCCTGTGCTCCACAACGGGAGAGGCCACAACAGTGAGAGGCCCGCGTACCGAAAAAAAAAAAAAAAAAGCCTAGCTGCTAACTGATATAACATAGTGGCATGAAAGTATATTCATAGAGAGATTAATCTAAAAAAAAAAAAACAAGAGTTTCTCAGGAGCAAAATGAGCATATGCCTTTATGTTCATAAAGTCTTCAGATTCAAATGTCTGATAAAATGAAAGACAGATTAAGAAAGGTGATTTTTCATTAGATAATGCATAGAAAGTACATGATATAATATCCTGATCACAGTTTTACAAAATTACTATTTATTTTTTCATTTTCTAAATGTTAATGAGTAATGAAAATACCTTACCCCTGGCACTTTTAATCCCTCTTCTCTATTTTGGTCTGTCTGGTTTTGTCCCTTATCATTTATCACAATACAATGTACTACTTATTTTATTTATGTATCTCACTATTGTCTGTCTTGCCATTAGAATGACAGGAATTTATGATTAATTTATTACTACTAGATTCCTAGTGTCTAGAATGATGCCTGGTCCACAGTAGGTGGTCAGTAAATTCTAATTGAGTAAATAAATTTGCTTAATTTATAAAGAACTTACTCTGTTGGGAATAATAAAATCAGAGATTAAAAAAATTTTATATCTGAAGAAGTCAGAATAAAAGGGTATTGTGTGGCTGTAATCTAGTAAAATATGGAGCATGAATATGTGGAGACTTATAAATAAAAACAAAGAACTTCAGTGATATAAAAGCACTTTGAGACCAATTTGTATGTAAAAACTAAGCATTTAGCTGTCAGACATCGTGAGCAGTTCACACAGATTTCCCCATGTGTCACACTCTTCCCTCAGGAACCACGGGGGCCATGCGGTATCAGCTGTTTTACTCAGCAGGTGTGATTCAACAGCTTTTTCCGGTAAGGCATGTGCATCTGAGATATTTTCTTTTTTTTTTAATTCAAGAGATCTAAATGTAATCTGGTAAAAAATAGTGGTTCTGTTTACAAAATTCTACATGCCGGAAGCCATCTATCATTCTAATCATCATCGTTTTCCTCCTCATAGCTTTTTCAGAGGAGTTTTAAACATGGTAAATGTCGCCACATCTCAGAACGAGAAAGGAGATTTAGTTCTGATTTTCTCTTCTCTTGTTTTCTCTAATTTCTTATTAGATAATAGATTTCTTATTAGATCATAAATCTTTTATAAGCCTTTAAATGTATATGGAGGTTAAGAGTGTAGCTTTTGGAGGAAGAAAAAGCTTCACTTGAATTCCAGCTCTGCTGCTGTGGAAACATCTTTGGTGATTTGTCTGTTTGCCCCCTTCCCATCCTTCTCTGTGCTTCTTGAGCCTGAGTTCCAAGGGCTGCAGCTCTGGGGCTGCCAGTTGGGGTTGGCCAATGGGAAGTATGAGATGGAGCCTTGCTCCCGCCCAGCCTCACAGGCATTCTGGCAGTGGTTATGTTCCTTTCACTCACAACTCCTGTTGGTGTGGGTGTCTCTTATTCTCAGCTTCTAGTGCTCACAGGGTTCAGATAACACCATTCTCTCCCCTTGCTCTTTTAAGTGTGGAATATACTGGCTTCCTGCTGTTGTGCCTGCCTGATGTTTAACCACCCCATATTAGTTCCCCTAACCCTGCCCACCACTCTGGATAGAGTCCCTTCTGTAGGGACACACCAACTGAAACATCAGTTTCTTTATGTGTAAATTGGAGGCAATGTCTACCTTTCGGCTTGTTGGGGTGATAAAATGACATCACATATTTAAATGATCTAACACAATGCCTGGCATAAATTGAGCTATCTTGGTGGTAACTGTGATGGCAGGGCTAGTAATAATAATGGTTTTTATTATCCAGCCAGAACAGCAATGATTTTCGCAGTTTTTGTGTTTATTGCATACATTTCTCAAGGGGCAGAACACAGATGAGCATGATAAGATTTCAAAGGAAAAAAAATGCCTCTTTTATAACTGTTTTTATAATATCAGTTTCTGTGACAGAAACAACAAACACATCTTGGCTCCTAAGGAAGGTAATCCTACAGTCGTATGTCCGTGTTGCTGCAAAAGCACAGTTATGATGAGTTCAGTGATTGCGTCGGGGTTTGTTGTGGCTAACCACCAGCCAAATCTTTTCTTCTGAAACTCCATGCACGTATTCCTTGTATCCTAAAACTGAAGTATTGTGTAGGCCACTGACTATTTCCAGAAATTCAAATTGATGCCATCTATTTGAATGGAACAGATGGAAACATCTGTTTCAAATGTTACTCTGGTTATTGTTATAGCCCAGATCCTCAGCATAGAAGACACTGAGATCACTACCCTTTAACTCAAGAATCCTACTTTGAAGCTAGGACAGTACACACCATGATACACACCAGCTGTATCATAGTGATATTTTCTTCTGTGCTTCAATTTTCATAATTTGAATTAGGACATTGACAAATTTCCATCAGAATCACTATTAAAATGGTGCTCTATAATTCAGAGCAGTTAGAAAAATCTTGGGTCTGTGGACTTGAGTAGTGAGATAAATTGTTGAGAAAGACAATTACTGACTTAATGGTATCATTTTACAAACCAATAAATTACAATTTGAATTTTTTTTTTTTTTTTTTTTGCGGTACCGGGCCTCTCACTGTTATGGCCTCTGCCGTTGCGGAGCACAGGCTCCGGACGTGCAGGCTCAGCGGCCATGGCTCACGGGCCCAGCTGCTCCGTGGCATGTGGGATCTTCCCGGACCGGGGCACGCCCGTGTCCCCTGCATCGGCAGGTGGACTCTCAACCACTGCGCCACCAGGGAAGCCCGAAAACATTTTTATGAATAGAAAATAATCTTTTAGTATTGTGTCATGAGCTTGAACTAGGATGAGTTAAATGGGAGTGGTGTACTAGTAAGAATTGATGTATTGGAAAAGATACAATTACAGATACAACGTTAATCCAGTAGCTAAGTGGATTATCAAGAAAACAAATGAAATGTTTAGATAAGTATATTGGCATGTAGAAATAGAGGTGATTATCATTTCAATCCAGTGTCTTAATGTATAAAGATCGTGGTTCATTTTTACAGAAAAAGCTACTTGAAAGAAGTAGATTCTAAAATTAGTTTTAAAACTCTTCCCTCAACTGATGAAGGAAAGGCAGGATATAATGTAAGAGATTTGCTTTTCCATGTAAACAATCATTTATGGTCACACGAGACAAGAATTTTGCCATAATATTTATAAATTTGTCAAAGCTTTTGCCATGAAAAGAGGAGAAGAAAAACTGGCATATTAACTCAATTTAAAAGCCACATATCTTCAGCATGATATTCATTGGGTAAATTTGCATTTTGTCATCATGTGGCTGATTTTGCTTTTGTTTGCTTGTTTTTGTTTTCCCTAAGGAAATATGAACAGAGCATAGTTTGGACTTGTTTTTCTCCCCCTCTTCCAGAAAAGCATGTTAGGTGGATAAGGACAAGATGGGAGGAGCAAGATTAAATACATGATTGTCGTGTTTATAGTCATCCATCACTTGGGGAGTAACATGCTTTTCTTTTTTCATCAAGTCAAAAAGCAAGGAAATTTAAAATAAAATTAACATAATTTTGTCGATGTGTCAAAGTGAGCTTTTCATATCTGTCTAAAATGTAAATGTCAGTCAAAAAAACAGTTGGATATCATTTTGGTGAATATTTTCCTTTTCTCTAGTCTCACCAGAAATAATTTTAACTATCCCCAACTTTTTAAAAAAATTAAATATAAGACCTAATTATGCAGAAAAAGATGAAATCATATTGGGTGCCCAATATATAGTATTACTTTTTCTGCTCTGGTATTCTAAAGTAAAGTTGTGTTGAAGGAAAAGTTCTTAAATCTGATTCCAAGTCCTCTTAAAACAGTTATAATTAAATTCACAGCTATCAGAACTAGCCTTGTTTGATAAGAATTGCAGCTAAAATGTTTCCCTTGCTTTCACTTTCAACTTACTTGCTGCATCTATAAAAGAAGAACAGTGGAAATGTTCTGTTTCCAAAAATAAATAAATAAAGTTCAACTAGCACTTTACTTATTGGTTGTTAAACGGTTATTTGACTTGAAAAATGTTCAAAATCTATATATGTATGCATTTTATCTCTCACAGAGGTAAGTCAGAGTTAGGAAGACTCTGAGCATGCTAATTTCTTTTGCAGGGTGGTGCAAATTAATTTGTCCATAAAAAATGTTTTAAATGTTTTTCAATGCATTTACTTCTACAGTAAATTCGTTAAGTAGTATCAAATACATATTCACTAGTAATAATTTACTTTTTCAGGATACAGAATTTCAAAGATTTTTTTCTTGGTTCTGTAGAATTTGCAAGAGTAGGTGACACAGAAACAAGAAAATGTTAACCCTGAAGAACTATGTTATAAAGCTATGTGATTTAGCGACTTCCACAATTTTCTAAAATAAAATCTAAAAATTTTATGAGAATACTTTAGTTATTTTAATAAGTTGTAAGTCATTACAAGAATCTTCTAATCTTATTGACACAAATTGACACTCTAGTTGTTTCATTAATTTGAACTTGTAAGTATGTTCATAAAAAGCCTCAATTTTTTAAATAAATATCATCAAAAAGCAATATTTTAAAACATCCACTAGGTTGGAGCATGGTATTTTGCTCAATTTGGAAAAAATATGGTTCTTACATTTTTGAATATTAGCAAAATCTCTCTTCTTACAAATGTGGCATCTGAAAACCTCCAACAGGGGAAAATGTCAAAAATTTTCATTTTTCTAATCTATTACAATACTGTTTGCTTCTTGGATGAAGCCAGGTGGTAGGAGATGGGATTGGATAGGTGATTTTGATTAAATATTCTTATATAGCTTTTGAAATTTAAATTATGTGAGTATATTATTGACTCAAAAAGTCAAATTAAAATTTTAGAAAAATGAAAGCATTGTCTCTATTTCAGTTGTTAGTTATTTGTTTTCATAGTTTCACATAGTTTGTGAAGAAGCTACTATACTACCACTTCAAATTAACAGAAATAATTAAATGTTAGCTGGAAGGTTCTAGGAACATTTATCTGTATGTGGGCATAGAGAACTACATAATGCTTAGTGCCATGTCAGTTGGATAAGAGATGACTGTTTTTCCTTCTCCCTAAGGAGGAAAAATGTTAACACAAATCACAAATGCTTAGACCCAGTCAATGCTTTTGGAAGGAAATAAACTGTCTTTAAGTTCAAATGATAGTAAAGTCTGAGTCCCTTTATTGTTAATTCCAGATTTATTTCTTTACATTAACCAAGCCCATTAACAACCCTTCTGTTTGTATGTTTTGGGTCCTCTACTGTTTGAACTCAGAACGCAACATCATTTGAATGTTAGAAAACCCTCCCCTTAACGTACAGTGATGCCAGATCAAGACAACTGACAAACATTAGCAAGGTGTCTGAATTTGAGATTAACATCAGAGAATGATAGAATGATGGGTACTAAAATAATGCTGTTTCCAAGAAACACAAAATATCTTACTTTTTAAATTTATTTAGTCTTTATTCAGATACAGGTACTGGGCAGAAAGTTTCTCAAAAGTTATTGATGTAGACTATAATTTCAAGGAAAATAACTGGCAAAATTTGTTGTCAGTGATGAATTGTAAGTCAAGTGAAAATTAGGATTTTGGAAACTGTACCCACTATTGTGATCCCAATGATTTCTCAAGTCTTAAAGCCTTTCCTTATGAGATAACTATAGGTGGTGATATTAGCTAACACATGTAATGTATAATGAGATGTGCCAAAACTTGGAAGATTTGCATAAATAAGTGAACCAATATTTTTCCAAATGACCAATGGATAATGTTGCACTATCATGAATGGATAAAACATCCTTTCAGAGGACAAGCTAGATCAGTGGATGTTAGTGTAAAAGCTTATTGACAGGGTTTCCGTTGCCACATTACTTGTCAAGTTTTGGTGTAGTATCAAGGAATAATATCCACAATTATCTGAAAAATCTATTAAAATACTCATCCCTTTTCCAACTACGTATGTGTGTGAGACTGGATTGCCTTTGCATATGACAGCAACACAGTATCTGACTACAAAAGCTGATATGAGTCTCAGGTGCTCTTCCGTTAATCCAGACATTAAAGAGTATTTGAAAAAATGTAAATAATACCTTTCTCATTTCCATTTTGGAAAATATTTTTATAAAATAATATATTTATATTAACATATAATAGGCTTATTTTAAATTTTAAATGAATTAATGAAATTAATTTTTTTGGTTTTACTCTCTAATGTGCTAAATATCAATATATATAACCTGCATAACCAAAACTCTTTGGAGTCCTCAGCACACTTTAAGCATCTAAAGAGGTCCTGAGAACAAAATGTTTGAGAACTGCTATTCTACAAAATCCTCAACTGAATACAGTGACAAGATTAATTACACAATTTATTTGAGAATATCTATTAAATTGAGATTATCCTAATAACAAGTCAATCACTGAACATAGACTGACAATGGGCAAAACATCCCTCAACATCAGTCTGCTTAAATTAAGTGAAATTATATATTGCTAATCCCTTTGTAAAGCTAAATAGATGGAAGTGAAATAGATAATACAAGTTAATTAAAAATAACTACCTTTCCAGATATCCTGAATAATTTAACACCCTTTGGTGGTATTATTTACAGTGTTACATTTCTAAGCTTTGTTGTTGTTTTTTCTTGAGTGTTAGATGAAAAAGAAATAGCTAATTTGCATGTTTGCATATATTTGCATATCACCTTTAAAACTTTACTCCTCAGTATGTAAACTAAAAGAAAAAGAATGAATTAGCACAATTTACAGTGATTATATTCACGGCCCATATTCTGCATAAAACACCTAAACTTTTTAATAATTAACTGATGTAATACAATTTGAAATTGAGAATAGTAGACATGGATACAGATCTATAGTGTAAAACATGTATAAAGAACTCAACATAAGATGCAGATGACCTTGCCCAGGAGGAGGATGGGGTGGCAGGTAAATAAAAGGAATGTAGGAGACAAGACATTCTTTATCTGCCCTAGCTCTGCTGTTAGACAATGTATATTGTATACATTGATAACCCTAACCTACATATAGATATATATGTCTTCATGTTTTCTATATTATACATCAATATTCTATATATTTTATATTAATATTGTATAGTTAACAAACACTTCAAGAGTTCTCAGGGTGGCCTTGACATCTTTGGCAGTTTGCCATCTCTGAAATGCAGTTTAGGTCTCACAATTATTTAAAGCTAGAGTATATTTTGCACTTATCATTTTATTAAAAATAATGGAAACCTGAAAAACTGTTATTAGTGGGAATACAATCGAGACAAAGGCTCAAATCATTGCTCATGCCAAAATCAATGGATAGCCTCAGTAAAGTATTCCGTAGATTTAAGCTTAATGCAAGTGTGAAGAAAGAAGGAAAATGGAATGTGTTCAACGTACTATGATACATAAACATAAACACACACATAATACATATAATATACAAAAGTAGTACAGGATACTGTGTTTAACAGATGACATGACAGGATGCATTAATAATCAGCCAGGGGATCTATGGAGATATTTGTAAGGACATAGCTTGGCTATAGATTCATTTTAAGGAGAAGATACTCTTGAAATATTTTTTTTGTGGGGAGACAAAATTTGTAAGAACATTTTAAACATGTCTTACTTTCTTCCCTAGTCCATTCTCAAGATATCAGCCAGCGATTCTTCAAACTGCAAAATGAACCAAAATGGACTTTTCAAATATTGCATTTGCACTCAGGATAAAATTCAAAACCTTTATTGCAGTATATGAGGTCAACAACTTGTTTCTTTCCAAGCACTGTGGGCTCACCCAGAATCCCTCTCCCTTCCCTCACTACAGATGACCAGTGGGATTTGCCCAGTTCTTTGAATAGGGCATGCCTTTTCCTGTCTCAAAGCATATACCCAAGCCCAGTGCTTCTGTTGGAACCTCTCTTCTCCTCTCTTTAATTTTTACTGATTGATAAATGTTTCCAATTGCCCTTCTCCCCCACCAGTACAGCCCTGCTCCAACCTAAATTATTTCCTTTTACCTGATGCTTTCCTAAAAACCTGTGATTTTCTTTCATAATTATTATCACACTATATAAGTTTATACAGTATTGTGAAAGTTTGGTTTGATATCTTTCTCCACTTTGGAGAATGTTTAAATTTTATTCACTGTTGTGTCCTCAGAATATAGAATCTTTCACATAGATAACAGTAATGTGTTGAGTGAATACAAAAATGAAAGTCAATATTACAATCTATGCTTAATTTCTTGCTCAATAACCTGAAGGATGCCCAACTCAGTGCCCTGTAGTTACCATCATTCTTTCTTTTTTCATATGTTGTGTTTGTTCTAATTATATTTATTGAAATATAATCTTTTGTCTTTTAAATTTAATAATAAAAATGCTGCCTTGGGCTTCCCTGGTGGCGCAGTGGTTGAGAGTCCGCCTGCTGATGCAGGGGACACGGGTTCGTGCCCCGGTCCGGGAGGATCCCACATGCCGTGGAGCGGCTGGGCGCATGAGCCATGGCCGCTGAGCCATGGCCGCTGAGCCTGCACGTCCAGAGCCTCCGCAACGGGAGAGGCCACAACAGTGAGAGGCCCGCGTAACGCAAAAACAAACAAAACAGAACAAAACAAAAAATGCTGCCTTGCATTTTGAATGCCTGTCCTTTTTTTAAAAAAAGCTTTAGTTAGATGTAATTATCATATCATAAAATTAACCATTTTAAGTCTATAATTCCAGGTTTTTAGTATAGTTACAGAGTTCAACTATGACCCTAATCTAATTTTGGAACATTTTTACCACTTCAGAAGGAAACCCAGCAATCATTAGCAGCCCCTGACAATGCTCCCTCCAATCATAGGCAAACCACGAAGCCACTTTCTGTCTCTCTGTATTTCTTCTGGAAATTTCATATGAATGGAATCATACAATATGTGATCTTTTGGGACTGGCTTTTGTTTTTCTGTTTAATTCATTTTCTTAGTCACTGATTTTTATTTACTTTTACAAAGATACCAATCTGTGATTGATTGGGAATTTAAAAAGAGGGTCTTTATCCACAGGTAGGTTGAGAAGCACTATTTTAACAAATATGTATACATTGTGCATGTAATTGCTGGACAAATGACCACTTAGATCATTAGACGTCTTAAATATGTTCATATATATGATTAAAAGCAACCGAAACACTCTTGTACATTTGACTTTCCAAAAAGCCTTCAGAAACCCATGATAGGGTACTGTCTGGGTGCGAGAGGGGTAACGCAGGCAGCTTCTCTGAGATCTTCTCCTCGACCAAAGCTCTAAGCACTAAAATGTTTATCACAGATGCCGTCAGGTCATCCTAATTAAGCAGCGTGTGTGTGTGTGGAATTTTTAAAAAAGATTTCTTCCACCTGTGATAGTTTACTTTTCTCAGATATGTACATGTATTTGCATTTGTATATAATTTTTCAAACTTTATTTTCCAAAATATTTGAAGGCAAATCTTCATGCAGCAGAGGTTAGACTCAAAGGCTATGGTAGTGACTGCATAGAAGGTATGTCTGAGTAAAGCATGCATAGTGATGACATTCTCCAGAAAATCAAGAAAGATTTGGTAGCAGAGTAGAGGCTTATCTGTGATTAATGTATATCAAAAAAAAAAAAAACAAAACAAACTTATCTAAACACAAAGAGAAAGGGATAGACGTGGTCATTTCATAGAATCCAAAAGTTGGTAGGTTATTTAGGATTATTCTTGTTTGAAGTGTTACTTATTTAACTGACAAAATAAAGGCAAGGGAAACGTTAGCTCAGTATTTTGTATTCTACATCTAATTAAAATTGTGCTTACTGTCTGCCACTGACTATTCTATTTTAAATATGCTAAACTTTTAGTTCTTACAACAGTCCCATTTCTGTCATTCCAATTAAAAATTGTGTCACATGTACTAAGTGGTAGAATGGGCTTCAGAACACACAGATTCTGGTTCCAGAGTTTATGTTCTAATTATCATTCCCTATTTCTTTGTTAATATTAGGTTCTTCACACACACACACACACACACACGCGCGCGCGCGCGCGCGCGCACGCGCACAGGGGTTTATATATTATTCACTGAATTCACTAGCAAAGAAGAAAAAATGTCACAACCCAATCTCTTATGCTTGGTTCCAGGGTAAAATATTCTCAGGATGTGAGATGATGTTTTTCTTCTCTACACAAGCAATGTAAACACAAATAGTACTTGTAGGATATCTTCCAAAAGGTTTTGTTAAAACAATGGATTGTGAGATGAGTCCATCCGAAAAATTGTTTCAACTATAACTAAAATGCCTCTAGTGGATAAACTGTATAACCAAACTAAAATTAAACTTATCTTTTTATTTGAAGATTCCCATCACGACGAAAATTCAAATTGATCATTTCTTTTATTTATTTATTTATTTTTGGCTGTGTTGGGTCTTCGTTGCGGGCTTTTCTCTAGTAGCAGCCAGCGGGAGCTCTCTTCATTGCAGTGCATGGGCTTCTCATTGTGGAGGCTTCTCTTGTTGCAGAGCACGGGCTCTAGGCACGCAGGGTTCAGTAGTTGTGGCGCACAGGCTTAGCTGCTCCGCGGCACGTGGGATCTTCCCGGACCAAGGCTTGAACCCATGTCCCCTGCATTGGCAGGCGGATTCTTAACCACTGCACCACCAGGGAAGCCCTCTAATTGATCATTTCTGAAATTGAGATAAGTATGTAATTTGGAGTCTTAAAGAACAAATATTACAAGAGCCTCCCCAAAATTGTTCTTTGGATTATATTATTTCTATACTACAAGCCAGGCCTATTAAACTGATGTTGACTCTTTTTAAATTAAAAACAAAACAAAACAAAATCCTAGAAAGAATACCTGTCGAAGTAAAAATTTTTGTTTTCCTCTATGAAAATCTTCCTTCAATTGTCTCTGCATTTCAGATGTGAAATTCCATCTTCTCTGGGCCCCTAAACAACTTAAATGCCCTACTAATACCTTCATATCCTTGCTTCATAGGTATCAATCAATACTATCAAAGGAAAAAATAAGAGGAAATGTTCGAATTGATAAACGTGTTCAACTCACTGAACTTTCCTATGAGAAAAACTGTCCTTTCCATGAGCTTTAAAAGCATGAATCTCCTGGGCATATGAAGAAATTGGTAAAAACAGCACCATCAGCTACTTTTACTGATAACTTGCTTTGATCGTGATATGTAACTATCCCTTGTCTCAGGCTGAATTTTACATAAATAGTTAATTAAGTATAAATTACTAGGACATGAGATTTTCTTTTCTATCAGTTGGGGCTATTTTAGTTATTAACAAAGAATAGCCTGAATAAATAGTCACATTGTTGTTTCGTTTAATAATTGTATATTTTAATTATTTTTCAAGATTTTGCAGTCCTTGGTGATGCATGTTTCTAAAGTTTACAAGAACATTACAGTACTTGAAATGGTAGGTTCTTTTAGAACAAGCATAATACATTAATTACATATCTCTAAAAGGGATACACAGGGCTTCCCTGGTGGCGCAGTGGTTGAGGGTCCGCCTGCCGATGCAGGGGACACGGGTTCGTGCCCCGGTCCGGGAAGATCCCACGTGCGGCGGAGCAGCTGGGCGCATGAGCCATGGCTGCTGAGCCTGCGCGTCCGGAGCCTGTGCTCCGCAACGGGAGAGGCCACAACAGTGAGAGGCCCGCGTACCGCAAAAAAAAAAAAAGGGGATACACAAAGATGATGAATAGATTCATAGCAATTAAGGCCAATTTATTTCCACCAAATAGATAATTTCAGGTCTATTACTAGTTTTCTAATTCTTTAAAAATCTTAAAACACTGTTAACTTTGATCAAATTATTTTTTAGCAACTACTAAGATAATCAGTGTTAGTGTTTCCCCTTTTCATGATTAATGTAGCTAAATATGGCTTTGGATTTCTTACAGTGAGGTATCTTCATATTCCTAGAATGAACGCTGTTCAGTCATGGCCATTGGTCTTTGAAAATATTTCTGAATTTTAATTGCTAATATTTGATTTGGGAATTTTTTTCCTAGTTTCCAAAATTAATATTGGTGTTTTGTGTGTGTGTGTGTGTGTGTGTGTGTGTGTGTGCATAACCTGCATGGTAAGTTAATAAGACTTCAAAGAATCAGTTCTATTTTTTAAAAAATTTTATTGGATTATAGTTGACTTAAAATGTTGTGTTAGTTTCAGGTGTACAGGAAAGTGATTCAGTTATACATATATTCATTCTTTTTTCAGATTCTTTTCTCATATGGGTTATTATAGAATACTGAGTAGAGTTCCCTGTGCTATACAGTAGGTCCTTGTTGGTTATCTATCTTATATATAGTAGTATGTGTATGTTCATCCCAAGGTCCTGATTTATCCCCCCACCCACGTTTCCCCCTTTGGTAACCATAAGTTTATTTTCTATATGTGTAAGTCTGTTTCTGTTTTGTAAATAAGTTCATTTGTATCATTTTTAAAAATTTGATTTCACATATGATATCATATGATATTTGTCTTTCTCTGTCTAACTTACTTCACTGAGCATGATAATCTCTAGGTCCATCCATGTTGCTGCAAATGGCATTACTACTTTCTTTTTTACTGCTGAGTAATAGTCCATTGTATATATGTACCACGTCTTTATCCATTCCTCTGTCAATGGACATTTAGGTTGCGTCCATGTCTTGGCTACTGTAAATAGTGCTGCAGTGAACACTGGACTGCATTTATCTTTTCAGATTATGGTTTTCTCAGGGTATATGCCCAGGAATGGGATTGCTGGATCATGTTGTAGTTCTATTTTTAGTTTTTTAAGGAACCTCTATACTGTTTTCCATAATGGTTGTACCAATTTACATTCCCACCAACAGTGTTGGAGGGGTCCCTTTTCTCCACACCCTCTCCATCATTTACTGTTTGTGGACTAGTTCTGTTTTTTATGACATGTAATTAATTTCTGCTTTAATTTGTTCTATTTAATATTTTCCTAATTTTATTTATTTATATTACAGCTTCCTGAGTTAAATCTTTTATTATTTATTTTTTTGTTATTATAACATTTTTTTTAAGTTTTTAAGTTATGAATTTTTCACTGACTATAGATTTGTCCTTATTCTAAAAATTTATTGACCTATGCTCGTTGAACAACAAATTTGTCTTTCTTTTAAATTGTACTGATTAACGTTCTTGAAAAAGAATTGATTAAATGGTCTTTATTAGTTTTTGTCATTCATTCTTCATTTATATGTTACACCTCTCTCATTAGAGATATTACCAAATTTAAACCTAATTTGGGGAAGTACAGTGTCAATGTTTTAAGAGTTCTAATATCAATGCCTACTTTTGAAAAAAATCGTAGTAATTATTACATTACTCTGAAAATTGGTTTGGGGAGCAGTAAAAGTGACTTTGTTTCCTATTTACAGAATACAACTTTAAAAGGTAATTTTTTTATTTACAAAATATAATTTTACAAAAATCACTTCAAAATGAATTAAAGACTTGAGATCTGAAACCATAATAGTCCTAGAAGTAAACATACCCTCTTTGATATCAGTCTTAGTAATGATTTTTTGGACTTGACACAAAATCAAAGGTAACCAAAGCAAAAATAAACAAGTGAAATAAAATCAAACTAAAAAATTTCTACACAGTAAAGGAAACCAGAAACACCTTTTTTTTTCTGGCAGGGGGGGCTACCTTTTGCTTGGAGTATCATCTTCCATCCCTTCACTTTAGCCTATGTTTGTCTTTAGAGCTGAGTTGAATCTCCTGGATGCAGCACATAGTTTGGTCTTATTATTATTATTATTATTTTTTGCGGTATGCGGGCCTCTCACTGTCGTGGCCTCTGCCGTTGCAGAGCACAGGCTCCAGATGCGCAGGCTCAGCGGCCATGGCTCACAGGCCCAGCCGCTCCACGGCGTGTGGGATCTTCCCGGACGGGGGCACGAACCCGCGTCCCCTGTATCAGCAGGCGGACTCTCAACCACTGCACCACCAGGGAAGCCCCTGGTCTTATTTTTTAATCCATCTAGCAACTCTGTGATTTTTGATTGGTAAAGTCAATCCATTTACATTTTCAGTGATTAATAATAAATGAGGACTTAGTACTGACAATTTAATCTTTTGTTTTCCGGTTGCTCTTTATTTTCATTGTTTCTTTTTCCTTGTGGTTGTCTGCCATTTTAGCGTGGTGGTTTTCTATGATGTTTTTATCAGTTTCCTCTTTTTTGTTTTGTGTCTCTGCTCTAAATGTATGTTTTGTGGTTACCGTGAGGTTTGTATATATATCTCATAGATAAAATAGTATTTTTTCTGCTGATAACATCATCTTATCTTCATTTGTCTATATGGGCTCTGTCCTTTTCCTCTTCCCCTTCTATGTTTTTGTTGTCTCAAATTATTCCTTTTAATGTTGTGAGTTCATTACCAAATTGAAGTAGCTATAGTTATTTTTACTACCTTTTTCCCTTTAAGCTTTATGCCATAATTAAGTGCTTAACAACCTATTCTGATGTAGAGTTGAAATTTTCTGATTCTGCCCGGTGTATTTATTACCTTAATCAAAGCTTTGTGTACTTTTGCCTTTTTGTTTCAGGTAGAAGAGCTCCTTTCAACATTTCTTTGTAAGGCAGTTTTAGTGATAATGGACTCCCTCGCTTCTGTTTGTCTGGAAAAGCCTTTTTTTTTTTTTCTCCTTCATATCTGAAAGATAACTTTTCTGATAGACTATTATGGGCTGACAGTATTTATCTTTCAGTATTTTGAGTATGTTACATTACTCTGTTCTGGCCTGTAGAGTGTCTGCTGAGAAATCTTCTGACAGCCTGATGGGGATTACTGTCTTTTTTTCCCCTGGCTGCCTTTAAAATTCTTTATTTTTCATGAACTGTTGACTATTTTAAGCTAATGTGTCTTGGAGAAGGTCTTTTTGCACTGAGGTTATTAGGTGTTCTCTTAGTTTCATGAACTTGTATATCCAGTTTATTCCCCAGGTTTAGGAAGCCCTCAGCTATTATTTCTTTATAACTCTTTGCTCCTTTCTCCCTTTCTTCTCCTTCTGGGATACCCATTATTATTATGTTACCCTTCCTAATGGAGTCATGTAGTTCTTGCAGATTTCTTTATTTTTTTCACATCTTAATTTTCTATTCCCTTCTACCTGTATCATTTCTAGATTTCTGTCTTCAAGCTCATAATTCTCTCTTGCATATAGTCTGCTATTTCTACTGCTTTCTTATGCATTCATCTCAGTTATTGCATTTTTTCAGCTCGAGAATTCTATCTGGTTCTTTTTTAGAGTTTTGATTTCTTTTGTAAAATATTCCTTATGTTCCTTAATTTTATTCCTGAGCTCATTTAACTGCCTTTCTGAGTTTTCTTGTAGCTTATTGACTTTCTTCATGACAGATATTTTGAATTCTCTATCAGATCGCAATATTCTGTGGCTTTATAAGTTTGGTTTCCTGAGAATTGTGATTTCCTTTTTGTAGTACTGTGTTACCATGGTTTTTCATGGTGCTTGATGTGTTGTTCCTCTCCTCGTGCATTGAATGTAAGGAACACCTTATTTAGATAAAGCTTTTTTTTTTTTTAATTTTTTAACTTCGATTCTAACCATTCAACAGGTTGGTAATTAGAAACCTTTCTTTTGCTTTTCAGTAGGTGGCGCTACAGCACAAATTTTTGGTTTCACTTACCTGCGCTGCCTCTGGCTATATTTGAGAATCTACACTTTTCACCTTCCGCTGCCACTGCCAGATGTGTCGCTAGTTCTCTCCTTGTCTTTGAATGTGCCTCTGGGGTTACTGGTGCCTTGCTGCTGCTGGTGCTGCTATAGGTGGCATCACCACTGGGAGCGCAGGGATGGCAGGTGCCTCCGCCACGTCCAGGGTTGTGGGCACCTATGCCTTTCTGGGGTCGTAAGGTTTCCTAAGGCCACCAAAGCAGGCAGGCGCCAGAGTCGTATGTGCAGCTGCAGCTGGAAAGACAAGGTTGTGGCCCCACCAGTGCTGTTGCGCAATTCCCTATAGGCACCGCTGTGGCCAGGAGGCCAGAGTAGTGTGCTGTTACTGGGTTTTCTGGGGCTGTAGGCTTAGCCACCTGGGCTGGGGCACTGGGATCACTGGCATTGCCTCCACCGTTTCACATCCTCTGTGTGTTCCAGTCTACCACCTCAATGTACAGATGTGCAGATCTCTCTGGTGTCCTGGTGTGTTGAGAAAGAGAAACCGTTCCTGAGTGCAGAAATTAACTTGGTTTGTAAATACTTTTTTAAAGCCCTTTCTCCAGCACAAAAGTATTTAAAGACATTATGTCATCTTTAAGTAAAATTTATTTTGTGTTAGCTTTTTCACTAAAAAATGCCATATCTAAA